>NW_022196905.1:105999787-106026702 GCF_008632895.1 Mastomys coucha
ACAGGGATCAAAAGAATGGTAAAAAAAAAAAATAAAAATAAAAATAAAGAAAAAGCAATGCTCCGTGGGGTGGAGAGTTAGCTCCGTTGTTAAGAACAGCCCCTGCCCCTCCGGTTCCCAGAGCACTCCCTGAGTGGCTCACAGCCACAGGCAACTCCAGCTCCAGGAGATCCTAAACCCAGCCTCCTTAGTACCCAGAACATTCACGATTCTTACCATCAGCTCTCCATCAGCAGGTCTCTGCTCAAACATGTCTTTCGTTGTCCCCCAGTATCCGAGCCCTATACTGCCTGTACAATGAGACTTCCTGATGCTGATAAGGCTCAACTATAGCCTCAGGGATGTGGCTCTCAGTATGAAGATTTATCTATGAGATGACAGAGTCCTGGAGATGTAGCTCAGAAGTGGACCCCATGGCCCTGGGTTTAACTTCCAGCATTGCAAAAGACCATACGCAAAAGAAGAAAAATCCTACTTAAAACTTAAATGGCCATTAAAAGGAGGAGGCTAAGCCCTGAGTGTCAGGTCCCTGCCCCAACTGAGTCCTGCCATGCTCTTCCTCAGCTTAGCTGGATCTGGGAGCTTCCACTCTGTGCAGAGTGAGTGGAATCCCTCACCCACCAGAAGCACTCAGAAGGGGAGCTAGAGAAAGAAAACACCCTGTGTCCAAGAACCCCCAGAGATGGGATGGCCTACAGAATATTCCAGAAGTCTGTCCTAGCTTTCCTTTAGCTTTGTGGGCTGATATGTACATCAATGCTGGACTTGTCCTGTGCCAGGGAAGGTAGAGAATCAGCGTCCGCACTGGGATCCACCAAGGACAGGAGTGGATAAAGGAACAGGGCACACGCCAGGCAGTGGGACTTGGGCAGAAAGCCATTCCTGTTCACATTCCCTCTGAAGACTCATGTGCTGGTCCCCTGAGAAATGAGACCAAAAACAACCCTAGAAGAGCCCTCAGACCTCAGCCTGCTAGGCAGGGTCTTGAGAGATGTCCACATCGCTCTCTAATAAGCATCAGCCATCTGGGTGCCGCTGGTCTGACTCTGCCTCACCTTGAAGAGGCTGCCCCTTCCTATCTCTAGTCAGCAATTAGCAGTGACTCACTCTGCCCTCTAAGCAGAGACTTGAGGTCCCTTCACAGGAAGTGTGGACAGCCCTGGACCTCCCCCCACCAGAACTTGGAGCAGGACCCTGGATGGAAAGGGACTGGAAGGAAGGGCAAATCAGCTGACCCCAGAATCAGGAGGCTCTGAGGGACAGGAGAAAAAAGGTGGAGCTCCTGACTGGAGCAGAAGAAAAGGATGAAATAGGCCCCTCCTCCCTTCAGCTGCCTCTGACAGGTATTTCTCAGTGCTGAGAACTAGGGTATCAGCCTGCATCCCACTCCCTGCCCCATCTCACCAGCCCAGCCAACAGCAGCTGGAGACTTCCGTCCATCTTCCATCCTAGAAGTCTGTCTTTCAAGGTCTTCTGTTGGGCTTCTCATGGAGCTCTGCTGTGGTGTGTCTGTCTGTCTGTGTGTCTGTCTGTGTGTGCGCATTTGTGCATCTGTGTGTCTGTGTGAATGTGTGTCTGTGTGTGCACGAATGTATCTGTGTGTGTGTCTGTGTGTATCTTTGTGTGTGTGTCTGCCTGCCTGCCATGTCTGTGTGTGTGTGTGTGTGTACATGCATATGTGCACCTGTGTGTCTTTCTGTGCAGATATATCTGTATGTGTCTGTCTGTGTGCATGTGTGTTCATGTGTCTGCCTGCCATGTCTGTGTGTGTGCACATGTGTGTGTGTCTGTGTGCATGTGTATGTGTGTGTCTGTGTGCATCTGTGTGTCTGTCTGTGTGCATGTGTGTTCGTGTGTGTATCTGCCTGCCTGCCTGCCATGTCTGTGTGTGTGCACATGTGGGTGTGTGTCTATGTGCACATGTGTGTGTGCATCTGTGTGTCTGTCTGTGTGAATGTGTCTGTGTGTCTGTCTGTGTGCATGTGTGTTCATGTGTCTGTCTGCCTGCCATGTCTGTGTGTGTGCACATGTGTATGTCTTTGTGCATATGTGTGTGTGTGTGTGTGTGCACCTGTGTGTCTGTCTATGTGAATGTGTCTGTGTGTATGTGCATGTTGGCATTCCTCGGACAGAAGCCGTTTGGAAGCAGCCTTGCAGATGTATTAGGAGTCCTACTCTAAACTCTGCCCTTCCCGACCCTTCCCCCATCCCCTCTTCTGCTCTCTTCCTCCCTCGGGGTCTTCCATCTCCCTTGCTCTCCCAGGCCCAAGGACACTTCTTCTCTCCTTATGTTCTCCTTAATGCAAACTGGTTTTCCTGGGTATGATGGATTCCAGGAGCCAATGGAGGAGGATTTTAAGTTTGAGGCAGGCTTGAGCTACTTAGCTAGACCCAGTCTCAAAAAAGAGACACACAGGACTATTGTGAGGACCAGGTAAGGGGCAGAGAGAGGTGGGAACAGCTGCTGGGACCGTGAATCGGTGAGGTCAGGTCGTCATGTTTCCCAAGGGCCTAAGGGCTTACCCAAAAGTCCCTTGCACATGATCACTTGTAGAGTGATCAGAGCAGAGAATGTTTCAGGAACCTGTGGGTCTCAGAGTATGACACTCTCACTTCCAAAAAACTGTCCCCTCACTGGGCAGATCATAGGTGTTCCAGACCTAACTGGGGTTTGGAAGAGCCCTCCCTCCTGCCTTGCCTACAGCCTCTGTCATCTTCCACCTTTCTAACAACCTTTGGCAGGCCTACCACATGCCAGGGAGTCACTGTCAGGTCACCAGAAAGCCAGGGACTCACATAGTAATTAAGTCATCTCCCATTGAGCCCCTCAAAGGAAAAGTGAAGACTCGATAATGCAGTAACACCAACCACCATTCTTCTGTCCATTCACAAATCCCTGTGTCCTGTCCATTATTCATTTTGGGAAATATCCTCAGGCCTATTGTACATAGAGCATAACACCACCCCCACCCCAACCCCCAGCTTTGTGAAATAATATTCTTCTAGCCAGAATATTAATGGCAGTTAATTGTTTGACTAAAGGGTGTTACATGGCCAAAGGGCACAGAAGTCCTATAATAAGACTATTCACAATATGAATGTGTGTGTGGAGGCGGGTCTTCTCTGAAGAGATGACACTTAAGCTGAAGGGTGAAGAGAAGGGTTAAAGTAGCTTAGTGGGTAGAGAGCCTACCCTGATCCATCTCAGTATACAACACCATGGGTTCGATCCCTAGCATTATCTAAGCCAGATGTGACAACACACACCTATAATCTCAGCATTCAGTTGGCGGAGGTGGAAAGATCCAAAGTTAAAGGCCTTTCTGGTTCTGTTGTATATTTGAAGCTAATATATAGGCTACAGGAGACCCTCTCCCAAAAGACAAAATGAAATAAAGGATTCAGGAAATGGTCTGCGACCCTGTCCAAGGGGACTCAGAGGGGGAAAGAGGGGTATGAGCAGGAACAGAGGTGAGATGAGGCTCAGGCCTGGAGGTCTTCGAGGCCACTTGAAGGAGCCCAGCGAGCATCGGAAGGAACGTGATGCCATCCCACACCCTTGTGAACAGAGCTGGCCACTCCTTAACAAAGATCTGTCCCTTTAACATGGTCCCAAATGAGGCCAGAGGGGTGGGGCGGACCTTTCCCAGGGCTCTTCCCTTAAACTGCTTTAAAGAGAACCCAGGAAGCAAACAAAAGCTGGCTGTGTCCATCCAGCCCTTCATTTCTCTAAACAAACAAGCAGCGAGCAGGCTGAGCCCACCCTGGGAAAGCAGTCCCAGACAGCAAGCAGACCTTGGAAAGAGAGAGAAATCAGCTCTGCCTCCTTTCAGTGGAAGTACGGGACACATGTGCACCATGCAAATACAGCCGCATGCAAACCAGACGCTGAGCTCATTGGCCCAGGGCCAAAGTTCTCCAGGTTGCTGTAGAGCAAGTAAGGGCAGAGGTGCTGGCCTCTCACCCTTGGCTGCCTGTTCCTGTGGTTGCCATGTGGGCACAGAGCACATGATCAGAACTTTCCTTGTCCTACAAGTATTGCTATAATAAGCTATAACCAGCCACCCACCTGGGAGCAAGAGCCTGGACCGCCCTGATCCCACTCAGCGCCCAACAAGCGAGAAAGTGGTTTCCTGAGATGTGGAACTGTAACAACGCAGATGTTAGCTGGCAGCTGCTCTCTCAGAGAGACTCATCCCCTGTCTACCGGTTCCCAGAGGTCCCATCCTGACCTCATCTAGGGAAGGTTCTGGAGGAGACCTTACCTTACCTCGCTGGGCCACTTGGCTCCTGATGTGTTTGCCAATGGGTGAGTTGCTGCTGTGTGGCACCATGGCTACTCTCTAGACAGCTTCACACAGCTCACACCAGCTGTCCCCCAGTCTCTGAGTCAGGAGTTTAGGTGGGGCTCCACAGGGTCTCACAAGGTGTGACCTAGGATCGTTTAGGGCTGTGATGTCATGGGAGGCATTGGTCAAGAATCCATTACCAGTCCATTGGTTGCTGTGGTCTACTGGGTTCTGGGCCTTGGATTTTCACTGGTGGCTGGTGTGGGGATGAGTCCTCTCCACCTAGAGGCTCAACTCTTTTCCTTGCCATGAGGGCCTCCCCAACCTGGTCACTCTTGTCCTCAGAGGTTCTCAGGATAGGAGCGGCAAAACACCAGATGAAATGCAACCATGCAATCAAATCCACTCATGCTTGGCATAGGCAGGTCAGCTCCAGATGTCACATGGCTCTTGGCGTTCTCA
The DNA here is from genome assembly GCF_008632895.1 of Mastomys coucha. Taxonomy (NCBI): domain Eukaryota; kingdom Metazoa; phylum Chordata; class Mammalia; order Rodentia; family Muridae; genus Mastomys; species Mastomys coucha. Next base: position 106,004,539 of record NW_022196905.1, read on the forward strand.
ATGCCACCCCAAAATGCTCTGTCCTGCATCACCTGTTTCCACAGCCAGGATGCCTCATGGGACCTGAGGTCACCCACACATCTGGTTCTTCCTCTGCCTTGAACTGGCACTGGGGAGGTTAGACCCTTCTGCCCCAGTGTTTAGACCCTAAACAATCCTCTCAAACCCCTGATGGCCGCTGCATCTTTTTCCAGGGACTTCAGGGACACCTCTACCTCTGTTTCATGGACAGTGACCTGGTTTCCCTTGCAGTTGGTCTCCAGAGGAGACATTATGTGGAGAGCCGCCTCCCTCCCTCACAACTCCATCTTCTCATTTTCACCACACAATTAGACCTCTTTGACATTTTCTTTGCCTCTCCCCAGTTGAACACACTGCTAGTGTGAGGTAAATCACAGCAATTACCCCACTTGGCAGGCATGCTTGAGCTGGGGAAAGCCAGCTTTCACAGCCAAGCCAATGGGTCCACCTAAGAACATAGAATCCTGCCTTGAACCACACCCACCAATGCCCTCCATGCAGACTGGGACATCAGAAGTGACCTCCTGATTACCAAGCTTAACTCAGTCAGCCCTGGGACTCCTGGCTCTCTTTCAGCCTGAGATTTGAGCCATTTGGTAGAGTCTGGAAAAGAAACTGTAGGCCGCAGGCTGCATTGTTAAATACCGAAGTTGCAGAGAACAGAGTCAAATTCTAGAGAGAACCAAGTGCATGGCGGTGTGTTAGGTTTCAAGAGATGTATAAGCATGTGTGCATGTGTGTGTGTGTGTGTGTGTGTGTGTGTACGCACATGTACACATGTGCTGTGTGAGTATCTGGGGGAAGGAACATGTGTGTGTACATGTGGGCATGTACATGTGTGTGTGTGCGCTGTGTGGATGTGCATGTATGTTGGAACATGCATGTATGTATACACATGTGAATGTGTACATACACATGTATGTGTGTGCTGTGTGGCATGCATGCATGTTAGAGTATGTGTGTGTATATGTGTGTGTGTGTGTATATGAGAGAGAGCGAGCATATGTGCAGGCTATAAGACAGACATAAGTTTTCTTTGTTTACTGATGCTGGGAATTGAACCCTGGGACCTCAAGTATGCAAGGCAAACACTCCACCACTTGGCCTTGTTACTTTATTTCACTTTTTACTGGTGCAGACCTTGACCCTGAAATCCTCCTGCCTCAGTTCCCAGCGTGTGTGTAATTCCAAGTGTGTTTGCAGACTCTGTCTTGCCTTGGGCTGTGCTCCAAGGCACCCAGAGCTGCTACACTTGATAAAGAAGCTACAGTCCCTCAGGGTCACAGTGAGACCCTGCAGCCCACAGAACGGACTCTCTAAAGCACAGATGATCTCCACCAGTCAGTTGGGGGTCTCAGCATGGAGCTCTTGGGGTTCCTGGAGAGAAAGTAGGTTCTGTGTTTGCCTGAGCCATGCTCACTTCCAGCCAGACTAGACACTTCTGGAAGATACATAGCTAAAGTTCATTTTACTTTTGAACATCAGCTTGGCAGGAACCACCTAGGAGAAGAACCTCGGAGTGTTTCTGTGAGGGGATTTCTAATGTCGGTTAAGGTGGGAAGACCCATTCTGCATGTGAGAATCACAATCCCATGAGCTGAGGTCCTGGCCTGAGAAAAAGGATCGGAGGAGCTAAGCACCAGACTTTCTCTCTCTTCTCCTCCCCTCTCCTCCCCCTGCCTTCCCCCTCCCTTCCCCCACCCCCCTCCTCTTCCCTCTTCCTCCTCCTCCCTCCACCTCTACCCTCTCTCTCTCCTTCCTGAGTGCACCCTCCAAGTATGAACCAGACAAACCCGCCCTCCCTTAAGTTGCTTCTTGTTGGGTAGTGTGTAACAGCCAATGCATAATGGAGCCAGGTGTGGGGAGGAAATGGTGGGGAGGGAAGGAACAGAGGGAGGGAGGGAGACAAGGAGAGGGAGAGCCGAAGAAGGAAAAGGAAGATTGTTGAGCCCGTATATCACACAACTCTGCCCCACAGTTCTTTAGACCTCTCTGTTCTCCTTCCGAGGGTGTGTGTGGGGACAGGTAGGTGGGGGGCAGTATGTGTGATAGTTATGTGTGGTCTGTGATATGTGGTGTGTATGTGTGATATATGTGGTGTGTGTGTATGGTGTGTATATGTGTATGTGGTCTGTGTGGTGTATGTGTGTGTGTAGTGTGATGTGTGTGTGTGGTCTGTGTGGTGTGTGGTATGATATGTGTTTGTATGTGTGGGATATGGGGGGTGTATAGTGTGATATGTGTGTGTGTGTGGTGGTCTGTGTGGGATGCGTGTGTGTGTGTGTGTGAGTGGTCTGTGTGGTATGATGTGTGTTTGTATGTGTGGGATGTGGGGGGGTATAGTCTGGTGTGTGTGTGTGTGTGTATGTGTGTAGTGTGATGTGTGTGTGGTCTCTGTGGTGTGATATGTGTTTGTATGTGTGGAGTGGGGATGTGTGTAGTGTGATATGTGTGTGTGGTCTGTGTTGTGTGTGTGGGTGTGGGGGGTATGTGATCTGTGTAGTATGATATGTGTTTGTATGTGTGAAATGTAGGGAGGTATGTAGTCTGATGTGTGTGTATATGTGGTCTGTGTAGTGTGATGTGTGTGTGTGTGTGTGTGTGTGTGTGTGTGTGTGTGTGGTCTGTGTGGTGTGTGATGTGATGTGTGTTTGGATGTGTGGGGTATGTGGGGAGTGGTGTCACACAGGGTCAACCCATGAAGAGCAGTGCTGGCCTAGATTGGAAGCCCTGGTGTGAACAATGTCCTTGTTTGTTTGATGGAGTAGCCACCATCCCCTAAGTGACATTTCTATGCCTAGACTCCTGTGAGCATCTTTAATGCCTGGGAGTCTCTCTGAGCCTCATACATCTTAGAACAAAAAATAGTCACTGAAAGTCATCTATTCTACTGTCATTTGATATCTCGTGTTTTCCTTTGTTACAGTTGGGCACTAGCTATGACTCTTGTCATTCTGATGAGCAACTCTGTCAAGAGCAACATAAGAGGCAAGCATGGGGAGAGGGGCTCAGTCTGAGGAGACCCAGAAATTAGCAGGGAGGGTGAGCATCTGAAACAGACCTTCAGATTGCTGGTCCAGAATCAGCTTTCAGGGGCTGCAGAGGTGGCTCATAGCTAAGGACACTGTCTGCTCTTGCAGAAGACCTGGGTTTGGTTCCCAGCACCCACATGGATGCTCACACCATCTATGACTCCAGATCCAAGGAATCTGATACTCTCTTCTGGCTTCCATAGACACTGAGCCTATTGTGTGGTGCACAGATATAAACAAACAAAACATCCTTATGCACGTATATATGTTGCTATATATGTGTATGCATATCTATCTATATGTATATGCTATATACATACATACGTACATACATACATACATACATACATACATATCTCAGATGCTTAAATTTCACAGGAATATGTTCATCACCAGGAAGATCTTTAGACACAGCACATCAGCAGTGCTGAGAGCCCAAATCTCGGTCACTTAACACCACAGTACAGTTCTCAAAACTGTTGTCAAGGGAGCTGGGCACCTGCAACTCCAGTGCTTGGGAAACTGAGGCAGGAGGATCCTGAATCCAAGCCAGTCTGGGCTATAATGAGATCTGGTCCAAAAAAAAAATAATGACAAAAAATATCAAGGTCATCAAAACCAAAGACAGTCTAAGGAACTGTCCCAACCATGGGTGTCTTCGGATGTATAAAAAACAACCGGACATGGCAACTTGCATGGGACCCTAAAACAGAGAAAGGATGTCAAACACCAGTGGAGGTATCTGAGAGCAAACACAAATGGGGTCATATGCTCCTAAGCTTGCATCTTCCCACTGCGGCTACAAGTACCTGAGATCACGGACTTACTCATTGGAAGGGTTTTGGCTCTCAGTTTTGGAGACCCCTGCCTTTGACCAGGTCCTCTGGCTTGGGTGAGGCAGTGTTATCATGCCAGGAGTGTAAGACAGAGTGAAATGCTTGTCTCATGCCAGCAAGGAAAGGGGGGAGGACTGGGGTCACACAGGCCCTTTGAGATCTCAGCCCCAGTAACCTAAAGACCTTCTACAAGGTCATCCCCTATGAGGTTTCCTTTCCAATGGTGCCACACTGAGGATCAGGCCCTGGCCATGTGGACTTGGGGAGGTTTAGCCAAATGATGGCAATAGTTTGTCTGAAATCACAAACTCTCTCCAACATGAAAGCTAATTAAATCAACACAGACATAATGATGAATGCATTTAATCCCAGCACTCCGGAGGCAGAGGCAGGAGGATCTCACACACCTCTCTCATGTGTCCTTCTGAGAAACTACTCTTCCTTCCACCAAGGTGGCTATGGCTGTGTCAGCCAGGCAGGCAGCACAAAGGATTCTAGGAGAGTCTTCTTTTTTACCTCCCACCTCACAGGAGCACCAAGGCTATAGGCGCACTATTGTACCTGATGTCACGTGAATCCCGAGGAGTTGAACTCAAGTCTTCAAGGTTTGTGCTACAAGCTGCTGAGTCTCTCCCCAGCCCTACAGCCATTCTTTTTTTTTTTTTAAGATTTATTTATTTATTACATATAAGTACACTGTAGTTGTCTTCAGACACACCAGAAGAGGGCATCAGATCTCATTACAAATGGTTGTAAGCCACCATATGGTTGCTGGGGATTGAACTCAGGACCTCTGGGAGAGCAGTCAGTGCTCTTAACCGCTGAGCCATCTCTCCAGCCCCAGTCATTCTTTTTAATGTGCTTGACTTTTACACAGAGGCAGCCAGTAGGTTGGACTTGAGAACTTTCCAGAAAGCCACAGCAGTCTTGGCTGGTTTCTTTGCTTCTGATACAGCGGGACACTCAAGTCATCTTACACATTTCCTGTCCCATCCTGAAATCAGCTTCATCTTCAAGGGTCACTGTGAAATTTCTTACAGAGCAGAACATGAACTGCTGTTGAGTTGACTGTTGTCTGAACAAATTCACAATGCTGAACCTAGAAGTACAAGTTGCATGTGTGTGTGAGTGCATGCATTTGTGATTGGATGTCATGTGTGCATACATGTGTGTGTGAGCATGCACACACATGCATAGTATGAGTATGTTCATGTGTGTGTATCTTGTGTGTGAGCATGTACACATATGCATGTACATGAGTGTTTGTGTGTGCATGTGTGTGCATGTATGTGCATGTGCATATGCCTACATGTGTATGTATCTTGTCTATGAGCATGCACACATATGCATGCATATGAGTATGTGTGCTTATGCATGTGTGTGCATGTGCTTGTGTTTATACGCATGTTTATGCATATGCATATGTGCATTGCATGTGTGCACATATGGGTGTGCATGTGTGTGTATCTTATGTGTGAGCATGCACACATATGCACGCTCATGAGTGTATGTGCTTATGCATGTAGGTGTGTGAGCATGTATGTATGCATGTGTGTATGCATGTATCTTATATGTGTTCATGTGTATGTGTGTATATGTGTGTGTGTACAAATTTGTGAGAGTATGCCCACATGTGTGTGAAGGACAGAGGTCCACCTCAGCTGCCCTCCTCTATCCCTCAACCCTTATTTCTTGAGACAGGATCACTCACTAAACCTGACACTCACTAATCCAACTGAACTGTCCAGCAAGTCATCCATGATTCTCTTATCTCCATCTCCCCAGCTCTGGAGTACAGACAAGTGTCACTGTGCCTGGCTTTCACATTGGTGCTGGGAACACAAACTCTGCTCCTCATGCTTACACTGCAAGCCCTTTACACACGCCACCATCTTCCCAGCCTGGAACTGTTTAAGCTTTAGAAAACAAGTTCAGGTTTGTGTTTTACTTGGCTCTGTCCTTGGGGTATCTTGGCCTGAGGGTACACCATAAGAGTCATTTGGGGGCACTAAGTCACCAACCATCCATTTGGATTTTGCAGAATTGTTTCTCCTGCATTTTACATTTCCACGGTTCTAAGAGAGACCTCAATGTGCAGCCATGAAGCCAGCTGCTGCCCGCATCCAAGTGTTTCCATGACCTTCCCTCCACAGAGGGGAAAAACACCTGGCCTGGCCTGTAAAAGCACCTGTCACCCATGAGAAGTGAGGCCAGGATCACTCAGACTGCCAACGAGCATGGCGTTTCTCTCCACAGTATTTTGATTTTCCCTGACATTATGCATTTTTATTTCACCTGCCTGAGCCTACATACTGGTCCTCCACAGCTTCACAGCCTGCTGCGAAGCCTGAATGCAGACTCGCTCTCCTGATGATCAGCTAAATGAATTCAATGTCAAGGTTTTTCTGCCAGCGCTGAGCTTCCAGGAGGCAAGAACGCTTTTCAGAAACTCTTCGCTCCAGTTGGTGTCTCTTTCCTTAAAGCTTCTGGAATTAATGTGACAGCTTCCATTGAGCCGTGTCTGCGGCCTGCTTCCAGAGGTGCACAGACCTTGCACTCCGCTGCCACCGCCCCTGAGAGCAAGGCCATAGCAGAGGACCTGCTTCCACTCGGCTGCCACTGCCCTGAGAGCAAGGCCCCAGCAGAGGACCTCCCTCTGTCCTGGCCATTCTTCCACCACCTCCCTGACTCATTGACTCTGCCACCTGGGATCCCAGAAGTTCAGCCTCCGGTTCCTCCCTTCCTGCCTCCACTCCCCTCGGCATCCTTCCCAACTGACAGCAGTGCCAGCCTGGCTTATCTTCAGTTTGTCCCTCCACTCAAAACATCTTCCTATATAGCCACTGAGTCAATGGCCTCTGGAGCCAGCTTAGAAAATGGCTGCCTGGTCATTAAGAAGCATAATCCAAAATTCTTAGCAAAGTGTTTTTCATAATCCTGCTCCAATCTCATTTCTTCAGTCCAACCCACTTGTTTATTCATTCTGGCCTCAGAGTCTCTGAATAGGCTGCTGGTTTGTTTTTATTCAACTCTGCCTTTACTCAAATGGTTCCCCTAACTGGAACTTTCAACTCCCCTCTACGTATCCACATAACTAGCTCCCACCCACCCCATCCTACCTCATCTCACCACCTCAAACCCTGAACTAACCCTCCTCTTATGGTTTGAATCTGAAATTTACCCAAAGGCTCGAGAGTTGAGTGTTCTTTGGCACTGTTTAAGGAAGGATGTGAAACCTTTAGATGGGGCATCTCTGTCTCTGGCTGCTCTTTGCTTCCTGATCCATGCCCACTGAAGTCTCCTACAACAGAAAATTCAAACAACTGAGATAGACTGAGATTTCCAAGGCTTTGATTTGAACAAAGCCCGTCCTCTGTCCTCCCCAAGTTGTTTCTGCCAGGGAATTTACTGCAGTGGCAAAAACGGGAACAAGACCACATGGCCCCTCCAGGTTCCTGTCCTACTGTTTGCAGGCTAAACCTTATGTTCTGTGGCAGTGGGTGGTCTCCAACTGGGATAACCTATATGAAGCAGAAAACTGGGAGCACAGAAGCCACAAAAACAAACCCAAGAGGATCTAGAACAGAGGCTTCAACCTTTCTGACTCTGCGACCCTTCAATGTGGTTCCTCGTGTTGTGGTGACCCCCAACTGTAAGATTATTTCATTGCTACTTCATAACTGTAATCTTGCTGCTCTTATGAATTGTGATATAGGTATCTGTGATTTCTGATGGTCTTAGATGACCCCTATGAGAGGGTCATTCGACCCCCAAAGGACAAAGGAGTTGTGACCCACAGGTTGAGAAGCACAGATCTAGAAATTCTGTGTGGCCCTAGAATACACCAAGAGATGGTGACATTACCAAGGACCAGAGAAAGAAAAGTCAGGACTCCATGGACAGTGCTGTGAGTTCTACTAACCATTGGAAGGAGAGCGAGTAGCACATTTCCCTGTTCTAGAAGCAGAAGAGGGACTGTGTCCTCAGTCACCCTTTCAGACCAGCACTGCTCTGATTCCAATGACACTGAAAGACACCGGAAGAGTCAGAAATGTGGAGGACTTCATTTCAGAACACTTGGTAAATATCTTGGGGTTAAGAGCCCATTCAAAACCCCAAATCCACCTCCACAGACACCATGTTCTCATGGCCTGCCAGGTGCCCACCCTGCCTCCTGTGTGTAAAGTTAAAGTCCTGTTTTCTAATTGATTCTTGATTTGTCAAGGAGCCAGTTGCTGGGCGGAAGGTACAGGCAGGACTTCTGGGTCCCATGAGTCGGGGGAAAGGAGCCCCAGGGAAGAAGAGGAAGAGCTTTTCTGCCATGCTTTGGAGGAAGAAAAACACAGCAATCATGTACAGTCTCAGGGAGAGCTTGGGCTTGTAGCCTCCGCTACAGGCAAATAGCCATGAATGATTGGCAGGGGCTAGATGGAACTAGCCATTAAGTTTAGGGCAGGTGGAGAGATGGAGATAATAAATTGGTAAGGGCAAGCTTTTCCAGACAAGGGATATCTGTGCCCAACAATTGTGCCTAGAAGCCAAGTTGTAAAATAACAAGCTGTGCATGAGTCTTTTATCTGAGGATTCACAGGTCTCGGGAGTGGGCTGGTGGAGTGGTTCACCTCCCAGAGCTAAAAGTGGAAAGAAAGTGAAGCCAGGAGGGGCTGGTGGCACAGCCCTTCACAGAGACGAAAAGGTGGTAGTGGTTTAAAACTACACACAACACTTGTGTATACAACACTGCATTTCATACATGTTTTCATATGATTATCTAATGCATTTTTGACCCCACCCCCCACACATATACCTTGGTCCTCCCCTTTCTTGAAGGCTTTCATCTTTACCTCCCTCCCTGTTTCATGTCACACACACACACACACACACACACACACACACACGAGTTTATGTGTCTATATAAAATATGGGATCTACAAAAGAGGGGGAAAATCCAATATCTGTCTTTCTGAGCTTGATTAAAATTGCTAAATATGATCATCTCCAGCTGCATCACTTTCTGCAAACGACACCATTTCACTTTTTATTATGTGCACTGCCATATTTTCTTTATCTGGCCTCTGTTGATGACACGCAGGCTGATTCCACAACTCAGCTATTACCAACAGTACTATAATAAACATCAATGGAATCTTGTTGCTGCATAAAATACCCTGGGAGAAAAAAAATACACCTTAGGAGAAGGAAGCTCATTTCAGATTACAATTCCAGCTTGTAGTCCACCATAGCAGGGGTATCAATGATCAGTGCATCAAACAGCTGGACACATCACATCCATAGTCAAGAGCAGAGAAGGGATGGATTCTTGCATGCTCCCTTGCTTGTGCTCTGCTCCATTCCTCCTCTCATAGACAATTCAGGTTCTCCTGCCTAGGGAATGGTGCTGCCCATAGTGGGCTGGGTCTTCCTGTATCAGTGAAGAGAACCCCCATGGACATGCCAACAGGCTACCCCATGTAGACTTCTCCCATGTGATTTTAAGTTGAATCATGGTGACATTGCCTATCACCAATTCATAGGTATTTGGGGGCTAATAATTTGGAGTCCTTTGACCAAGTGGTGTAGCTCAGGGTAGTTCTGTTCTCAGCCTTTTGAGAAACCTTTGTACTGGTTTTCATGGTAGCTGCAGTCATTCACATTTATCAGCAGATTCTAAGGGTTTCCTTCTCTCTGCTTCCTCACCAACATTTGCTCTCTTTTGTTTTATTGATGACAGGCAGTCTGGCTGGAGCTAAAGGGAATCTCAATGTGTTCTCAATTTGCATTTCCCTGATGGGTAGTGGTGTTGAACATTTTCGCGAATTTGCTGGCAGTTCCAAGTGGATCAAAGACCTCAGCGTCAGACCTAGAACTCTAAAACTGTCAGAGGGAAAACACAGAAACCACTTCAAAATATATAGACACAGCCAGGGTCTTTCTGCAAAAGACTCAGACAGGAAAGAGACAAGGGCCAATGAGTAGGCTTTGTAAGACTACAAAGTTTCCATCCAGCAAAGAAACAGCTGAATGGGAGGCAGCTCACAGGACAGGAGAAAAACAATGTTGCCAGCTACAACCTAGATGTACAAATAACTCAGAAGTGTAATTGCCAAGAAATCAAGCTACCGGACTGGTAAACCGGATACTGAAATGGACAGACCGGCCCCAGGAGCTGAGGTGCACCTGGGTCGAGTGTGGAAATGACTGTGTGTGGCACCACACACGTGTCAGAAAAGTGTCAAAGTTCAGAACATTTTTGATTTTAGATTTTTGGGTTTAGGGGTGTTCTGTGGCTCACAGCCACCAAAGACAGACAATCCTTAAGAGAGGTGTCATGGCTACCAGCAGCAAATGCTGCCCTCTCCTCCCCACCTCCATCCTCCTACTCCATACTGGCTGTCCTGGTCGCTGTCCCCTGGGCAAACAGCCACTCAGAAGCCCTTTTCTTGAGCCCTCACTTCCTGGATAAATACAGCTGATGTCTGAGATCAGAATACATGGCTTTGTGTCAATTTTGCCCCTGGTCATACCTCCAGCACTTAAATACCATCAGCACACAGTATTGCCCAATAAATAAATATTTGTAAATGTAAAATAAATCTTCCAGGCCTGGTGCGACCCACTCTTCCTGGATACTATACTTTCATTTTCAGTGGGCTGTGATGTAGACGCTTTATAGATCAGGACTCAGGCTAAGAGACCTAAAGAAACTCGCCCAAGTTCCCTCTGCTGGGACAGGAGCACAGGTATGCCTGGTCTATGCTCAGGTGGTCACAGTGCTGTGCTTGGATTAACTCCCGTTATCCTCCCGTTCACTACTCATTCAGAGATTTTATTTCTGTTTTCAGCTATGTGCAGTATATGTGGATGTGTGCACATGTGTGAAGTAAACTTAGAAGCCAGAAGAAGGCTTGGAATCCCCTGGTGCTAGAGTTTGCAGGCAACTGTAAGCCATTCAATGTGGGTGCTGGAAACTGAGTTCAGGTCCTCTGGAAGAGCAGCACACGTTCTTAGCTGCACTTCCGGCATTGGTCTTGCATGTGCAAAGCCCCTGGTTTCATTCACAGAATTAGGTCTGCTTTTCTGGAAAAAGGTTGCACACAGCATCATGCAAATTCTCATGAGTTCATGGACCACCCAAAAAGCACGAAGAGTCACACACTGACATAAAAAGAAAAAATCCGAGTATGTCTGTTCCCAGATGTGAGTGTGGGTGTGTCATAGCAGGTACGTAAGGTCAGAGGATGACTTCGGGGGTCATTCCTCATCTTCCACTTCGGTTCAAAGAGGATCTCTGCCAGACTAGCTGGCTCTCCTGCCTCCCCTCCCATCTCACAGTAGGAGTGCTAGGACAAGTACTACCTTCTGCCACATCCTACTTTTCCGTGGTTCTGGAAACTTTAACTCTTCATGTTTTGGGACCAGGGCTTTACCCAAAGAGCTAACCCTTCACTGCTGCCACAGAATGGCTTTAATGTCCTCCATGTTCAGGACTTGAGCTGAAAGAGTCATTCCCTTCCCCCACTTCATCCCCTCCTCCTCACCCTCCTTCTCCCCCTTCTCTCCCTCCCTCCCCCTCAGGAGACAAATGCTAACTTCAAATTTAAAATTTAGAATCCAAACTGAATAGCCACAGGTGCTCTGGAAATAGGCCCCAGGGAAGGATGGCCTTAGCATCTGCTCCCCACCTCCCCCCATCAAAAAAAAAGATAGAAGAAAAAAATCAGAATTGAGCATGAGTGACTTTGATTGCTTTCTCCTCCTGTGTCTTAGAGGAAAGCCTTGGACTCAGTTTGTAACCTGGTGATCTTGAACCTTGACCCCTGTGACGCAGCCTCTCAGTGTTTTCCAGTGTCAGCCATATTATATAATAAAAATATCTTTTACCTTCTAAGAGGCTAGACCTTCTGTTGAACCCCACAGCCAAGTTAATATGACCCCTTGAGGTCACTTAAGACTTAAGACTTCTATCCTACTCTGGGCTCAGCCTTTTGGTTTAAACTGCCTTTAAGGGAACAATGTAGCAACCAACTTTAGGATTTCCCATGTAATCAGCTTTTACAACCTAAGCCAACACAAAGCTGTGATCTTAAGTTATGTGCTCTTTCATGCCCTGAAGCAGAGTAATGTGTACAAGTTCTAATATGCATTTGCTGAAAGCAGCAGAAATAGAGGTTGAAAGAAACTTCTGAGATGAATGTCCACAATAAATGTTAAAACAGAATACTTGGATATCAGTCGATGTCTTAGGGTTTCCCATTTCTGTGAAGAGACACCACAACCAACTCTTATAAAGGACAACATTTAATTGCGGCTGGCTTACAGTTTCAGAGATTCAGTCCATTATCATCATGACAGGAAGCATGGCAGTGTGCAGGCAGACATGGTGCTGGAGAAGCTGAGAGCTCTGTGTCTTGATCTGAAGGCAACCAAGAGGGGAGACTCTCATTCCGCACTGGGAATAGCTTGAGCTTTTATATGAGACCTTGAAGCCCTCCTCCACAGTGACATGCTTTCTTCAGCAAAGCCACACCTCCTAAGAGTGCCACACCCTATGGGCCAAGCATTCAAACACTTGAATTAATGGGGCCCATACCTACTCAAGCTGCCACAGTTAATAGACAATGATACTTGCTACCTGGGTCAGTTAGGATCTGTTGGATCCAGTGACTTAATAATCCCTTGTAAAACTTTGCTAAAGATTTCAGTGAAGTATGTCATTCCTCCTCCCCTCCCCCGTGTGATGATTCTGCTCTGTCCAGCACATACAGAGGGAAGCCCTTTGTGAGGGACAAACATACAGACAGATTCACACACAGAGAGACACAAGAGCAGGTACAGATCCACAAGACAGTATTGTGAATACATCTTCAACAGACAGAGAGGAGAGATGGCATAAAGAGTTAGATAAATTCTAGTCTGGGCTCCATCTTGGTTAATGACTCCAAAGCTAAGTGCTTTGATTTTTTTTTCCCCCTCAAAGTAACAGCAACACAACATTGGTGACTGAGTTTATTGTAAGTATTTTGAAGCCAACAGAATTTTTCTCCAACAGCAAGACCGCAGGTACACAACATTATGCTCCACTTACGCAGTACTAGAGGGTCACTACCTAACAGCCCCCACAACCCCCAGGGTATTCAGCCTCTCTTTGTTGACACTAGGGCCCCCTGAGGGCAACCCTGTCTGAAGTGCCACACTTCCACCCAGTCTGAGAGGCACACGTGGAGGGAGCAGCAGTGCTTCGTTCCCTGAGGCTCTCCAGGTTCCCCACCCCACCCCACCCCCACTCACACAGGAGACTCAGTGAAGTCTCTCCTCAGTCAGAGATGGAAAGTGGGTGCCACATCTCATTGGCCAGACCTTGGTCATGTGATCACCATGGAATGGAGGTAGAGTCAAGTCTACTGGCATCCCCTGAGGACTGAGGAGGGGGAGTTACATGAGAAAAGTCTGGTTCTTAGTGGAGTTGCCTCATAGCATGAACACACACTATCATCCCCAAACGTTTCTTGCTTCACTCTGTGGTGTAGGCAGAGTCTGTCTGGAAACTGAAAATATGAAAGTTTGCAGAATCGGGAGCATAGAAGGAGTCAGAAGGCAAATCCTAGACAGTGACATTTACAAGGGATAAGTTTAAGCTTGTGTTTAGGCCTTTTAAATGGCACAAAGTGTAGATGGGTTTGTAAAGAGCTCACAGAAATAAAATTAACACATTCTTGTTGCAAAAAAAACTGAACGTGAGCCAGAAAAGAACCTCCTAACTCATTCAGGCCATACTAAGAAAGGTAGGGGATCTGGGAGAAGGAGGCAGCACTGCCAAACCTGGACTCTAGACTTGGTTTTATCTTCCCTCCTGTTCCAAAGGAGTGTGTCCAGGCAAAAAAAAAAAACAGAGGTAGAGACAGTCTGTGAGGCGTGGCTGAAGAATCTGACATGTTTTTCTTGGAGCCTGTGAAGCAGGAGATAAAATGACCATCAGAACCACAGAGAGCTGACACTTGTAAGAGAAATGGGGGGCTGGGGACTGGAGAGATTATTCAGCACTTGGAACACTGGCTGCTCTTTTAAAGGTCTAGGGTTCAGTTCCCAGTGCCCAGTCACAGCCATCTATAACTCTGGTTCCAGAGACTCTGACACCCTCTGCTGGCCTCTGAGGGGGCTGCACACACATGGTGCACAGACATACAGTCAGGCAAAACACCCACACCATTAAAAATAAATAACATTTTTTAAAACTGTGTGAGCTTGGTACACTTAGGGGTCCAGTTGTTGGCAACATTAATGAAGCTCCCACAGTTGGCTGAGCAGATGGCTCACAGCGGAGAGTCAGGGTGGCCTGACCACTTCTAAGAACAACACAGATGGACCCACATTCCAGAAAGACACTTATAGAAACTTCATCCTTCCAAAAAGTACTTCTTTCTTGATGGAGTTTGTCATGCTGTAATGAGGCACCATGACCAAAAGTAACTCGAAGAGAAAAGGCTTTATATCATTCACAGTTCCATATCATTGTTCATCATCAAAGGAAGTCAGGACAGGAACTGAAGCAGGGCAGAAACCTGGAGGCAGGAGATGCAGAGGCCATGGAGGGCTGCTGCTTACTGGCTTGCTCCCATGACTTACTCAGCCTGCTTTCTTATAGAACCCAGGACCAGCAGCCTAAAGATGGCAGCATCCATAGTGGACCCACCCTCCTACAACAATTGCTAATTAAGAAAACACAGTACAGTTGTATCTTATGGAGGCATCTTCTCCCTCAATTAAGACTTCTCCCTTACAGAGGACTCTAGCTTGTGTCAAATTGTCATAAATTAACCAGCATCTGGCAGAACCCTAGAGTAAAAGAGCATAAGACATGTTAGACTCAGCCATCAACAACAGCCTCTTTTCAGACTCCACAGAGCACAATGACAGGCACAAGAGCTCAGTTGGCCGAAGAGCCGTGTGGGATCCATGAAATCAGAATCTTACTTGACCCAGACCCTTTTGCCTCCTGGAAATACCCACTGACTTCAGTCAGATGAGCACCCTGGAAAAGAAAAGCTCCAGCTGCACAGGAAAGTACAATGCTCAAAGCGATACATTGTAACCCCCTTAGGGTCAAGGCTACACTGTAAGGCCCACGGGCCAAGCTCAGTCTAGGCCCTCTTGTTTTGGTGCTGCTACAAAAAGCTTGCCAACAGTAACTGAAGGAAGGGGGTGGTGAACCTGAGGCCAGGGTTCTCAGGGGTCCTGGATGCCTGCCACGCAAGCTCACCTGCATCCTGAGAGCCTGAGCAAGAGTGTGGAAGGCATGAGGTGGAGGCTGGTGGTATCAGGTGAATATTCTAGAAGGTCTTGGTGCAACTTTGGTTGGGGGTAGGCATCGGGGACTTCAGAAACTGGGAAGAGTGGCAGGACTGGGGAGGACTGTGTTGAGAGGGATAGGATGGCACCTGGGGGTGGTCACCTCTCTGATCCACCAACTCCTACAGCCCAGTGTACAGTCACTCTGAGCTCACACAGGCATGGAGCCAAACCCACCCTGTCTAGAATTTTATCAGTTCCCTCTCTTTCCTAACTGACACCTTCTCCAGCTCAGATGCCCTGGAAGCCTCTGAGAAATGGGATATTCAGAAATCCCCAGGGGGAGAAGGAACTACTAAGGGGCCACAGCTGTTCACACATAGGCAAAACAGCCTGCCCACACCCCAAACAGGCACACAGCCCCCACACACAGGCACACACTGACACACACAGGCACACACTGACACACACAGGCACACACTGACACACACAGGCACACACTGACACACACAGGCACACACTGACACACACAGGCACACACTGACACACACAGGCACACACTGACACACACAGGCACACACTGACATACACAGGCACTCAGCCTCCCACACACAGGCACACACTGACACACACAGGCACTCAGCCTCTCTACCAAACACATACAGGCACACAATGACACGCCCCCCATCTCAGCACACAAGATATGAATATGCACAGGCAAACACAAGCAAACATGGGCACATACACACACACACACACACACATACACGCACGCGCGCGCGTGAAGGCACACATACACAGGCACACAGTCTTTCCCCCACCCCTGGCATAGGATATACAGATACACAGGCATACACACATGCATACAAGCACACGTGTGTACATATATACACATATACGCACACATGTACACACGAGCACACATGCATACACATAGGCACACACAGAAACCCACCTCCCTCCACTAGGATCCTGTCTCCCAGAGGATCTGATTTCCTCCCAGGGCCATCTGTCGCTGACTCTGCTCTAAATCTTGCCAGTCTCCTTGCCAGATTGCATAATTAATTACTTCAAAGCACCAAGGCTCCCACTGCTTGAAGGGCTAGGAGCCAGCTGGCTAGTGGGGGACTGATTTGCTGCGATAGGGCCAGGCCCTGCAGCTCCCACAGTGGGGCGACTTGGCCAAAGCCCACCCCAACCCCCTTTAGTTTCCACAGAAGCATCTGCTACTAGCTCGGCGAGGGCCAAGTTCTTGCAGTGTCTCGGTGACTTGGGTGGCACTTAGGCACAGTGAGGCCACATGCTGTCCATTGCCATAAAAGGGAGTGAGCCCAGCCGGCTCAGCTGGGACCCAGCGCCATTTATCTTTGTCACTTAGCTGCTCAGTTCAGAAGTTGTTCTTTCCACTCCATCAGGAGTGACCGGACTCCAAAATCTTTTGGGGGCAAATGGAGGATACAATTAAAGTGACCGAGGTAGAAGTCTAGCTCAAGGGATGGTATTTGCCTAGCAGGCACAAGGCCCTGGCTTCAACTCCCAGCACCTCACAATAAAAACAAATAAGGAGGATAAAGTGGCTGGACAGAGCAGAGCTCCATGCCTTCTGAGGTTGGATCTTGCAGACAACAGAGTGTGATAGAATTCCTATTTGGCCAACCAACAATGCCCCTGGTACAAAATGCCCTTGAACAGCAATATGCAGATAGATGGGTCAATTGCAGGTGGTGGAGAACTTGATGGAGGAGGGTGTAGTTAGTTTCTGTGTTTGAACTGCCCGAGGGCTGATCTTCAGATATAGCTTGGTGTAGGGACCCTCATTGATTTTATCACAACCCCATGTCATTTCCAATGTGCAGCTTGGAGTCACCTCCCTGTAAGGAGCCCACACCCCAGCAGCAGCAACTCTGTCTTAATCCTGAACTTTAGGGGGGGCAGCCTGAGGGATCCAAGCCTGGCACCCTCAGATCACCCCACACCTAGGCCGGTGAGTAGGCAGGCTGAAGGCTGTGCTAATTATTCCAGATGAGCACATCTGCATCCTGGGTATGGAGCACGATTCCTGGAAATTTGAAAAAAATGGGCATGGGTGAAAGGATCCATGAGTGAGAGCATCCGAAACCTCCTGAACTGGGGGCTCTGTTTCTATGTAAAAAAGATGATGCTAACAACATTGATGGAAGTTCATATGTGCACAGAAACTCTTGCAAACATCCCAGGGTGTGAGCATTCAAAGACTAGAGCAAAGCTCTGGGCCTCTGGGGCCAAGTGCCCTTGTGACAGATAGAGCAATGTTCCTTGAACCCTTAGAAAGAGAGAAACAGGATCATGATGCTGTCATCTGAGCCCCTGGGTCAAGCCGCACCTGAAAGCCACACTCTCCTTGCCAGGCAGGCAGTATACAGAGTCCTTGGGTACCAAGTGCATCCTTTCCAGACAACCACCCCAGCTCTGATCCTGGCACTTCGAAGGCAGCAGCCCGGTCCCAGGAGCTCTTTCCTGAGTGTCTTTTGCTTTCCCTCTTCCTTTCCTTGCTGGTCTCTGCTCCCTTGGTGACTATTCTCTCAGTGTCCGGGGCTGGATATTAAGTCACAGTCACCCACACATGGGTTTTCTCTCAAGCACCCTAGCCATTTTCTCTCACACAGTGGCTTTGAGGAACTGCATAGTTATTAGACAGCAGACCCTAACTATCAGCACCAAACTGACCCATCCATCCCCTCGCTACAGGGCAGAGAGGGCTTCACCTCCCATTAGGCTTTGAGGTATGGTTGTCCTCAGGCATGGTCAGGGCCCTTCCCTCAGGGATAGCTGGAGGGAGCAGAGGACAAGCTGCCACAAGAAACCAGTTCCAGCCCCACACAGTCCCTGCCCAATCCCATGCTCCTGTCCCAACTCATCCCCACAATAACCCCCCTGTTTGAAGTTGGCCTGTGCACAGCTCTTTTTCCTCTGAGAAAAAGGAGGTGTATCTAAAATAGGCCAGGGCCTGGGCCTATGGCCAAGTGTGGGTGAAAGTGGGTCAGGCCGGGGAGAGGGATAGGCAGGCAGGCAGCTCCAGCTGACGGCACCTCCTTTGTGCTGGGCTGGGGGCTGCACATTCAATATGGCGACCTCACCAAGCCCTCCCTTGTGCCTCTGTGGAACGGGAGCCTTGGGATCTTACAGATGACAGAGGAGGAGACTGAAGGTTGGGGAGTTAGGATGTGGGGCTCCAGATCCAAACTCTGAGCTTAGAGCAGATTTCCACGCTACACTGTGACAAAGGATAGCTTGGCCACCTGGCATCTTGATGCCAGCCAGACTGACCCAAGCCTGGGGGCATGAAACACACACTCTTGGCTTCCTTTGCTGCCATTTTTAAGTGAGGTTAAGAGATGAGAACAGCCAGAGACCATGGCTTCAGTGCCTTTTAAACTTTACCAGACACCCCAGCAAATGACTTGGAACCATTTGCCCAAACCCTAAAGGGTCTCTGCATGCACCAAGACTACGGCACCTGCTCCTGACAGAGAGACAAGGTGTGAGAGGTGTGGTCGTACTCTGACAGCAGCACATGGATCTCTGGGGGAACATTCCAGATCAAATAAGAGCAGCTAACAGGCATCACGCTAAGACCCTCAGTGAGGTCTGCTGTAGCCTGCAAATGCCACACCATTTCTAACTCTGTAGACCTGGCCACAAGCCTGAGTCCTAACAGCCTGAGCCCCAGACCCCACTGTATGTCTCCACAGCCTGCTGTTCCTTTTGCTGAATTAGCTGCTGTCCTTGTTGCTGCACAGAACACTGACAAGCCCGGCTTCAGAAAGGGCCGGCTTACTGTGAGGCACAGCCTGACATGGTGGGAAGTCATGGCTATGGGGTGTGAAGTAGCTTTCATGGTGCCTCTGAAGTCAGGAGACAGAGAGACATGAGACGAAGGCTGGTCTCCTTGGCCTGCTTCTCCATTTTCTTTAGTCCAGGCCCCCAAGTCCATCCAGGTGCCATCCACATCCAGATTAAATCTAAACCTCTCTGGTATCACCTTCACAGACACCATGCTCAGAGCTGTGCCTTCTAGCTAATTCTATCCAGTCCAGTCGATGAGGGAGACACCCATCATTGGGGTGCACTGAGAATAAGTGTCTCGGGGGTCACGGCAGAGCTTTGGCACCCTGCAACAGCAGCTCCTTCTAACCCGCCCTACCCATCTGTGCTCCGACTCTTCACCCCCACCTCTCAGCTCCATGGAGGGACCCCAGCAACAAGCTGAGCCTGCCTCAGTGCTGGCTCGGTCCCCGTGCAGCTGTCCCTGTCTGCTGAGCATTTTCTTTCCTTTTGAGATCTGCCCACATTGGGCTTCTGAGGAGCAGGTGTCTTCTAACAACTGCAGTTTACCACGAGTATTTTTGGTTCCCCCAATCTTGGGAAATTGCAGGGACACTGTTGGCAGCCTGAGGAGAAGACAGAACAGCACCCCCCCCTCCCCAAACCCTTGCCAGCACGTGTCCCGAATAGCGAGGAAGGAACAGGACTTCTTGTCTGTCTGCTGCGTGTGAGATGCCTGCAAATCATAGCCAAGAAGAGTCCACAGAAGTCCAGGAGTGGCTCCGGCCTCAGGTTCTGACCTTCGGTGCCCCCTGAGAGCAGTCAGGGGCTCCCCACCTTCCAAGTGGTTCATACACAGCTGCAGCTGGAGGCTTCAGGTCCTCACGCTGTGGCCTCTCCACGGGTGCTCGAGTGTTCTCTCAGTGTGGCAGCTAGTCTTCCACAGGGAGAGAGCAAGGGGAAGCCACAGTGTGTTTCATGTCTGTTATGGTTTGGTTACAAGGATTAAAAGACTCATATGTTGAAGGCCTAGGTGCCAAACTGTGGTGCCTTAGGAGGCGGGGCATAGTGGGAGGAGGTTAGGTCATTGGGTATATGAAGTAGGGGATATAAGGATGCATGCACACACACACACTTTCTGTCTCCCAGCATCTATGTACTTTGTACCACAGGCCCACAGTGCAAAGCTTAAGCAGTTTAGGTGGAAGCCTACAAAGCCTGGAGCCAAAACCAAACCTTTCTTCTCTATAATCTCTTTGCGTCCAGTGTTTCATTGCAGTGGCAGAAAGTTGTTTACAAAATGTCCTATCCCTACAAGTCCCTGCCATTTCCTGCCATACTCTCTGCATGACAAGAGTCAGCAAGTTCAGGTTACAGCCAAGGACTTGCCTCATCTCTAGAAACATCAGAGCATCTGGGCAGTCTCTAAAGCAGACCAGATGCTATGGTAGAATGCAGCTCAGCTCCAAGATTTTTCCTTCTGTGATTATCTCCAATCTATATAGGCCAAGATGGAGGGAACTACCCTTCTACACTAAATGTGGTCCTGTAGCCATCTTAGGCCAAGAGGAGGCAGAAGTGACCATTTGACAATCCTGAGCCTAACCCCAAAGAGATTTGACATATTTCCACTCACCTGCTCACCTAACACCATCAGCGAGAGAGGAATATGCCCAGAATAGCCCATCTTGAGTCTTCTAGGAGAAAACTCAAGACATGGAGCAGAAGGTAGATACTTAGCAGAGGCCAGCCTGGCCCTGTCTACTCTCAGGTGATACAGGAACACAAGCATGGATTACCCTGTGGTACTGGAACTTAGATAATACAGCATTGCTGTAGTTCCTCTTCAGGGACCCAATGCACACTCTCAGCAAGCAACCCAGCCTGAATGAATGTCCGCCACACTCCATAGCTGTGTGCTCCTGGAAAACTGCTACATGTCTCTGGGCCTCTGTGGCCTCATCTGTAAACTTGTAACAACCATGTCACCCCCTTAATGGATGTTTCATAATGTTTAAAGCCACACCTAGGGTGTGTGAACCTGTACGTGCCTATAAGTCCTGTACTTGGGGAACTGAAGCAAGAGGATTGTAGCCTAGTCATATAATAAGACTTGTCTAAGTCTGGGAAAAATTATGAAGGGGTGGGGGATGGGAAGAGGAAAAGGAGAAAGAGGAAAGAGAAAGGGGAGGGGAGAATTTGAGTCTTTGGCTCTTGTGCCTTCTGTAGCTCCCTAGTTTGTGTCCTGGCAGAACCCGAAGATCTCCACATTCCATATTCCCTAACAACTCACCAGTCTCGAACTGAACCCAGAGCCCCATTCCAACACAGCCTGTGAGCATCCTTCCACTGCAGGCCCTGTCTCTGCTCCAGTCCTCTGTCTCCCTGGGCCACACAGTGGCTGGTTGCATAACTCTCCAACAGCCACAGTGGGCTCAGGGTTGGTTCTCCAGTCATGGCCAGGTGACTTTGGAAAGGGATTAGACATCTCTGTGCTCTTTTTCCGTAGTTGTAAGGATCCAAATGGTTCACCGTATCAGTGGTCCGACCGACATGTCACCACCGCAGCCACCGCCACCGCAGCCACTACCCAAAAGTGCCAAGTAAAGGTGTAAAATGCTGCCTTCAACCAATGCCATACCACTGCCAGGATTGTCCCTTGGTGTCTCAGGCTGGTTCTAGGATCCTGGAGAAGATAAAAGGAAGCTGCCAGGCCCTTTGGACACAATGTTGCTGTCCAGGCTCATGGACAGTGTCCACATAGAAGTTCAACATACACATACACACACACACTGCACAGTCATCTCAGAGGACTGACAATGGGACCCTAGCTGGACGCTGTGGTCCTTCTTATCCACCTGATCCAGGGAACCACTTCAGTGTAAAATCATCCAAAATGCTTATATTCATTATTTTTCTGTTGCCGTGGTAAGACGCCATGACCATGGTAACTTAGAGACAAAAGGTTTCTCTGGGTTTATGAGTGCAGAGGGATGAGACAGGCCTAGCAAGGAAGCATGGCAGCAAGCAGCTAGATCAGGAAGCCAAGAGATCACATGCTTAACTGCAAGCAGGAAACAGGAAGAGCAAATGAGGAGGAGAGCAAAGTCTTTTAAACTCTCAAAGCCCACCCCTAGTGGCTTACTTCCCCCCAAAGGCCACTCCCCAGTGACGTACTTCCCCTC
>NW_022196905.1:106026862-106039121 GCF_008632895.1 Mastomys coucha
CCCACCCCCAGTGACGTACTTCCCCTCAAAGCCCACCCCCCATGAGTACTTCCTCCAAATCACAAACACACACAACACACACACACACACACGTACCCATGCACATACACACACACATGCACGCACACACATACATGCACGCACGCGTGTGCGCACGCGCGCGCGCGCGCACACACACACACACACATACACTGCTACTTACTTCCTCCAAAGCCTAACCCTTTCTGATGTATTTCCCCCCAAGTCCCACCCCCTCCCAATGACGAACTCACCCACCAAAGCCCACCCCCATGACGTACTTCCTCCAAATCACAAACACACATGCACACACGCGCGCACACACACATACACATGCACGCACGCACATACACACACATGCATGCACGCACACACACACACACACACACACAGCGGCTTACTTCCTCCAAAGCCTAACCCTTTCTGATGTACTTCCCCCCAAGTTCCACCCCCTCCCAATGACGAACTCCCCCACCAAAGCCCACCCCCAATGACATACTTTCTCCAAAGCCCAGACCCCAGTGATTTACTTCCTCCAAAGCCTAAGTCCCCTTCCCCAGTGACATACTTTCTCATCAAAGCGAGGCCACCCAAAGGTCTAGAAACAGTGCTAACTGGGAACCAGGTCTTCCAATGGCCAGGATTGTGAGGGGCATTTCTTCAAGCCACCGCAATGTTCAGTGCGGATGTGAAACTTTCTAGGTGGTTTTGATCCAACTGTAGCTGCTTCAGAGGGTATGGGGGTCTCAGATACAGGAGGCCCCACATGCTCTGAGGATATCTGTGCCCCACTGGAGCTGAGAGGCTGGGCTTCTCCCTCAGGAGAGGTGTTCTGGCTCCAAATTTCCACATATATGCTTGGCTGGTTTACAACAACACATTTCTTAAAGTCTCAAGACTATCCGGTAGAATGATCTTCCATAGCTTAGCCCTCTAGGGTTCCACCAGTAGGGGCCACAGAACCACCAGGCTGAGGCTCAGATATTCCTGGGCTGAAGTGTATATAGTTCAGAGACTATCCAGGTCTTTCTAGATGCCCCAACCCAGGTGCTCTCCTCCCCAGGTGGACCCCATTCCAAGTGGTCGCCATCCCAGGTACTCCTTATTCCCAGATGTTCCCACCACAGATGCTCCCTACCACCTGAAGATGCTCCCCATTGTAAAGCTCCCTACTTGGAGTGCTCCCCACTGAGATGCCCTCACCTCAGGTACTCCCTACCTTAGGTGCTCCCCATTGTTAAATTCCCCATTTGGAGTGCTTCCCACTTGGAGTGCTCTCCACTCTGAGTGTTCCCCATTGGAGATGTTCCTGGGCCCCCAAAGTATTAAGGTACCTGCTTGCTTTGTCATCCCCAGAACTCATACCCTTTTGCGTATTTTGAAATGTGCTTCTCTACTCTGGGCATAGTCTGTGGCAGTAACAACTTTGGGGCGGGAATTCCTCAAAAGGGATGCAAACCACAGACTCAGGTGCTCAACTCCCTCAGTGGGTCAGGTGATGGGGTCTAGGGAGTTGCTTCCTCTCCCTCCCTTCCCATCTTTTATTCCAAGCTTGTTTTGATCCTGTGGTTGCTAAGATACCAGCACTTGGTGGCAGTTTCTGAGAGGCCATGTGGTCCAGTTTGTATGCAGTCCACTCCCTGCAAAAACACAGTGGGGGGCCAAGCTTGGGGTTCAGGCCAGGGCATGGTGGGGACTAAGGGATGAGACTGGCAGGTCCCTGAGTGCTGTGACACTGAGTCCACCGGCAGTGTCCACCCAGTCAGCACTCTCAGAGTTCACAAGTCTCCCAGCCCCTCGGAGCCTGTCTCCTTCCTTCCTCCAAGATGCCCACAACACATGCCCAAGGAGTGCAAGCTCAAGGCCAGCCCGCACAACTTTCTGGAGTGAGATTTTGGAAACATTGAAAGGTGCAGGGGAGAAGTAGAAAGAAGATTAGCGATATAAGTCAGTGGTGGATTATCTCCCTGGCATCTGCGAGGCTCCTAGATCAATCCCTAGCCCTGTGCGGCACGCACTTGACTACCCCAGTTGGTCTACAGTATCAGGGTTAAAACCTGATCATGGACAAGAGACATTATGACTCCCAAGGGAGTTTGTCTCCTGGGGATTTTAGTCAGTTGTGGGCATCCCCTAACTCAGAGGTGTTCCAGATTGATCTCTGCTAAATCTGTAGAGAGATCTGCGTGCTTTCTTTATTCAGGCATAAAGGTGCCCTAAGAAATATTTTGTTATGGCTAACACTGAGATTGAACATTATTTCCTGGCCTTCACAGTGTTTCAATAATCCTAATAGATTCCCTAGCTGTAATTAGCTGGGAATTTTTACTAGAAGCTGTCTTACCAAACAAGGCATCTCAAGAGTTAAAAATAGCAATTAGGTACTTATTATCAGAAAAGTCTCACACAAAAAGAAAAACTATTTTACTGCCAGTGAGAAGCTAGAAGTTGTAGGGCTCCCATCACTAATTATTTATGTTATGGCCAAGGAATGTTAGAATATGACCTTCAGCTACTTGCCTCAGACAGACCCTGAGAGTTTATCTTGGGGCTGCCAAAGAAGAAAGACACTACTGCTCCTCTGCCTTGCACCTGGCTGTTTGATTTTACTGACCTTGATGTAACCATCTCCTGCCTATGTGAATTTTGTAGTTTGCTGTAGGCAGCCACTTGGACGATAAAATCCAAGATGGCGCCGGTTCCCGATACACTGTAGCAATAGACGATTCCACTGCACATGCGCCCCTCCCGAGCGGATGTATGCTGTGCATGCACCTCTCCCGAGCAGGTGTATGCTAATGAGGGTCTGCCGGAGAACCAATCCAGGAGGACTTGGCAGCTCAGGCTCCAGTATAAAAGGGGCTGTCTCCAGACAGTCGGGGCCATTCCACGCCACTCCACAGAAGCAAGCAGACCTGCAGCACCTAGGAAGAAGAAGAAGGAGAAGAAGAAGAAAAGAAGAAGAAGAAGAAGAAGAAGAAGAAGAAGAAGAAGAAGAAGAAGAAGAAGAAGAAGAAGAAGAAGAAGAAGAAGAAGAAGCAACAACATCAAGAAGAGCCAAGAAGAGCCGAGACACCAAGAAGAGCCGTGACATCTAGAAGAACTGTAACACTTAAGAACCTAGGAAAGCTGTAATACCTAGGTACCTTAAAGAGCTGTAACACCTAGGTACCTAGGAGAGCTCTAACACAAAAAGAATATTCCTGAGTAAACCGTCGAGAGAAGAAGTCTAAGTGTGTTCGTCATTATTGCTGTCGTCCAGGCAGCAAGGCGCAGTACAGTTTGCCCTGTTTTCTGTATACTATATAAGCCTGATTTCTACTTTGTACAAATTGCATTCAATTACAGCACTCCCTTGTGTCTGTTTCTGTTTGTCATTTCTTCGCCAATGCCTTGTCTACCTGACTAGAACCCTGTTCCCCCCACGGGTTCAGGGAGGCCCAGACTGGCCGGCCCATGGCAGCCCTGCCAAGACAGCAAGCAAGCAAATAAAAAAGAAAGCTGTGTGGATTGAAACATCATATAGTTTCCCATACATCACATCTGAGTTTGTGTGACAGCTACACACATACACACACACACACACACACACACACACATTTTTCTGAACGAGCAAAACTGACTACAACAGAACACAGTATCTGTGGGAACTCTGTAAACAAAATATCTGAAACAGAAAGCAGAAGAATGCATTCTGACTCATCAGCGCATGTAAAGAACAGGACCACAGAGCACGCTCACATAGGGAAGCTCTCTCGTCTCCCACACAAGTCCTCAGAGGTCTCACCCTGCACCCTAGTGTCCCCAGACACATGGTGAAGTTTGTTCATATTTCTCACACAGTGGAGGCCAGCCTCGACATCCCATATCAGCCGTATGCACTGTCCTCAGGGCTGTGGCACCAGGGGACACCTCACTCTGAATTTGCCCAGGGCCCATGGTGCATCCACTGGAAAAGGTGGATGTCTCCATCCCCCTGGCACCTTCCTAGAGCCCTCTGTGTGTGTTGGTTTTCTTCTCTGTTGTTCTCTAACAACTTCCTGTATAAATCAAGGCTGAACTCCAGTTCTTTTCATTAAAATCAACCAATGCCTAGGAAACAGTTGAGAGGCCAAATGGGCTGTCAGCAGTACCTCACAAATGTTCCCAGGCTGACAAAGGTGCCTGCTCCACAGCCCGCTCCCCACAGTTCCTGGTCTATGACCAAGTCTGTGGGCAGAGTCCTAATGAGCCCATGAACACATAGAAGGAAGTTAGGGGTTGGATGCTGGTGAGGGAGCACATATGTGTGTGAGCAGCTACATGTGGATGGTGTGTGTGTGTGTGTATACAACCACTTATGGGTGGTGTGTGCATATGAGTAACCATATGTGGATGGATGTACATGTGAGCAGCCATGTGTGGATGGGTGTGTGTGTATGTGTGTGCAGCCATGTATGGATGTGTGTGTTTGTGTGTATGTGTGTATGTGTGTGAGTAGCCATGTGTGAATGGGTATGTGCGTGTGCAGCCATGTATGGATGTGTGTGTGTGTGTATGAGCAGCCGTGTGTGTGTGTGTGTGTGTGTGTGTGTGTGTGTGTGTGAACAGCCACATGTAGATGGGTGTGTATGAGATCTGCCACATGTGGATGATGTAAAAGAACACTACAGAGCTCCTTTCCCTTTTCTCTTCTTACTCTCTCCTTTTGTTTACTTTTTTGGGACAGGGTCTCATGCAATTCAAGCTTGCCTTCGGCTCCCTACACAGCCATGGTCTTGAACTCCTGAGCCTTCTGCCTCCAAGACCCAAGTGCTGGGACTCCAGCTACATGGCACCTGACTGGGTTGATGGTGCTGAGGAAGGAACCCACAGTTTCTCTCGTGCTGTTAGCAAGGGAACACTGCCCCTAAACTCCTTCTCTACCTGGAAACCCACCCCCATCCATTTGTAATAGTGGCTATGTAAGTGCATATCAAACATGTACATACACGCTCAATGTTTGTCTTAGCGAGTGGGAGGACAGCAGACCAGACCAGGGTACTGAGGCTCTGGGACTCAGTTTCCCCATCTTAGCATGGATAGACTTGGCCCTTGACCCTGCCATTCCAAAAAGTTTCCTTGAGAGCATACCACATAGGAGATAGAGACAAGTGTGTGGCTCCCTTAACACGTCCTGAAGTGTCCCCTCTTTCTCTGCCAGTCTGCCTGAACCCCACCTAGTGTCCTGCTTAAGCATTTACCCACCCAGCCTAACTGCCCCTAACACCAACAGCTCTCTGCAGGGCCACTTGCCTAGGATTAAGTTTGGAGACATTCCTGCTTGTCACCCTGATGTTGTGATTCAAGGGACAGCCTCACAACACACAAAGAGATCATGGAGTGAGGATGCCCTGGAAGCCCATCTCTGAGCTCCTGGACTGCGCCATGCCCATGACCAGTATGAGGGTCACTGACAGCAATAGAGATAGCAATGGTCTCACTCTCTTGTCCCAGCAACTGGGCCTAAGCTGGGGACTCCTGCTTCACACAAAGCCCTTAATGGAGCTGAGTAGATCACACACACACACACACACACACACACACACACATGCACACATGCACACACACACAGGCACACAGGTACACACACACAGGCACACAGGTACACACACAAATACAAACACACATGCACGCACACACGCACATGCACACACACAGGCACACACACATACAGGCACACACCCACACAGGCACACATGCATGCACACGCACACAGAATTGCTGAGTCCCATGACGCATGTCAAGGTCTGTGCTCTGGAAGAGACTCAACCCTGTTCATTAGATGGGAACACCATCTAATTTCCATAGCCTCCTGCCTTTACATGACTGATACAAAGTCATTCATTCATTCATTCATTCATTCACTGACTAGCAAGTGCAGCCTGTGAACATAGGCTCTAAGGACTAAATGCAGAACTAGACCTGGCATCTGCCTTCACAGAGACTTCACCCCAGAAAGGAGAAGGACATGGTCCAAGGAATTAGCCAAAAAGCTACAAAACCACCTGTGTAGGTTTGGAAAGATGGCTCAGTGGTTAAGGGCACGCTCTTGTACAGGATCTGGCTTCCATTCCCAGTACCCACATGGTAACTTACAACCATCTTCAACTCCAGTTCTGGGGGAACTGATGCCCTCCTCTGGCCTCTGAGGGCGCCAGGCATGCAAAAGGCTCACAAGCATGCATGAGGCAGAACAACAATACACATGAAATAATGAAATAACTAGACAGTTTTTTAAGTCTGTGGTCATTGTGCCGGGCCACCGACATCTCTACAAGAAGCCTCAAAACGCTTCAATCCCCAGCATCCATCCCGTCCACCCAGTATCCTGCCCCTACACCAGAGAGGATGAGATGCACACAGGGCAGAGGCTGCAAAGTACTCGTGGGCAGCTGGGGAAATGAGCAATCTTCCAGTTCTCACTCTGTGGCTCCTGTGTCAGGTGTGAGGCATCCACAGCTGTGAGGAAGCAAATAAGCCAGGCGCTGATGGCTTCTCCGGTGCCTGCTAGGAGCCTGCAGGAGTGGCAAAGGCGGCTGCTAGGTGGAACCGACTCAAGTAAAAGCCATCAGCTCCTGGTGGATCTGTCTTCACACCATGAGCACATGTGTAAGTGGAAGGTGGGAAACTGAGAGGAGACTCTGCAGAGTCCTAGGACCCCATCCAGCCAAGGTGGAATGAGTTGGGGGGGGAGTGAAGGCACACCCCACTGTGAGCCCCAGTGGTTCCTCCCTACCCAGAACATCTGCATTTGAAGTCTGGGGGTTCCCCGACCCAGGTAAGGAGGAGATGTCTTCACATGTTTGTCCAGCTATGAGCTGTCACACACCTGCTCTGTATCAGGAACTATGTGACACACTGGGGACCCTGGGATGAGCTAACCTGGGCTCTGTCCTGGTGAAGCTCTGTCCAGTGGGGAAGCCTGCAATATGCTAACACAGTTGCAGGGGGAGAGGGGAGCTGATGAGCTGATTGGGGTGAGAGTGGGGTGGGGGGGTCTGGCGAAGGCAGATGAAGCAGGGTTGATGTGGGTGAATAGAAAGCACCTATCCAGAGCCTGGAGGACGGGAAGATGGCTGAGCGAGGGACACCAGGGATGCCAGAACTTCTGAATTCCAAGAGAAACTTTTTTTTTTTAAATAGAGAGAGACAAGATTTCTCTGTATAGCCCTGGCTGTCCTGGAACTCACTCTGTAGACCAGGCTGGTCTTGAACTCAGAAATCTGCCTGTCTCTGCCTCCCAAGTGCTGGGATTAAAGGCGTGTGCCACCACCACCCAATGAGAAACATTTTTGAAGGATGTTAACACACCACTAGCCAACACAAGAGCTAAGAATGTCACAAATATCACCTGAGGCCTGCAGCAGAGAGCTGTATGTGTCTGGTCCATGTTCTGAAGGAGAACTTGAGAAAAGCAGCTGTCTATGTACTGGCTGGTTCTGTGTCAACTAGACACAGCTAGAGTCATCAGAGAGGAGGGAGCCTCAATTGAGAAAATGCCTCCATAAAATCAGACCTGTAGGCAAGCATGTGGGGTATTTTCTTAATTAGTGATCGATGAGGGAGGGCCCGGCCCATTGTGGGCGGGGTCATCCCTGCGCTGGTGGTCCTGGGTTCTATAAGAAAGCAGGCTGAGCAAGCCATGGGGAGCAAGCAGCACCCCTCCACAGCCTCTGCATCAGCTCCTGCCTCCAGGTTACTTTCCTGCTTGAGTTCCTGTCCTGACTTCCTTCAGTGATGGACTGTGCTGTGGAAGTGTAAGCCAAATTAACCTTTTCCTGCCCAAGCTGCTTTGATCATGTTGTTTACCATAGCAATAGAAACTCTGCAAAGGCTGGGTGGCTGATCAGAAATGTAGCAATGTGGACAGGTTGGAAGGTTGCCAAGTCCAGAGCCAAGTTAGCTTGGGGCATCCTTGGCCCTTTGACGTATATTGACTTTGTGCCGGACCCAGAAGCTTTGTGACCATTCCTAGGTACTTCCTTTGTAATGTGTGGGCACACCCCTAGTGTCCACCAACCAGCAGTCTGAGAAAGCTATCAGACCGCATCTGGGATGTAGCTGCGATGCCCCTGAGTTCCTGTAACCCTGATGCCACCTCCAAGGTTTTAAAAGTGCCTTGATTTGTGGCTTTCTTTTGTTCCGTGACTACAAAATTTCACGAAACACTTGCCATATAGGAACGTGGTGTTTAGGATGACCCTAGTATGTTCCCAGGCCACACAACAAATCCTTTTGCACAATGTTTTTATATTTTAAATGCTTGGGGGCGGGGAGAGGACCTAAGAAAGATCCGGGGGTTTTTTGTGTAAGCGAGAATGAAATTCAAATTTAAGATTCCTGAAGTTTCGTGGAAGATGGTCCACGTGTAAACTGTGGTTTACACATGCGCAGGGCCCTTCCTGCGGAAGACACCAGAAAGGTTTGTGGACGCCCACGCGAGGCGGTCAGCGCAGAAACCCAAAAGAAACTGTGCGACCCTGAGCGACCTGGCCACGATGAGGCCAAAAATAAAACATTTTTATTTTGTCTCCGCGGCGGTTTGTGTTCTAACTTTTTTCCAGGGATTGCAAGCACAGGACGAAACGCTGATCTTTCCCTGCAGGTACCTTGTATTTCCAGAGTCGGTGCGTGTCCTGCGTGGGACCCCGAGGGCTCAGCCTCCTAGAGGATCAGCAGCCAAGGAGGCGCGAGGCTCCGCCCACCTCGGTAACTGACCGGGCGCTGAGAATGGTGCTTTCCTGACACCTCGTGGCCGGTGTGAGAAATGGCTCCCAGAAGGCTGGGAAGAGGGGCGAACGGGTCCCTGGAGACTAGGGAGGCAGTATGTGGGCTCCCAGGACAAGTGAGAAGTGAAAAAAAGGAGGGGAAGGTGGTGGATAGATCACACCCTTCAGTGACAAAGTGGGGCAAGGACTAAGACTAGTCACCAAGTCCTTGAATCCAGGCCCAAGAGAACCTATGTCCTGCTAGATTTCACACACCAAGTCCCTGCCCCGCCCCATGGAAGCCACTCCCTATGTTCCAGAGTCTCAATGGAAGGTGGTCTTTTCTGAAGATGGCCACCACTAGATCGCCTCATTGACTGGTGAGACCTTTGCCCCTTCCTCCCAAACGTGGGCATCTCCACCTGACCTGGGACGCCTCGGGAGAATGTGGCGTCACAAAGATGTCACTCAGCTGCACCTTCCTCCTGGGGCACTAGCTCCTGGAAGCCAATCGCCATGACGTGAGAATGCCAGTACCCCCAAGGATCACCTCAACTTCACCTGGAAAACTCCACACCTCCACACCTCTTTAAACTTCGACCCTTAGGAAGCCCTCACCTGACCTATGGGTGGCTTTTTTTCCACCGCCTAATGAGTTGCAGGGAAGAGCGATGGGACAGAGAACTAGGGGGTGGTGTTTCTGTTTGACTGAAGCGTTGTTGTCGGGTCAGCTCCTCCCACAGGCTGCAGGGAGTCTGCTCCACCAGTCTGCTGCCTCCAGCATTCTTAGGACTTATCCTTAAGACTTACTCGGGTAAAAGCAACACACCCTTCTTAGTGTGGTGTGTCAGGGCTCCCTAGAGGGACAGAATCAATAAAGGAATGATGTAGTAAAATACATAATAAAAAAGATATTTATCTCATTGGCTCGGACAGGCTAGGTCATCCAACAAAGGCTCCTCCTACAGTGAAAATACAGAGAACCCAGGGGCTTTTCAGACAATGAAGCTAGATGCCAGGAAGTCCCAGGATAGCTCTTCAGGAGGGTCCTGTGGAGGGGCTGGTGTCAAGTCCACACAGCAAGGCTGAAGACACTGGAGGATAGTGTCCACGCAGGACAAGCTGCAGCAGCAGACACACTCTCTCAGGCAGGAGCAGAGGCAAGTGGACCCACCCATCACAGTACACCTCTTTATATCCAAGCCTCCCACTGGACGGTGCTGCTGCTTGAGGGTGGTCATCACCTTCAGTTACTCTTCCTGGCCATCCCCTCGCAGACTCACACAGAGCATGTCCCACAATTGATTCCTGTCCCTCCAAGTTGACAGTGAGACCAACAATCACACATAACTCTCCATAGCTGTGTGTGTTTGTGTCTGTTTCTCCCTCTCATAAGGACATCTCATGTTGGATTAGGGGCCCCAACTCTAGGACCATTTCATTATATCTGCTCCAACCAGCATCCAAAGAATGCCCCCACTTCTGAGCTCCTGGGGGCCAGTTTGCAAGTCATGAATGAGGCAATTCAATAATTATCACCCGGGCTTAACTCCCTATCTTGTTTAGACCCAGGAAGAAAGTAGACCCTTGATAGTGAGGATTGAAGAATGAGCAAGAAACAGAAGCCATTAACATTGTATTGTATTGTGTTGTATTGTATTGTATTATAACATTGTACTGTATTGTATTGTAACATTGTATTGTATTGTATTGTATTGTATTGTATTGTAATATTGTATTGATCACCTCTGGGTCAAATGGGCCTCCCACAGCTCAGGTGCTGTAAGTAACACCCCTCCCACACACACATATACATTTGTGAGCACGCCTCCCCCCCCCATAAACACACTGTGTGGTGGTGCCAAGGGGTGATTTGGACTAGAGCCAGAGAGATGCTCAGTGGCTAAAAGCACTAGATACTTTTGCAGAGGACCTGGGTTTGAGTCTCAGCATCCACATGGTGGTCCCCAACCACCTATAATTCCAGTTTGGGGGGAATCCAGTGCCCTCTTGGATCCAGTACCAATTATGCATGAGGTGCATGTGTATACATGCAGAAAAAACTCATAGGCATAACATGAAATAATAAATCTAAAAACATTTTTAATATTTTTAAAAAAGCAAGATTTAGAACAGGGTGCTAAAGTCATTGGGACTTCTTTGGAAGTCACGAATCTGGTCTTGTGGAGGTGGGGGTGAGGGACATCCCTGCCAGTGTCAGCTCAGCCCCTTCAGCACACAGTTGGTTCCCTTCATTGCTCCACTCTGTCACCCTTCCAAAGGGACACCTTTGTCCAGAGGTAGCAGCCACCCTGTGGAACAGACCTCTTGCTTTGTGAACAGCCAGCCTCTGGTATTTTGTTGCAGTAACAGGCCACAGGCTGATATAACCCCTCAGTTTCCCATTTTTCCACATTGGGGGTGGGGAGGGGCTTCTAAAGAACCTTTAGGTGAACAAAAGTGTCCAAGTTTCTTGCAGACTAAAGCCCTGGAGGTTGTCACCCCCACATACAAAGTAGAGGTTTGATAACAACAGGGTCAGAAGACATAGATGACAGGGGCAGAGCAGACAGCTGTGAACAGACCCCTTGTGGGGTTCTTCAGTGCCCTGCAGGGAAGCAGCTGCCGAGAGTGAAAGTAAAATAAAATAAAATAAAATGAGAAACTGGGCCTTACTGCATTCAACACAGAAATCACCTTCAGAAAAAGCAAGAACATCGATCGGAGGGCAAAGCTCTGCAACACTCAGTGGTGTTGGAGACTAAATCTGTGTCCTGTGCAAACCACAGGGGGCAGGGCAGAACTTGAGGCTTGAGTACACTAAATTTTTAAATGGTATTCAGAGCTATCAGAAGAGAGGTGAGGCGAGTTAGACCCCAGCATCCACCTTACACCATAACCCACGGAAGGGAAGAATCCAGGCACTGCCCACACATGTCTGATGTTTCCATCCCTGCTTACTCCTCATGAGAACAGCATGGCTCTGAGAGGCTCCTGGGGTGAGTCCTATGGATGAGACCTTTGCAGCCTCCCTTCTCCTGGGTTGTGATCTCCTAGCCTAGCCACACAAGAGACCAGACCAAGCCCAGGACAGAGCAGGGAGTGAGCAGTAAACCTGGGCACATGTGTACTGAGATGCGCTGGACACTGCAGGGCCTTGGATCCTCTGGTAGACAAATCAACCCAAAAGGTAGCTGCCTGCTCTACGGTGATGACAGAGCTGGGGTGGCAGGAGGCACCTGGCACTTACCCATGCCTGCTGCATGTTGTGTGGGGCCCACAAGGTCAGCCACACTGGCTACTTGCAGTAGACAACAAGAGTGAAAGTAAGATAGACAACGGCTCAGGGAGCCATTACTGGTGTGTGCTTGGACAGACAGCTATGGAGTGGCAGAGCTGTAAGATTCAGTGGGGTCTTATTACAGACCTCAGCCCAGATGCCTGGTAACTGCCCATCTCCTCTCCCTCCCCTCCCTCTCCCCTCCCTCTCCCCACCCTACCATCTCCTTTTT
>NW_022196905.1:106039196-106056767 GCF_008632895.1 Mastomys coucha
CCCACCTCCATCCTCTCCCTCTCCATCTCCCTCACCTCCTCCACACTCCCTCCCCCTCCTCTCCCACTCCCTCCTCTCTTCCCCTCACCCTCCCCATGCCCTTTCTCCTCCTTTCCCTCTCCATCTCTCTTCCCTCCTCCCCTCTCCTATTCCCTCCCTCTCCCCACTTCCTTCCCTCACTCTCACTCTCCTCCTCCTCTTCCCCTCCTCTCTTCCTTTCTCCCTTCCCTCCCCTTGCCTCCTCCTCTCTCCCCCCAACATGCACACACATACACATACACCCACATACATGTGCACACATCACATGCACACACATGTGCCCCAGGCATGCATGGATAAAAGACATACAGCAAACAAGTTGCAAGCCACACTTTATTCACTCTGGGAGTCAGGAGGCCCCGGGGTGGTGGGCCTGGACCCTGGGGAGGGGAGGGTCAGGGCTCTAGCTGGAGGGGTGGAAGGCACCTCGCTGGTGCCACTGCATGTCACGGATGCGACGCACAGACTGCACCTGGGGGTGAGGGGCCCCGAAGTCACTGTTGTCCTTGTAATCCCCCTTCTCCAGCAGGTACTGCAGCCCACGGTAGCCGGGGTACTGGTACCCAACCCACCTGCAGGCAGAGGTGGCGGGGAGGCATGGTGAGATGAAAAAAGCAAGTTGGGATGTCCTGACATCAGGAAAGGTAGGCAAGACCAGGATACCCCTGCTTGCTTGCTTCCCCTGATGGGGCACTCACTACCTCCCTACACACTGGATATTCCACAAAAGCTTAAAATCACATGGGCTCTTGTGCCGTCTCAGGACATCCTATCTTGGCCCCATGCCTAGCAAACAAGGCTCAAGGAGAGGACATAGCTAGAGGGGACACAGAGGCAGAGGGGACCCTCTACCACCCACCCACATTCAGAGCCTTGACCAGGCAGGGTGTCAGTAACTCTCGACCTCTTGATGTAAATGGCCACCTTCTCTGGCCCAGGCAGAGGGTTCTGCCCGACTCTGAACACCTCCTCCCTGCCCCACAGTCCTGTGCTCTGTCATGGCCACATTGCCACATTCCACCACAGAGAACAGGATGACCTTCAAATGCCTCCTCTCACCACAGGGTCCTGCACCACAGTTTTCTTTGAACAGTTTTTGGGCCCTCTCCACACTCTGCCTTCAGATCTCAGCTCTAGAGTCTGAGGGAAGCCCCTTAGGATTGTGTGGAGCTTTAAATGATTGACGGCTGTCCCTCTGGAGGACCACATACACAAGGCAGGCACTAGGCCCCCATCTCCTTTCAAATATGGAGCACCTGACACAGTGTGAGGCAGTTGGCAGCAATGGGCAGATTAAAACAGCCAAGGACGATGCCTGACTGTACAGAGAGGTTTATGCTGATGGGACCTGACAAACTCTAGGAAGCCAGCTCTGCTGGGGCCTAACACCATGATTGGAAGCATCCCCCAATTCCTGTGATGCCAGTAGGGCTGATTACAGACTGCCACTGGTTAGGGAACCCTATTCCAAAAAGACTGATCATTGCCCTCTGTTCCCCCAAAGGCTTCTGGGACCACAGAACTCAGAGGCAGTGGTAACCAGAGGGTAGGACACAGAATTACTGAGAGTGACATCTAGAAGAGAGGTGGGCAGCGGGCTGTGGACCCCAAGAGCATTGACTATATGGAGCAGCCCACACAGAGAGGCCTGGC
Source organism: Mastomys coucha (assembly GCF_008632895.1). NCBI lineage: Eukaryota > Metazoa > Chordata > Mammalia > Rodentia > Muridae > Mastomys > Mastomys coucha. Next base: position 106,040,889 of record NW_022196905.1, read on the forward strand.
ACTCTCTCTGAACGCATCAGAACATGTGATGACCCAGAAATGACCAGACCCCACCCACACACCCCCAACTCACTGCTCTTTCTTAATAAACTGCCTTTTCTACCATAAAAATGAGTCAGCCCTTAGGAACACAGCTCAGGATGGAACTTCCCACACACTATAGGCTGGTGGTTCCCACCAGATGGTCTGAGAGTAGGTGGAAGACGAAGTGAGTCCCCCACCCCAGTGAGATCAGGGTCCCCAAGGCTGGGGTCTGGGATCACACTCACGTGCCGCTCTGCACACGCACGGAAGACACCTTTTCCTGGTATCCATGGGCGTGGAAGCTGGGCACATCGTCATCTACAATCTCCATCTTCTTTCCAGTGAAGTTGGGGTTCTCATATAAGATGATCTTGTGCTCTTGGCTGTCCTGTGGACAGAGTGGGGTGGGTGAAGCCTGGGATGCCCCTCCCATCCTGTCCCACCCTCCACCCACCTCTGCCAATATGTCTGCCTCCAGGTGGGACCAGGGCCCTGCCTGGTGACTGTCGTGGGACACACAAGCTCAGAGCTTGTCCTCAGGAAGCTTTTGATTCTGAAACTCCAGGTTCCTTCCCTCAACCTCCACTACCTACTTCATAAACAGCAGCCATGGCTCAGCACTGCCCTCACACATGCAAGCATGCAGACTTCCATGATCCCAGCAGGCACAGAGTCCCCCAACATCTCCAGACCTTCTGCCTCAGTGACCTACTGTCCCAGTGAAGTTTTTCTTCGTTTATAATTCCATCCTTTCAGCAGTTCATATGTCATGTGACACAGGACAGAACTGAGGCTCAGAGAGGCTAAACCACTCCCCCAAAATCACACAGCTGAGAGGAGCTGAGTCACCCCAAGAGCCCATATCTGGGGGAGGTCCAGTCTTTTACGGAACTCCAGAAAGTGCAAGTCTAGTATTGGAAGGCTTAGGTACAAAGTTGAGCATTTGCTAAGCCCTTTCCCCGCTTAACAGTTCTCGGAGTCGGAGATAAAACAGAAGCTCACCTTGCTGAGCCCTGACTTCCCCTCCCTCCTAACCCCAGAATCTCCTTAATGCTCATGATTGCTAACTGAGCCTGGCCCCAAGAGACATGGCCCACAGGACGGCACAATTGGCCCGGGAATGACATCCCCTGGAGTTGAGCTAGGAATGAGGATATCTCTGCCAACAAGAACTAAAGTCCATTTTGCAGACGAGCAAACAGAGGCTCAAGGAGGCTAAATGCCATAAAGGTGGTCCTTGGTCAATCATAACAGTGTAGTGTGTGTTGTAAGTCACCTGGGCCCCGCTGTTCTGGCTCCATGGTACAGGAGAAAGTGGGAAGATATGAAGGGGCTTACCACTTTGATGGGCCTCAGAGAGCTGAGAGAGTCTGTCCTCCGGCTGCTGGTCCAGGAGTCCCAGCGGGGGTACTCACCCTTTTCAAACACAAACTGTTCACCCTTGCAATTAGCCTGCTCGTAGCCCACCCAGCTGCAAGATACAAGAAATGGCTAGTGAGTTCCTCTGCAGGCATCCTGCAGCAGGGCTGAAGTTACTCAACCCAGCTACACTGGCCCCATCTAAACCCAAGCACACAGACGGCACATGCAAGGTCACCAGGCCCTGCTGCCCTCAACACCTGCAGCACACAGGAGAATTAATCTACAAATCTGAAGAGCAGCTTGGTTACAGATGACAGTGTGCACACCCTGTGCCCTAAGGCCAAGAGGATGCTGGGAACGTAATAACCAGCTCTGAATGCAGAACAAGATCCCCACAACCCCGTCTAGTGATGCTGGCCGGTGTCCACAGTGTGTGTGCCTGAGCTTGGAGATTAAAAGTCAAGAGGGTGACCTCAGTCAGGCATGGAGTTTAGAGAGGTGGGCGCCATCCACTGACCACTGAGCACAGCTCTGGGCCAGGGGGTCGACCAAGTCACGGCTTCATCCACAGCAGGCTCCAGAATCAATTCTATTGACTCTCCTTGGCTTTCCACAAGTCTCTAAGCTCCTAGATTCACAGTTGAGAGATGATCAATGCTGGTAAGAAACAGGACTGGAATCTAAAGAGGTTTGAGTTACAACTCAGTAATGGCAAGAGCCTCCTGAGGGTTCTAAGTCACCTGCAGGTGACTTGGAACAGCAGGTGCCTTGGGGGCAGTGTGCAAAGTATCGATATTCCCACTTCTTAGGGAAAAGCCTCAAGAAAGTGTGTGTGTGCTTGCTCAGAACAGATGTGATTTTCTTCCAGATATTTTCCGCTGCTGATTATTTGAATCCGGGGATGTAATCCACAGTCGCTCCCTTGGGAGGGTATGCTCCACAGAGGAAGGAGAAATAGGAAGGGAGGAAGCAGGAACCTCAAATGCCTAGTTTCTCAGGTTCTTATGTGACAATGGTGGCCACTCAGATCTAAGTGGTTGGTGAGAAGGCAACTGTGTCTGTCACTTGCGTTTAAAGGAGGACTTACGTCAGATCCAGCAAGTCCCCTTGAGGATCTGGGTTCCTGAGTACAGCAGCCAGAGCTCAAGCAGGGCTGGATAAGCAGATGTTTACAACGCCCAACAGCCGAGAGCTCAGACCTCCACCAGCCCCGACCCGGAAGATAAACTAGGGAACATATACAAAGCCACCACACGTAGCGACGGATGATACAGGTTCACAAAACTCGGCTGGACATCATATGACCAGGAGATCTGGCTTGCAGTGGGATCCTGAGCTCTAAGGCCTGTAGTCTGAGGTGGGGCTCGAGTGCTACATCGAAAGTGTCCTTCTGTGGGTTTGATGTGTAAGGACCTTAGGCTGTTCTGAAAGGTGATCATGTGAAGTGAGACTTGTGACACTGATAATGTCATACTGTCTCCTGACATTTCACACCACTGCACAATACACCCAAATATGATCTAAAAACAAACAAAACCCAACAACAAAACCCACAAAATACATTTGCAGCAAGAAATCTGGATTTACAAAATCTTAACAATGAATACTTCTGAAGGGTAAGCCACAGCTAAAATCGGGGATAAGAAGACAAATCTTTGCGAAGTCATTCCTTCTAAATATTGAACACATACTTTAAGCAACGAGCAAGAATTAATTTTTTTTCCTGGAATCCCTGCACTGAGGGAGTCCTGAGTTCAAAACCCACCTGGTCTAAGTAATGGGACCCTCGCCCCCAAAAGACAAAAATTTAAGAAGCTAGTTTTAAAAAGATATATTCTCAGAAAGAGTGTTAATGTGCATATAGTAGTTTACAAAACAGTTTTGAAGGGCAAGGGATATAGCTCAGTGGTGGGGGTTTACTTTGCTTAGATAAGGCCATAGTTTCCATTCTCAGTAACACCCCAACACACACACACACACATACACACACACACACACACACACACACACTGGATCAAACACACAGAAACTTATTTTCAATATTAAAAATGTGTTTGGGAAACTTTCCCACCAAATGGTAAAGGTAGATGAGACCAGAGGTTCTGCTCAAAGGCTGCAGTCTGAAGTTCTCCTGAGGCACAGCCTGGTTCCCCGTCCATGATAAAACCTGCATCTGCTCAGACATGAATGGGTTGCACTCAGCAAATTCTCTAAAACCTGCCTGGTGCAGGATTGATTCCTGAACCATCAGACATACTGGCTTACTGACTCGCTGGGGTTGCTGGCACCCCAAACCAAGAAAGTACTGAGGGAGAGGAGAGGCTCTACGGCCCTCATGCACCTTACTGTGTGGTGAGGGGAGAAGCTGCCCCCCATAATTGCATCCCTTCTCTCTTGAGCAGAGACGGGACTTGCAGGGTGAGAGCCAAAGTGTCAACTACAAAAGAGAAACCAAGTATCACAGAGGGAAGCCTATGGCCAGACACCACAGTCTGGAAGTTGCCTAATGGGATTTGAACCCAGCTCTCTGCCACCTAAGCACAAACTCCCTGCGGGCTGTCAGACCCTAAATCTTGCCCCTATCACTACACAACCTGGGAGCACAGAAAAGTCAGGTGACCCCATTCAGCACCCTGATTGCCAGGCTCTGACAACCCCAGGCTAGGTGACACCACTCAGATACTCACGGTCCAGCCTGCACCAGGACAGAGCCGGCCTTCTCCATCCCAGTCTCCTTCAGGTTGGGGCAGGGCCCACTGAGCTCATGGGAATGGCCCTGGAAGTTCTCCTGTTCAAAGATGATGATCTGGGGAGAACAGGGAGATTTGAACAGGAGATGAGCAGGCTCAGAGACCCTCAGGACTGCGGGCCTCCACCCCTCTGAGTCAGAACAGGCATAAAGCGTGAGTGATGGCCTGAGACCTCAAGACTGCTGGCACTGCTTTCTGAGCCTCAGTTTCCCTGTCAGTACAATGGGTGGCAGAGCCAACCAGGGACCAGGAAGCTGTCAGGATGACAGGCACGATGGCCAGCGTTTGCTCAGTCAGGACAGACATTTTGATGCCGTTTCATTTGTATCCGTGTGAAATCAAAGCTGCTCAACATGCCCAACAGCCCACTCTGCCCCTAAGCAAGACTGCAGCTTCCCCTAAGTACATTCACTAAGGCGCCTGGTACAGGTCAGGCCTGGGTCCGTGGCCTGGACTTGTATGACATAGCTGAGACAAGTGGACAGTATTCAAGCCGAGTGTGCACACCAAGCCTGGGATCTTGATAAAAGGTAGCCTCGTGGCACAGGTTTTGAGGTTCAGCACCCCATACTCTAGATGCCACTCAGCTCCCAGGAGGTGCCGCATCAAGAGGTGCAAGAACCCCCTCCACAGACATCACGCCAACCCACCACGTGTTTCCTGTGATCCCACAGATCCCTGAGCCCAAGCCTCTTCCCATGGAGGTCTTCAGGGTTCCCGGGATCCATATGAGATGGATCTTAGTAGAGATCCTCTCCTTACGTCACCCTGCCCTAGCCTCAACCCTCTGTAGGGCACCAGCAGAGACTCTGCAGTGGGAAGGGACCCACTGAAGGCCTTGCAGCCATGAGCTAAACACGGGCAGAGTCTGTTCACAGCTGCGCTGAGAACAGGGGGCCTTCCCAGCCACTCGTCTCTGTCCTGAGAGATGGAAGCCTGCAGTCACTCCTTGTTGAAGAAGGTGAGCGGTGCCTGCGGTGTCTGTGAGATCAGCACTGGCTGGAGAGAGCACTTCTGGTCCCCAGCCTGGGGATTAGAGAGATAAAGAGAGCCACGAGAGTGGCCGGGAGGGCTCAGGGGCAGATTCCATGGGCTCAAGTCAGCCTTCATGGTCACTGACTGCTCTGGGCACAGCAGCGGAAGACACAGGCTCTGTCTCCATAGCTCTGTGAAGCCCTGGGAGGAACTGGGCTTTTCAGCTCTCTACTGGGCAAACCAAGAAAAGGTAGCTGTTTGCAGGGGCATTGAGAAGATGTAGACTATGCAAGTCAGGGGCTAAGGGGCCATTACCTGGCCTGGGATATAAGAGCATCCTGGGGAGTAGCCAGTGGGGAAGGGTCAGGCTCTCCATGCATTTGAGAAGACTGGGTCTCAGGAGTGCTATATCCTGCTGCCAGTGTAGAAAATACTAATGCTAATAATAATGGTTGTTATTATTATAAATAAATTATTATATGATATTATATGATTAATATAATTATGTTATAATTATTATTATTAATACAGAGTCAATATTCTTTCCTGTTGATCAACTCTTTAACCTTGCTCTACCCAATGCAGAAGACACTGGCTGCTCAGCCCTGGACACGCAGTTGGCTCTAATGTGGACTCTTAATAGGAAACACAGACTTGAAGACAGGCAGAGTTGGTGGACTGCTTAACAACAGAGAATATAAAAAAATGAATCACCCATTCCTTTTTTACAGTTTCCATTGTGGCTACTGGAAGATTTTAATTATGAATGTGATTCACAGTATATATGTGACATCACTGTAAATCTGTGACGTCATAAAATGTAGATGACATCACTGTATATGTATTATGTGACGGCACAGTATATTTATGACATCATAGTGCATATGTGACGTCAGAGCATGTGCATATGATGTCACAGTGCTGAAGAGCTGTGCTATGCAGCCAGCCACCTCATTTTCCTTCAAACTCACCCAATTCGTTGGCAACCTCAGGACCTTTGCACATGCTGCTTCCACCACTCTGGAGCCCTCACCATTCGCTCCGCCTACTTTCACATGATCGTTCCCTCCCTTGACCCCAGTCACCTCCTCAAGGGGATCCCCACTAAGCACTAAGCTGACACACCATTTGCTGGGTAGCCCAGCCCTAAGGATCCCCTTAACTTACTTCATGTTTGATGTCTTTCACTCCTCAAGGCTACAGTTCACCTACTTGCCGACATAACTTAGTGAAAATGAAACTCATGGGGATGGAATGAGGAGGGGGGGCTGGGCCAGACTGGGTGTGACCAGCCTCTGAGGTTGGGATAAGCTCTACCCCCTCAGAAGTATGGGAAGTTTGAAAGCAAAGCAGACAGTCTGAGTGGCATTTGGGGTGGGGGATAACAATGACCCATGCCTCTCCAGGTGGAGGCTACGCCTGGTTTCTGGGACTGCAAAGTGTCCTGCGAAACTCCCCATTGTGTAGGGCTGATGTTCTCAAGCCATCAGCCGGGGTCATATAGCAGCAAGTGGGGTGGGGCCAGAATCCTCTCCAATTGACACTTAGTCTCAAGGAGTCCTACGGGCAGCAGTAGCACGTGTGGGGCAGCAGATAAGCAGGGAAATGTGACTCTAAAGTCTGAAGCTGAGCCCTCACCAGCTGGACATCTGGATGGGGTGTAGGCTGGGCACAGGGATATGCCCCAGGTATGCAGCCGGAGAAGACTGAGTCCCCCGAGGAACAGGGTGGAGGAAGGGGACCAGAGGGAGGAAGTTGACTCTGCAGAGAGAACTGAGCATATAGAGGTTGCCTGCCCCTGCCCCTCCCTCCAACAGGATACCCACCTTAGGGTTAAGGGGCTGGGGCTTGCCCGCCTGTGTCTGGTGGTCTGAGGCCATGGTGTCGAGGTGACCTGAAAGAAAGGCTGCGTGAGCACCTCGCTGGTCCTTGGCTTCAAGCTGCCTGAGGACTTCTGGGCCAAGCCTGGTCTAGCCCTCAGCCCTCTTCTCTTAGGCCCAGTTTCAGATTCTTCTGGAAGCAGCCACCTGGCCTCTGTCTTTGCCTTCACTATGAATCCAGCTCAGCTCTGAGTAGAAGAATCCCATCTCTCCCACGGTCTCTCTCCCTTGATGCCAGACTCCAGCCCTATGGAGTCATGTCGGAAAGCTTCCCTGAGACCATTTCCAGCTCACCAAACTCTACCTTTAGGTGTTGGGCTCAGTTGGGCCAGCCCCAAGTGCTTGCTCTGCCATCCAGCAGCTAAAGGGCCACAATTCCCACCCTCTCCTTGTGCCTCAGTTTACCACTCTGTTACACCAGGAGAGTAACAGAGGTGCCTCACCCTCTCTGAACCTGGACTCTATACAACTGTGTGCATCCGACAGGGCCCTGGAAGGCACACTCTGCACCCAGGAAGGGACAGCCAGGGTGGCATGGTTAGGACATTTCCAGGAGATTTAGTGACACTGAAATCACAGCACTCAGGAATAAGCACAGCCAAGGCTAGCCCACAAGTTTTCCCCAAGGCTGGCCAAAGGGAGCATTAAAAAAAAAAAAAAAAAAGCTGCTGAGAAGCTGGTTAATATATTAATGAGTATCCTTGTCCAGGCACTGGCTATGCACTGGGCCAGTCTTCTAGATTGCTTTCTAACCCATAACAGAGAGGGTTTGATGACCTCCTCTCCCCACTTAACAGAAGGGAAAACTGAGGCCAAGTGTTGAAGTCTCTACTCCACGATTTCCAACGAGGACGAAAGAAAAGCAAAGGGCAGAGCAAGCAGCAGAAGGCTTCTTACCAGATCGCCAGCCCCCGAGAGTGCCGTGAAGTCAGGCTGGTGGGAGGTGGTATTTATACCTTCCCCAGGGGAGCTGGTGCCAAGATGGGTGACCGCTGTGTCCCTGCAGAAAGCAGGGTGAGAATGGGGGCTAAGCCGACACCAAAGCTCCGGTCAGCAAATGCCCACAGACATTGTGTCTCCACACAATAATGTCATTAGCTTTCAGATTCAGCTACGCCAGTGTGTCAGGCGGCTGGGCAAGGAGATGCCCACTTTGCATGCATCAGCCATCCCGATGCCAGGACAAGGCCATGCCAGGTTCACGGGTGCAGTCACCAGGCCTGGGGCACAGCAGGCAGAGGCCTTCTCCGTGTCCCTAGGGAAAAGCAAGCAGACTTTAGGAAGAAGCCAACAGCCCATTCATCTATCCACCCGCCCATGCCAACTCACCCACCCATCCATCTACTGTCCTGGTTAGTTTTATGTCAACTTGGCACAAGCTAAAGTTATATGAAAAGAACCTCATCTGACAAAATGACTCCATAAGAGCCAGCTGTAAGGCATTTTCCAATTAGTGATTGATGGGGGAGGGCCCAGCCCATTGTGGGCGGGGCCATCCCTGGGCTGGTGGTCCTAGATTCTATAAGAAAGCAGACTGAGCAAGCCGTAAGGAGCAAGCTGGTAAGCTGCACCCCTCCATGGCCTCTGCATCAGCTCCTGCCTCCAGGTTCCCACCCTGTGTGAGTCCCTGTCCTGACTTCTTCCCAGGAGGAACAGCGCTGTGGAAGTGTAAGCCAAACAAACCCTTTCCTACTCAACTTGCTTTGGCCAAAGAATTTCATTACTTCAGTGGAAACCCTGTAACTAAGACAATCCACTCATATACTCATCATTGATCCAGCCATCTGACTATACACCTCTTCAACCACAGTTCACTAACTACATATCCATCCACTCACCCATCCACCCATCCATCCATCTACATACCCATTGATTATCTACTCCCATCTATCTGACCATCCCTTCGCCTATCCGTTTGTCCATCCCACCATCCACCCACTAACCTATCCATGTATTCACCTACCTGTCTCTATATATATTCCTTCATTCATCCACCCACCCATCCACTGGGAACCAGCTCTGCTCTGGGGTCAGTTTCAGAGTCATACAATCTCACTCAATGATGAGGAGTTGTTGTGGAAGAAAGATCTGGAAGCTATGGGTTTCCTGCAAAGAAATCAGATTAACTATTCAAGGTGAGTGTGTGTAACTATTTACACAAGGTGAGTATGACCAAAGTGGGTGGGGCCTGGTCCTGCAGGAACAGGTAGGCTGAAAAGAGTAAACTTCCTAGGGACCCTGGCTGCCCACACCTACTGTCCTTAAGTGAGGCATGCTTAGGAGCCTGGGTCTCAGTGTAAGAGAAGTCTCTCAGAACTCCCCTGCTGGCCCATCACTGCCCTGGGAGCATGTCCCTCTAGAGCTCATGTCTTCTTGCAGTTGATCTTGAAGCCAAGGTCAAGCCAGAGAAAATGGTGATGAAGTCAAGAGAGCAGACTCCCTCTCTCATCTTCTCTCAGTCTTCTCAACAGCCACACATACACATACCACATACACACATACATATCACATAGTACACACACATACACACACCACATACATACATGTACACACATACATATCACATAGTACACAAACATACACACATGTACACATATATACTACATTGTACACACTCACATACATACAGGTACACATACATACACCACACATAGTACACAGACACACACACAGGTACACATACACACCACATAGTACACACAGACACACACACATACATACATGTACACATACAAACACCACACACATAGCACATAGTACACAAACACACAGGTACACATACACACCACATAGTACATACACACATATGTACATGTACACTTAACATACTACATACAACCACACAGTATACACACACATGCATGTACACACACACACACACACATTTTTGCTTCTCAGTCCTCTGCCCATGCTGTTTCTCACTTGTCCCAACACTCTATTGCTTATATGTTTCCCACATGTAAATCATCATGAGAGCAGAGGTACCTTGACCCGCTTGCTTTCTGTGCTGTCTTCAAAGCCTGGAGCCTGACACAGACCAAGCCTTACAAAGTGGGTGGCTTGAAAGCAGCATGTACTTGGCATGTAAAGAGGTGCAACCATTGTGGGACTCAACGTGGCAGTCCCTCAAAAATATATGTGGATGGTGACGAGATAGGGCTTAGTGGTGGAATACTTGTCTCGCAGGCATTAAGCCCTGAGTTGGATCCTGTAGCACTGCACAACAGAAATGTACACCTGTAACCCCACAGATGGGAAGGCAGAGGCAAGAGGGCCAGAAAGTCAGAGGCAAGAGGGCCAGAAAGTCAAAGTCATCCTCAGCTGCATAAAAGTTTGAGGCCATCCTGTGCTACATAAGACTCTGTCTTTAAAAACGTACTCATTTTGGTTGCAATAAAAAAAAAAAAAATCAAGTTGGAACTAGTAGGGAAACTTTATCCCTGCTGGTGTGTCCAAAGCGCCATGCAAGCCACTGCAAGGAAAGTGATCAATGATCTTACCTGTTGGGTAGACTACAATACAATCAATGCAGTACGAGCGTACCATGATGCATTCTGTCAGGCGTCCACAGGTGCAGGAGTGGTGTGATTTTTGTGTGGTCTTGGTCTTACCAACTGCTCTCTGACTTAATTCAAGGTCTGCTCCATGGAAGGAAGTTCATGCCCAGTACTGTAAATGTGGCTAGGAGGGTCATAGGCCCTAGGAGGGAACTTAGTACCATTGTTTTGCTAGACAGGTGTAACCAAATTGCCTAACTGTTTCTACATATACCTGTAGACCTGATCTCTCCATGTCAGTCAAGGAAGCTTCCCCCGGCAGTAAGCAGACATCCATGGCGAGACTGGTCAGCGTGCTAAGAAGAGTCTGAGCTCACTGAGAGCTCTGCCCTAAATGGAACATCTGTACCCCCCACTCAAGGCTCAGGAACATCAGGGAAGAGGGATGAGGAGAATGTGAGAGTCTGAGGATGAGGAAAAGCGCTCTAAAGTATATAAAACAGCATGTCTGTGGACATGACATGGCTACTGGATGTGTGAACTCAGAGCAGCTGTGGTTACAAGGTTGAGCCAGGCAGCACTTGATACTTAAGGGAGCATAAAGTGCCAGACCTTGCTGAAGAGCTGTTTGATGGCTTGATGGCTGCTAGAGAAAAGGGAGTCTTGTGTCCTTTGTTGTGTGGCTACTGGTGGGTTACCATTGTCCTGGTGACTTCTTACTGTTAACACCACACAGTCTAGAGCAGTAGTTTTCAACCTGTGGGCCGAGACCCTCTTGGTAGCCTCTGTTCCCAAAAATATTTACATTATGATTGATAATAGTAGCAAGATCACAGTTATGAAGTAGCAATACAGATAATTAATTTTATGGCTGGGGCTCACTACAATGTGAGGAACTGTATTAAAGGGTCACAGCATTAGGAGGATTGAGAACCACTGTTCTAGAGTTACCGGAGAAGAGGGAACTTTATTTTAAATTTGCCTTCATCAGGTTAACTATGTGGGACATTGTCTTGACTGCTAATGTGAGAGGACATGGCCCACTGTGGTGGTGCCATCTCCAGGTACCACCTGAGCTGTGTCAGAGGAGCAGCTGAGAGAGCCCGAGACCCATCCAGTAAGCACCCTCCCTACCCCTCCACCCAGGTGAGTTCTTCTTTGAGTTCCTGCCCTGCTCTATTCAATGATCAACTGTGGCCTGAAAGTCTAAGATGAAGTAAATGCTTTCTTCACTAAGTTAGAGTGTTTTTACCACAGCAATAGAAAGCAAAGTAGACCACTCATGTAAAAAACGGGCGAACATATCACCCCATTAGTATGCAAATGGACTTTTATTTATACTAAATCTCAAATGTGCGTGCATAGGATTTTGTGATTCATCAGGAAACAGTTAGACAATTCTATGTACCTGTAGACCTGCCCTTACCCAACACACACCAAAAGGGATCCTGGATAGAAAATGTCTCAGAAGCCTTGGCTGGCTCCACAGCTCTCTCCCCACCTCCCCCGCAGTCAAGGTTTTCTTCTTCAAACCAGAAGAGGGTGGAGCTTGATACCTTAGTGCATGGCTATTATAGAGTTGTGTCAGTCCGAGGAGCCAGCCTGGCAGCCATCACAGAAAGCACTCAGTGGCCTCAGCCCTGAAGACGTTCATTGTTGTCACACTTGGACTAAACATTGTTTTCTGAGACTTACATATTTCTAGTTTTTGTTTGTTTTTTTGTTTTGTCAGTCAAAGGAAGATGTGCTGGGATCCAACAGCCTGAGCCTTTGTACTGAGCTGATCATCCATGCATTTCACAGAGCCAACTGAGGACTTAGTGCATGAACGAACACACACCCCCTTCCCAATCTGGGTGTGGCTCACAGCTAACAGGTTCACAGCTCTCAAAGCCCTTTGCTGTGCTGAGACCCTTGTGTGGACAAGGAGCTTTGTGTGAGCCAAGCTATAGCTAGCTACCTCTACACCTTCTGGGTATACATAGGCTCAGCCCATAGTGGGTCCTCAGAAAATATGTGTTGACTGACTTAGAGAGAGAGAAGGCTCTACTAGGAGGAGATATCTAGAGCTCCAGGTTGGACTCTTCATTGGGGACTTGTGGACATCACAGGCAAAACACAGATACAGCACATTTGAGAGCAGGTTGTCTGTCATTGGGATTTCCTAACGTCAGTTCATGGACATGTTAGGCCATGTGACTCCTTCTAGCCAAATAACCATGTCACATGCCAATTCCAAGTGAACCCTTTGAAGGCGTGTTCCTCAGATGGTGGCACAGCAGGAAGGTAGAATTTCTGCCCTGAGCACACATGTGTAGCCAAGCTCCTGCTGACCAAGACAGTAGAACTAGGGAGAAACAAGGGCACCTGTCATTCCCAGAAGGAAGGCCTCACCTTCAGGGGCCATGAAGACAGCAGGCCTTGGTATCTTTTTTTTGGACAAACACAGTGTAGTCCTTAGATGAAAAGCAGCGTCGACTCAACATGTCTCTTAGATCATCCAACTGGGAGGAATTTTTAAACCTATCCAAAGGGACAGTTATCTGTGCCTGCTACTTGCCATACTCCTTGGTGTTTTGAAATAAAATCAACTATAACCCATCTGCATACGAATTTCCAAAATAAGTCAGGGAAGATGCCCTTAGCTACATTGTAAAGAATGGCACAATACAATGTTGCAACAGCTAAGGACTTTGACAAAGCTGGGGCAAGGTGAAGAGAATGGCAGCCACCTTCTGTTAACTGTAGTTATAAAGACTGGTGTGATACAATGTTGCAATAGCTAAGGTCTCAGACAAAGCAGAGGCAGGGTGAAGAGAAAGGCAGACACCTTTCTTTAACTGTAATTATAAAGACTGATGTGATACAATGTTCCAATAGTTTGCCTTTGACAAAGGTTGGGCAGACTTAGGTTTCTGTTTTCAACACACAGCATTTGTCTAGGACATTCTTATTTAGTGAATATTTAGTGAATGTTGGTCTCTTCCTACCCCAGGCAGAAGCTTTTGTTCAAACACCAGTAGGGAAAATGCCTAGGTGCCAGGATTTGCCAAAGCGATGAGAAGGTTCTACCCCAGGGGTAGGGGCCCCAGGCTCTACAAGTGCCAGGTCTGGTGAAGTTTATTAATGAGCTCCTCATCAGGAATCCCCAGAGCCAGCGGCCCAGCTGTGGGGAGCCCTGAGGCCCCAGACTGGGGCACAGCGAATGCTCACTGCACAGGGATTGCAGGCATGGCTGCCTCAGGAGTACATCGAGAGTCAGCACAGCAGAAGCAGCCCCTGTATGAAGACAGGGGGCTTTGGAACAGCCCAGGAGCCCTGGGCCTCCCCTTGAAAGCTGTGCATCCTGCCTCTCTGCACCGCTGTTTCTCTGCAAATGAGAATGGCTTCAGCTATGGCAGCCTTGTGCTCTGTTGGCTTGCTTCTCTCTGCCTCCAACAGAGCATTGCCATGTAAATGAATGGCAATGGGGTTAACTGACTGATAGAAGAATATGGGAAAATGAATGACACAGGGAAGGGTGGGAGAAAGGAAGGATGGGTGGAAGGACAGATGAACTGATGGGTGGTAGGAGGATGGATAGCTAAGAGATGGATGAAGGATGAATTGATGGATAGATGGATGGATGGATAGATAAATGGAGAGATGATGCATGCATGGATAAGTAGGTAGACAGATGGATAGATGGATGGATGGATAAATGGAGGGGTAAGTAGATGGATGGATGGATAGATAGATGTATGGATTCATGGATGGATGGATTGATAGATGGATGAATGGATAAGTAGATGGATGGATGGAGAGATGGATGCATGGATTCATGGGTTGGACAGATGGATGAAAAGACAGATGGTTGGCAACAAGGATATATAAATTGATGGAAAAAAGAAAATATAGAAGAAAGAAGGAAGGAACAGTGGGTGACAGGTGAATCAGTGGGCAGATAGGAGGATGGATGGAAAGACATGGGTAGACAGATGGATGAATAGATGGATAGATAGGTAAGTGGGTGGGTAGATGGATGAATAAATAAATGGGTCTCATTGGATGGGTGGATGAGTAGGTGTGTGGGTGAGTGCATAGGTTTGTGATCATATTGATGGATGGGCAGGTGAACAGATAGCCAGCTACTCAGATGTGGGCAGTGGTGGCAGAAGTCAGTTTGTGGCAGAGGGTGTGTGACCTCAGCAGACAGGACTGGATTGGGGCCCAGACGCACCCTTCCTCCCCTCCTTGCAGACACATCCCTTCTCCCCTCCCCTCCTCGCCCCTGCACCCATCCCCCCACAGGAAGTGACGCAACAGAGCTGCGTGGCTGGTGGGCTTTATTGAGCAGGTTCAGGAGGGGACACAGGTGTTGGCTCCTGGGACCCGAGTCCTCAGCTGCTCAGGAAGCAGCCGCGCTTGTGCCACTTCTGGTCTCGGATGCGGCGCACTGACTGCAGCTGCGGCTGGTTGGCGTCCCATTCATTCCAGTGGCGAAATTCGCCCCGCTCAAACACGTACTGGCGCCCGCGATAGCCCGGGAACTCGTAGCCCACCCACCTGCCGAGAATAACAGAGTAAGGTGAGATGTGTTCCTCCAGAGCCTTTTAAAGCTCTCTAAAGCCTGCATTTGCTTTGCTCTTCACCCGCCTCAGGTCCTCCTTGGCTCCCCAGTGCCCCTGAGATGAAGATAACCATCTACCTTTCTAAAAGCTTCCTTTGCCTCACCTCTCGGGAGCCCTCCATTCTCCAGCCCTTCATCCCTCTGCCTGGCTGAGTCTGAGCCTTCGCAGCTGCCATGGCTTCTGACTAGAATGTCCTTCTTTACCTGATCTTCTGTCTCCTTGGGGCGGTAGTGGAATCAAACATACCCTGGGACTCTCAGAGACACCTTCCTCCAGTGTGCCCATTACACTCACGCCAGACCGATATACCTGAGAGAAGGGCTACACAGCTCCAACTGACCAAAGAACCCCTATCCCTGACATCCCTGATGCTCAGGAAAAAGTCACTGAGTACATTCAGTGTTATTCTTCCCTACTCAATCCCAGGTTCAAACCCACAAGGGAGAAAAAAAGGCAAGGTCACCCTGAGATTTCATTAGCAGAAATAGCAAGCCTGATCACAGCTAGGCTTACTCCAGACCCTGATAATAGCAGAGCTTTGAGATCACCATCACCCTGAGAATCAGCTCCAGGGCTGGGGAGTTGGGAGAGCCATAGACACCTGGGTGGAGACCATGAAGTGGGGGCTATTCACTCAACTGAGATAGAGCAAAGCTGTCTAGGAGTCTAGGCTGCCTAGAATCCTCAATGGAGCAGGAGGCCAGTGCTGGAACATTCTGGGGGGGTTGGGGAGGCAAAGAGAGTGTAAAAATGGGAGAGGGGAGGGGGGCAAAGACAGAAA
>NW_022196905.1:106056964-106096641 GCF_008632895.1 Mastomys coucha
TTTTTTTGCTTGTTTGTTTGCTTTTTTCATTTTTCATTTCATAAAGAAAGACAGGAGAAGGAGAGAGGCAAAGTGAGATTAGAGAGAGAAGAGAGAGGGGGCAAAGAGATAAGGAGGAGAGAGAGAAAAAGAGAAGCAGAGGGAGAGAGACAGACACAGAGAGGGAGAGAGAAAGAAAGAGAGACACAGGGTTTATCATGCAGCCTGGCTGTCCTGAAACTCACTCTGCAGACCAGGCTGAACTTGGACTCCCAAAAATCCGCTTGCCTCTGCCTCCCAAGTGCTCTGCTTAAAGGCCATATACCAGCATGCCCTTGCTGCAGCTCTTGGGCTTTTGAGGCACGGCCTGACTCTGGAGCCCAGGCCTCTTTCAAACTCTCGATCCTCCTGCCTAGCCTCCCAGGTGCTAGGATCATGGATGGGCTATTACACCCTCCACCACACGGGCTTGGAGTGAGAATGGGTTCAGAAAGCTGACTTGTGTGTGGAGCTAGCAGCTAGCTGTGGCAAAGCTGGTGCTGAAGGAGCAGCTGCCAGAGGATGGAGCTAGAGCAGAGCGGGCTGGGATTCTCTTACGTCCCGTTGATGACTCGGATGCTGGCCACACGGTCCTGGAAACCATGGGCCCACAGGCTGGGCACATCATCATCTACGATCTCCATCTTGCGCCCACTGAAGGCTGGGTTCTCAAACAGGTGCAGTTTGTGGTCTGGGCCATCCTGAGGGCAAAGATCAAGGGTGAGTGGGGCCTCACACCCAGAACAGCAAGAATAGAGTCAGCCCAACTCTCAGCAGGAGAGAGGGACTCAAGGGACACCCCAGAGCTGAGCCAGACAGAAGAAGCGGGCTAGACAGATCTCTTTCCCCCAGTCATCACCACCAGAAAGGGCAACTGAGGCTCAGAGGGGACCACAAAGACTTAGGCTCTAGATGGCCTCTTCTAGGTTTACTATGGCATCATCTTCCTGGTATCCCTTCCCTGTCCAGACATTGGAAGGAGGGACTGTGGATTTTCTGAGTTTTCGAGTTCTGTGTTTCTTTGAACAGTATTGATCTGAGTTTGGATTATGAGGCTTCTCAGGTTAATTGGGTTACTACAAAGGGATCAAGGGTCATGTCCACTAGTTGAGGACAAATTCTCTGGTGTCCTTCCCCGTACCCACTCAGGATCCAGCTTCTTCTTGACCCATACCATTGTTGAAGTCAAAATCTGAGGCCTATCCAAGCAGAATCACAGTGGCAAAACTGAACCATGAGTACACACGTGCCCACACACTCACGTGTGCACACACACACACACACACTTGGATAGCAATAGCCCTGACTTACAATGTGCAAAGGCCGGAGGGACAAGAGAATGTCACTACGTCGGCTGCTGGACCAGGCATCCCAGCGAGGGTAGTCCCCCTTCTCCAGCACAAACTGCTCCCCACGAAAGGCCCTGCGCTCGAACGCCAGCCACCTGAGAGTGGGGGGAACAGGGTCACCTCTGGTGTGGCTGAGCAGGGACCCATATGCAGGGGAAACAACAGGAACCTCACACCTTTCCTGTCCTATCCCTAACCCAGTACAGACCCCTGTACCTGCTATTTGTTAGGGAGGCCCTGCCCTGTGTCTGCTGTTAGGGAGGCCCTGGGGACTCATTTGGTACCGATGCCCTGAGCCAGGAGTCCATCAAAGACATGTTGAGAATGCATGTGCACCAAGTTTGGGAAGAGGTTTCATAAAGTCCCTCACAAAAGATCCATGGGTGAGGGACTAGACTGCTAGCTCAGTGGTTAAGAGCATTGGCTGTTGTTACAAAGGACCAGGGTTCAAGTCCCAGCACACACATAGCAGATCATGACCATCTGAACTCCTGTTCTAGGGGATCTAGTGAGTCCTTCTGGCCACCATGGGTACTGCATGCACTTAGTGCAGAGGCATACATGCAGGCAAAACACATACGTAAAACAAAAATAAATAAAGCTTAAAAAACAAAAACAACGGGGCTGGTGAGATGGCTCAGCAGGTAAGAGCACCAATTGCTCTCCCGAAGGTCATGAGTTCATATCCCAGCAACCACATGGTGGCTCACAACCACTTGTAATGAGATCTGAGGCCCTCTTCTGGTGCATCTGAAGACAGCTGCAGTGTACTTGTAATAAATAAATAATAAATCTTTAAAAAAAAAAAACAAAACAAAACAAAACCAAAAACAACAACAACAAAAAAAACTGTATCTTCCCTGTCTAGGCACCACCCACCTCGTTTCCAGCACACTCTGAAATCCACAGCACTGTTTGTCCTCAGATGAGGAGACACAGCTGGCAGACATGCCTGAGAACACAAAGTCCCAGAGCTATCCGAGGCCAGAGCTCAATGCACAGCTCGGGCGGGACCTGCTGCTTGAGGGGAGGGCAGGGTCCGAACACCTAGGTTTTCTTGCCTCAGTTCCCTCCACTATGCCACTGATAGAAAGGGATATGGCTCTCGCAGGACAAGGATTCATGATATAACTCAAGTGAAGCTTTACAGAGTCATAATTCCTACAGTTACTTAACAGTAGGTCCTGTTTCTATTTATATGATATTTTTTTAAAAAAAAATATTTTTTTAAAAATAAAAACCTTTGTCCACGTGGATGTTTTGCTTGCATGTATGTCTGTGCACAAAATGTGTGCCTGGTACCTGCAGAGATTAAAGGATCTCAGGCACATGGGTGCTGGGAATTGAACCCAGGTCCTCTGCAAGAGTAAGTGTTCTCAATTGCTGAGCCATCTCTTCAGCCCCTATTTGCATAACTGTGAACAACTGGTGTTAACTTGATGTTTCACCTCTGAGCTGGGAGCCAGCTGGCCTTTCCTGTTCCTGTCATACACCACAGGACTCTAAAGCTTGTCGTTTTGTGTATGGGGAAACTGAGGCAAAGAAAGGCAAGGGCTGCCAGGCAGTGGTGGCGCATGCCTTTAATCCCAGCACTCGTGAGGCAGAGGCAGAGGCAGGTGTATTTCTGAGTTTGAGGCCAGCCTAGTCTACAGAGTGAGTTCCAGAACTATACAGAGAAACTCTGTCTCGAAAACAAAAAGAAAAAAAAAAAAAAAGGCAAGGGCCCAGGGCAGATCTGGGACTGGATTGGGCCTCAGATTGCAGGAGGCTGGGGCAGTGGGCGCTGGCCAGGTACTCACGGTCCAGACTCCACCTGGATGGAGCCCACCTTCTCCAGCAGGCTGTCAGTGAGGTTGGGACACTCAGCCGAGAGCTCACACCGCTTGCCTTGGAAGTTCTCTAACTCATACACCGTCACCTGGATGAACAGAGGTGAGAACCTCAGCCTCTGCAGGGCTCCAAAGTTCACATCCTTCTGCGGTTGCCCCCGCCTGCTTTCCCCCCACCCCACACCCCCACCCAGGTGAACCACACGGGTCTGCGCCGCACCCTCGTGGCCCCAGTGAGCAATTGCAATAATGCCAAGGGTCCAGCTGAAAATCACCAGGAGAGGCCTCAGAAAATTTCCTCAGAAATTTTGCCATCCAGGCCAGGTGTTCCCTCCAAAGCCTCAGCGTGGCTTGGAATGGAGAGAGTGAGCCATGTCACACTCCCCCCATCCGCCAGCCATGCTCTTGCCACCTGCTTTGTCGTGTGACAATTCTGGGGCCCAGGGACAGCAGGTATCACCTCCAATTTTTAAAAATGAAGCTGTCAGCACCCAGACACACCAAGCAACTCAAGCGAGGTCACACAGGAAAGGTGGAGCTTGAAGCCACAACCCCTGAAGCCTGGTGCCCTGGAGTTCCCCTGTGTCAGTGTGACCTCGGCCCTGGGCTCTAGATCCCATCAAGACCCAGGTACCTTGTAGCTGCCCCCAAGGCCTCCATGGCTCTTGCCAGCTGCAGCCTGCTCAGGTGCTCCGTGCTGCTCTGCCATCTCTCCTGGGACACTTCTGCCTCAAACTGGAGGAGAACCAGGTCACTAGCTGCAGCCAGCAAGATCAGGGACTGGTGGGACCAAAACCAGACAGCAAGTGAAGATCAAGATAGTCAACAAACACCTCCTGGACACCTGCTTTGGGCCATGCATCTGGGCCAGTCAGTGGGACTGGGGAATCCCAGAGGCCCAGGAATGCAAGATCAGTTTACCGAGAACACCGGGAAGAAAGGGCTTAAACTGGACAGCACTCCCCCACGCCCACCCCCACCCCACACAAATGCTCCCTGGACAGGGCTAGACATCTCTGTGGGCTCTCTGCAGCCTCAGTGCCCAGGACTGGATACCACAGCCAGGGTGAGCAGCAGATCCCAGAAGGCAGGAGGAACAGATAGACCAAGCGGCCGGGAAACGGGCCAGGTCCTTGGAAATCATCCCAGGCCGTGAAGCTGACTATCGGATGCTGACTGTGTTCTAGTAAGCATAGTGGACCCCGGGCAGTCTCTCTCAGCCTCAGGGGGCAGAGACATAGGACTCAGGCTCTGCAGACTTCTGCTCACCAGCATGGGTGTATAGGCATGCACACACATGCACTGTTCTGCACACACCTTGTCCCCAACCCTCGCCTCTCTTATGACTTGTCCTGACACATTGGTGTGAGGCCCAACATGCCTAGCAGCTTCTGGTGTGTATCTAACCAGCATCAGCAGGACACGGAGTTTGGCCCACCTCATGGGAACGCCCCAGGATATCTGATACGTCCCTTCCCTTTCTCGGAGCTGCCCACTCCTTAGTCCCCAGCCCACACCAACAGTTGAGGCCCAGCCTCATGCTCAGACCCTCAGACAATACAGTTCACCAGCTCCATCTGTGGCTGAGCCTAGTTGGCAGGCTTGGGTCCTGGAGATCACCTCCTACCCTCAAGTGAGCCTGGCACGGGCCATGCACACCCAGAGAGACCCAGGGATGCACCTTCCTCAACGGAGTGCATTTCCCCCCTGCCTCATCCAGTCCAGTACAAACCTGCCTCCAGGACCAGCTGTCCCCAGACTGGCGTGCCTCCAAGGCTGGCCTATTTATGGGCATGTTCTGTTGGCCCAGCACATTATGTATAGGCTGCTGAGATAGCACCCTGTCCACCCGATCCTGTCCGGACCATTTCACCCTAATGGCAAACCCGAAGAGGCCTCTAAGGCCAGTCACCTCCGGCGCAACTCTGATGACTTCCTGGGGGCTGATGGCCTTTGCTGGCTTTGTAGGATGCCTGCCAGACTACACAGGGGCCATGGGGCACAAATCCCTCCAGTGACCCCAATTCCCATTCTTTGGCTTCTAGATACCATCTTCCAACTAGAGTTCTCAGCATCCCCAGACAGTCTTCAGATCTTGAAAGCAAGGGGACTCCTGAATCCACATGCTAGGGAACCTGAGCTCTGAGGCAGATCACAACAAAAGTACTTTCTAAGTCCACTGTAAACCCATGCAGCCACTTCCAAAGGCTGTCAGGTCAGTGAAGACATGCTCCTCATGAGGGTGGCATGTACGAGTAACACCCACCGTTTGTAGACCTATTGTGGGAGGGTGATGTTGATCTGCTCCCCTCATCTTTAGGGGAGGAGCTTGGAGCTTTGGTTTCCATGTTAAGGACAATGAAGAGTGTGTTCAAAAGAGGCCAAGTCAGTTACTTGGGGTCATAAAGCTGTTTGCTGTAGGCTTAAATCCTCAAGTCAGACTACGACCGGACTTCGAATCCTTGGGGTACCATTTTACAGATCCCACAACTGAGGCGAGTCACTGAGTTCTCATGGTCATAGCTACAAATTGATTTGGGTTTTGATGTGTGAGTATGTATTGTGTATGTGGCTGAGTGAACCTGTGTGCACACAGACACCAGAAGAGGAGACTGGTGCCCCACTTTACTATGCTCTGCTGTATTCCCTTGAGACAGGGTCCCTCACTGAACTTGGAGCTAGACCCACAAGCATTCCCAGCAGTCCTCCTGTCTCCATCCCCAATCAGGGACACAAAGTTTCTCTGTGTAGCCCTGGCTGTCCTAGAACTCAATAGAAATGTCCTAGAAATCTATTCCACCATTCTTGTCCTAAAGAACCCTCATGAGCAAGCCATGGGGAGCAAGCCAGTAAGCAGCACCCCTCCATGGCCTCTGCATAGGCTCCTGCCCACAGTTTCCTGCCCTCACTGCTTTTGATGATAAACTGTTACAAGGAACTATGAGTGACCAACCCCCCCAACTTTTGCCCCAATTTCATTTTGATCCTGGTGTTTTATCATAGCAATAGTAACCCTAACTAAAACAGCCAAAATGAGTAGGCTACCAATTAGCATCTAAGGGGGTTAAAATTGATTGTCAACTTGACAGGATCTAGAATCACCCACAGCAGCCGCCTCTGAGCACACCTGTGAGGGATTCCCCAGATAAGGTTAACTGAAGTAGGAAATCCATTGCAAAGATTAGCTTTAAATTTAAGGGTGGCAAAACCTCAGCTCTCAATTGAGGGATCATGTACTCTGGGTTGCCCATGAGAACATGTGTGGGAACTGTCTTAATTAAATTAGTTGATGTGGTGGTTTGAATATGCTTGCCCCAAGGAGTGGCACTATTAGGAAATGCGGCAATGTTGGAGTAGGTATGACCTTGCTGGAGGAGGTGTGGCCTGTTGGAGTAGGTGTGGCCTTGTTGGAGTGGGTGTGGCACTGTTGGAGTAGGTATGACCTTGCTGGAGGAGGTGTGGCCCTGTTGGAATGGGTGTGGCAATGTTGGAGTGGGTGTGGCACTGTTGGAGTAGGTATGATCTTGTTGGAGGAGGTGTGGCAATGTTGGAGTGGGTGTGGCACTGTTGGAGTAGGTATGATCTTGTTGGAGGAGGTGTGGCAATGTTGGAGTGGGTGTGGCCTTGTTGGAGTGGGTGTGGCAATGTTGGAGTGGGTGTGGCACTGTTGGAGTAGGTATGACCTTGTTGGAGGAGGTGTGGCCCTGTTGGAGTGGGTGTGGCCTTGTTGGAGTGGGTGTGGCCTTGTTGGAGGAAGTGTGTCACTGTGCAAATCAGTGTTGAGGTCTTGTGTTCAGTCTCTGCCCAGTGTGGAAGAGAGCCTCTTCCTGGCTGCCTGCGGATCAAGATGTAGACCTCTCAGTTCCTCCAGCACCATGTCTGCCTGCACACTGCCATGATCGTAATGGACTGAACCTCTGAAACTGTAATCCAGCCCCAGTTAAATGTTTTACTTTATAAGAGTTGCCTTGATCACGGTGTCTCTTCAAAGCAATACAACCCTAAGACTTCTACTAAATGTGGGTGGTACCATTCCCTAGGCAGGGTGTCTTAAGCTGCTGAGGGTTGAGAGACTGAACTGAGCATGAACAAGCAAAGCTGTCTTCATCTCTCTCTGCTCTTGACTGTGACTGTGGGCAGCTGAAGTGCCGATGTTCCCGCTGATAGACTGACCCTGGGATTATAAGTCAAATATATCCTTTCTCTCCAAACTGCTCCATGTCAGTGTTTTATCACAGCAACAGAAACGAAACTAGGACTCCCACCTTTAAAATGGGCTGCCCAGTCAAGGGCATCTAAGGAACAAGCTTTTACATTTGCCTGCTTGCTGTTCTCAGCCACAGAGGCCACTGTTCCTCATCAGAACCCAACTTCTTCAGCCTTCTGACACAGACTGCAGACCAGTGGCTTTCCAGCAATCCTCCAGGCCTTTGGCTCCAGACAAGGACTACTTAGAAGGCCAAGCTTCATGGCTGAGCATTACCCATCCTCAACATCTCTGGTGTGGAGACACCTAATGTCAGGTTGCCTGGGTTACACTGTGAAATCCAACCTAATGAATGGCCTTTGAGTATACACCCATTCCACCATTCTTGTCCTAGAGAACCCTGAACATTCCTGAGTCTGTTATCTACTAACATCCCTGGATAGGCTGTTGATTAATTAACATGCCTGGATAGGCTGTTGATTGGAATCCCTGGCTAGTGCTCTAATTAGCCTTAATTAACTGTCAGCCTGAGACAACAGACTCCCATCTGAGAACGAGTCTCTTTTGAGGGGTTGTCCAGGTCAGGATGGGCATCTCCATAAGGATGTCTTGAGTATAAATTGATGTAAGAGGGCCCGGCTCACTGTGGGCAGGTGGTCCCAACTAGCTAAACCTGAGCCTGTAAACAAACCAGTCAAACCAGTAAGCAGCGACTCCCAAGGATTCAGCTTCAGATTTCAGATTCCTGCTTCAGTTCCTGCCTTGACATCCCTCGATTGAAGGCGACGGTGGGTGGAAGTGTTAGACAGACTTTTCTTCCCTTAAGCTCCTTTTGGGTATGGGGTTCATCACAGCAACAGAAAAAAAAAAAACCGAAACAGTTATTAACATCCCTAGCTAAGCTACTACTTACTTGGGTAAGCTGCTGTTGCATCTCTGGGTTGTCAATCAATTCCATCCCTGGGTAGGTTATTAACTAGCATCATTCAGTAAGCTTTTGTTTAACTTCCCTGAATAGGTTAGCACTTGCCATCCCTAGGTAGGTCATCAACTAGGCATCACTGGGTAAGCTGTTGATTAATTTCCCTGAGTAAGCTAGTGCTCTCATCCTGGATAGGTTATTGACTATCATTGCATAGGCTGTTGATTAGCACCCCTGGTCTTTATTCATCACTAGCCCTAGCAGCTCCTCCCTCCAAGGACCCAAGAGACCCCATTGCTTTCTTGTGGACACACAGCCTCAGAGTCACCATTGACAGGAAAGCTTTATTTACTACTTTTGGAGTCTGGGTGTGCCCCCTTTGCACATGCAGAGTTCACCCATTTAGTGCAGTCAGCCAGATTCCTGACTCGCTTGTCTGTGCCAGTAAACCTCTTACAGTGACAAAATATAAAAGAACAGGGGACATCCGGTCACTGTGAAGTCCCGGAAGCCCATTTGTTTTGACAGTAAAAATATAGTTTTGGTTTGTTTTTTGTTTTTTTAATAGATGAATTCTCAGTCACGCAGTTAGGTTCTTCCTGGGACTGGCTACAGTGCCCACCATCTGCCATCATTCAGAAGTCCTGCAGCTTGTGGACTGGTAAGGCAGCTGTCAGAATGTTGCAGACGGGATGCGCACCTTGCGAGTCCTTCCCCATTGCGATGCACATATCTCAGGTAGGACCCAGGGGAACAGTTAGGAAAATATATCCTATATTCACATATATAATTCCATTCTCCCACCCCAGCATACAAAGCATGTTGAGGAGGACTGTGATTATCCCAGAACAGAGTAAGAAGCAGTTCAGTACAAATACCTTCTGTAGATCAATATACAACCTCTGTGAGCCCCATATAACAGATTCTGTAAGGCGACAGGGGACAACATTTAAAAAGCAGATTGTCCTCTAGAGGATAACAGATTTTTAGCTGGCTCAATGCTGCCAGGGATTGTCACAGCACAGGTGACAAAAACAGCTGAAGGAGACTCTTGGGGGCGGGGTGTGGGGGGGTAAAGGATGCAGGCTATGAGGTGTCCTTCACTGTGGGAGCCACAGAGACAAGGGATACTCTGGGGTGTAATGAGGTGGTCACAGGATAGGGACAGGGACAGAGGAAGCCACATCCTCCTGCCATGGCTTCAGGCTTCTGGAATGTGACCCTCCCAAAACGTCAACAGAAGTCCTCTCTCACTGAGGGACCTGAGGCCAAGGCAAGCTCAGAGATGCAGAGGGGGCCCTGCTAGTCCCCTGGGGATTTGGAGATCCGCTCCCTGTTGACAGGTGGTGGGGCAAAGGCACATTTGGAGGGCACAGCATCTCTGTTGCCCAAATGATTTGCCAGGGCTGAATATCAAAAAAGGGGTGGGAGTGGCTTTTCACTTTTCAATCAAGCCTAGATCTAGGGTGTGATCTGCAGGCCCCAGGATACATGGCTGTAAAGCCAAAACTGACAGAGCAGCCATTACCCCCACACTGCCCCCACCCCACACACACCGGGACCAGCTGAGTTTCCTTTGGAAATCACATGAGTATTTTTCCAATCCCTGCCCAGCAGCTAAGTTGAGGACTTGGGTCTATTTCCAGCTCTTTGCTTTAGCAGTGGCTTCCTGGAGGTGGCTGTCTTGTAAAAGGAAAATGGGCATCTAGACAGAACCCTGTGCTGGCTCCCCTACCCTACAAACCCCTCTGATCCCATCTGTCCCTGCATCCAACCCAGGGGCGTGAGATACATGTGAGATACATTTTACACTAGGCCCCTACTCCCCAGGGCTACCTAGTTTCTCTGCTGGAGCTGAAGCACACCCGACAGCACCATGCCACACCATTTCACGGGGCTAAGGCCTCTGCCAGGGACTAGGCAGAAGAATGCCTATCTAGTGGATGGGAGGGATGGACCCAAAGGCCAGATGTCAAAATGCTGATGGGCAAAGAGGTGGTGATGGAGCCTATGTGAGACTCTGCAAACAGCCAGAGTCACCAGGAGGGAGGGATGGGGAAGAGGGATGCAGGTGCCCGAAGTACACACGCAATTAAGGCATTTTAGGTTGCTTTAAGGGGGGGGGGGCGGTCCTGGGGAGGCATCCAGCACACTACTTGGCCCCAGAACCTCACCTGGTTTTAAAAGAGGACTAAACAAGCCACTTGCTCATCTTGGCTAAGGATCCAAAGGGCCTCTGCTCGCTGGGCTGCATCGACTCTAAATAGGGGGACACAGCCAACTTGCAACAGGTCACTCTTGACCCCGTGAGACGCTACGATCGTGGGTTCTGGGGTGGGAAGATGGAGAAGCTTGCCCTGGCCAAAGCTGAGGTCCACATTCGGGTCTTCACAAGGAGTCAAGTTGATTCCTCATCAGGTGTGAGGGATTAGGTAATGAGACAAGGCAAGCTCATTTTGATTCTACAGTGCCTTCCGATACTTAGGAACACTTCCTGCTGTCTTGGACTTTATTTACACTAGGCTTCCTACTCCCCAGAAGAAAGGAGTCAAGACAAGTTAGACTCAAATCAAGAGCAGAACATTGCTTTGTTCTTCTGAGTGTGTTTTATAGCCCAGGCTGGCCTGCAGCTTTCTTATATAGCCAAGGATGTCCTCAGACTTCCAAGTTGCCCCCTCCTCCTATCTGCCAGGTGCTAGAATCACACTGAAGTGCACCCCCACATCTGCGTGATTAGATACATACTCCGTCCTCTCAACCCTACTCTCAGCTCTGCTCATGTGTTTGAAAAACATCCCTGGGGAGCTACTGGGTCAAAATTGAATTGCTGCAGAATACAAAATAGATCTTAAAAACAAAACAGAACAGGAAACAGGAACCATGGGGGCAGCTGCAGGGAGACTGAACCCTCTGATTTCAGAGCTGCATGCCCACTCACCACTAACTCAGTGAAGGAAGAGTGGGGTACAGGGTAAACAGACAATGGCTCCTGTCTGTAGCCAGAGCACAGGGTGGGGACTGCCGTCTCCTTGCTGCTGAGCACCTCAGTCCGCAGACACAGGTGACTGTCCTAACCCAAGACACCAAGCACAGCTATTCATTCCCACCACACCCTTCCAAAGGGAAACTAAGCAGAGAGGGCTGATGAGGAGGAGCAGGGGCAAGAGACAGAGGGGCAGCCATGGACAGGGGAGGCAGGTCTTGACACCATTTGCAAGAAACGAATGTACAGAGAGACTTCTGCCTCTGAGGATATCAGGGCAGCCGTGGGCACCAGTGCCAGGCAGGCATCCATCAGAACACCTGACCCAGGGTCCTCCACAGCCATAGACCACCTTGGAACTGCCAAGCATGCCACCAAGGCAAGGCTGGAAAAAGGTCTCTGGAAGCTGCCTGCCTGCTGTAGGCTGCGGGCCGCGGGCCTGGTGTGTCCCTGCTGCGGGCCGCGGGCCTGGTGTGTCCAGGGTGACAGCTGGTGGCTGGGGGAGGAGGGGTGCCTTCTGATGTCACCTTGAAGGCTTAAGAAAAGGAAACAAGACAGAGTAGGCATCAGGAATACAGAAGCTCTCGAGGCTCCCTGGAGCGAGCATGCAGGTGGCACTATGGAGGACACCGTAGACCTCGTTCATGGCCCAGCATCTGGCCTGGGGCTCCCACTACAGGGGCCTTTCAGTTAGAGCAACATCCACGTGGACCTTGATGATCACTCGGCCAAGTGGGTCATGGAAGGTGGGGTCGGGGCTGTGTCTGTTCCGAGTGACTCAGTTGTGTCTTCTCTCCAGCAGGACGTGGGTATTGAGAAAGAGTAGGTCCAGTATGTGAGTGGCCAGGGCACGGACAACTCCAACCAAGGTCTGTAATGCTTGAGACTGGGCGAAAAGGCCACCCACCCCACGGAGATCAGAGCAACCCAGAGGTGGACGAGGGCGAACGTTACAAGCTTTCATAGGCTTGGACAGCGATCAGGTAACCCGAGGCAACTGGACACTGCCTGCCTCTTCCTGCTGTCCCTGCTGGGACGTAAGCACTTGTTCAGGGAAAATTGGCTGCATTTATTGCTCTGTCCCCCTCTGAAGCAAACACGAAAGTGGAGAGACCCAGGCCAACTGTGCATGGGGCCTCACAGGAAGGAGAAGGATACGGACAGGATGGGGCAGGGCTGTGCTTATAAATCAGAATGTAGGTTTCTAGTGGGGAAAGAAGAGTTTGTCAAAAAAGGAAAAAAAAATCAAACCCAACCAGGGAGACACCAGTGTAATGCTTGGATGGTGACCTTGGATGGTGGCAAACCCAAGAGCCATTCAAGCTCGCTTGTCAAAGTCCTTCCCGAAGGGCTTCCAGGGGAGGAGCCCAGGAGCTGATTTCCCAGCCTAGGGAGCCTGGTGAGGTGTACACAGAGAGCAGGAAGGCCAACTGTCACACCAAAGACCAGGACACTTCTTTGAGAGCTGAAAGATCTTTCTGTGGACTGGAGCGAGTCCCAGGCAGAGTCTTCCCCTGGGGACCCTGATGTGGCTCAGCACAGTGTCTTCAGGGTGGAAAGGCCCAGGCACGTGAGCGTGGTGGTCAGGGAGAAGCGGGTGGCTTGGCCTCAGGTTCAGACCTCTGGTGGTTAAGGCTTGAGTTCATGGGTATAGTGATATCCTGTCTGCAGAGAAACAACAGACTTTGGTTAGCAGAGCCTGTGGCACGGTTCTCACCGTCAGTCAGGCCTTCCATCCTCGGCTGGGGTTCAGGTCGTGCCCTGGCGGTGCAAGTCCCACCTCTCCCCAGGAAGGGTTCCCGGGGGAAGATGGGGACTGACTGGGGCAAGCTGAGCAGAGAGGCAAGCATTCTGACCAGGAGCAATGAGCATCACCTCAGAGCCTCAATTTCCCTTCAGTGGTTTGCTGGTGAGACTGTTAGCACAGATTTCAAAACACCCCCAGAGGGCTCTGGACATGCGCCATAAAGCAAGAGATGTCTGGGGTGCACACAAGCGCAGGGCATGTGGGAACCGGAACACTATGTCCTGTGCCCACATGCTGAACTCCATTCCAGCCCCGTCCGACAATACAGAATAAACACAAGGCCCTGACCCCTCCACTACCACCCTGAAGCGGACCAGCCTGGGAATCTATCCATCAGGTGTCCACCCACATACATAATTATGTGACTGTGTACACATCTGTAACATCCGTGCAGTCAGACGCACGGTCTGCTGGGAATTATCTAGAGTGTGATGGACAGAGCCAGGTGAAGGAGTCCCATGAGGCATCTGCAGGGCACTGGTCTAGCATGAGGTTCCAAGCCCCAGGGCCCAAAAATAAAGCCCAGGACAGACCAAACAAAGCGGGGCCCACAGCAAACAGCCTATCCACTCAGGCTAGGCCCTGCTTTTTGGGGTTCAGGAAGTGGCTCTCTCCTGACCACACCCAGGTTAGCTATTACAGCATATGCCCCACACTCCTAAACCCAGGTTCAATCAATCTCTTTTATCTTCTCAGGCAGCCTGAGGACTCCATAGCCACAGGGGCATCGCTGACCCATGAAGAGAGCAGAGCTCACACCAATCTGAGCATGAGACTCCTACATAAACTCAGCCCTACCTACCCATCTGTGCCACCCCCAACACACACCTTCAGCCAAGCCCACTGTGATGAGCTCCCCCCACTGGATGTGCCTCTACTGAGCATGTGTAGATGTGTCAACATCGCCCAGCTAACAGCAGAATTGACAAGAAAGCAGGTATGCTGTCCTGGAGGTCAGAAGCCATCCAGGTGACTTAAAGGGCTGCCAGGAGGGCTCAGTGGGCTTGCTGTGCAAGCCTAGAGACCTGAGTTCAATCCCTGGGAGCCACTCGCCAGTGGGAGGAGAGAATTCACTACAGAATTGCCCTCTGTTTCTGCATTGTGGACATGTGCCCTTACACACCACATACTTATACAACGAATAAATGCAGTTTAGAGAAGAGAGGTGCTTTCAAGTACACGGGAGGATATAGGAGGGCTCCATGCAGACCCTAGGCCATTTCACACCCAGCACATTAGGGTCCTCAGATCTCGGTGTCAGTGAACTCTGTCTGGATCTCAGGTGGATGCCGAGAGTCCAACTATACAGTCTCGAATTGAATTTTAATTGCATGGTCTGTACATTAAGATTTCCCTATGCAAAACTTTGAAACTTCCCTGGCTAAGCTGGCCTTTGATGTCCCCACTTTCCAAAGGTCTTGAAGGCGGCAGGAAGGTCAGGATCATGGGCTCAGAGCCCTGGCTACCCTATACCCTTTGCCGGATTCTTTCACCTCTGGTCCATTTGGGAAACCTCCTCCCCTCCAGAGCCCCCCAGGTCCTCTGTGCCTCAGCATGGCCTGTCTTACCTGGTCAAGCTTGATTCTCATACAGGCTCTGCCTCTTCTTGGACTTAAGTTCCTTTAACCACTGGGGTGAGCATTCCTCTGACCTGAAACCACAGAGCTGGTGTGAGCTGATCAAGGTCACGGAGTCACCAAGCCGATTTTACAAACGAGGAAAGTGAACCACAGAACAGTCATGTGATCTTCCCAGGTCTGCTCACACCTCACAGCATGACCACTGTCGGCTCTGGCCTGAGAGCTGAGGCCAGGCTGCATAGAATCAGCCTGGTCGGGATGGGGCAGCTGCCTCCTCCCTGAAGGTCAGCCAACCAGTGAGGCCTCCTGACTCTCCTAAGTCAAAGTGCTTCCCAAACATAAGAAGTGGCACACTGCCTCAGTTTCCATCTGTGTGCAGAGGGCTGTGCCGGGCAGGGGTTCTTGGAAACACAGCCTAGAATTCTGGGTCAGGAGGGAGAGGGGGGAGGAGAGAGGCTTCTGGTTCCTGTCATCCCCCCGGTCAGACTGCAGAATACACCTGAAGGGAAAACACCAATTGCTATCTAAAAACCCTGGCATGCACCACACAGCACACACCACGCAGCACCCAGCATGCACCACGCAGCACACACCACGCAGCACCCAGCATGCACCACGCAGCACGAACCATGCAGCACACAGCACGCACCACATAGCACCCAGCATACACCACGAACCATGCAGCACACAGCACATACCACACACCACGCAGCATGTACCACACAGCACACACCACGCAGCACCCAGCATACACCACGCAGCACTCACCACACAGCACATACCACACTGCAGCATCCTAACCATGGGCAGGAAGTGTCCTCATCCCCATCCTTACCTCTCCTCTTTCTCTGTGCTGGAAGGAAGCACCCGACTGCCCAGCATCCCGGGCTGGAAGGGCGACTTAGGGCTCTTGGGCTGGGGTGTCCAGCTGAGAGACTCTCCAGGACTGTCTACTTCCGGCCTCTTGGGCAGCTGAGCCTGGGGAGAGAAGGTGGCCGAGTGTCACTGTCTCCTGTCCGGGGACAAACCCCATCTAGCCGTGTTCCCACAGCAATGCCTCATGAGGTTGTCCAAGCCAGAAGTGAGGGGTGAGAGCCCGACAGTCTCCTCAGAGTGGAGGCCCCAGCAAACTCACTCGGGGAATCTGAACAACAACGCAGAGCGACACTAGAGTCCACAGGCACATGGCAGGGGTGACTGGGAACTTAAGACAGTGTGAGCAGGAGTCCCCTGGGAGAAGCTAGACATAATGTCACATGCCTGCCATTCGAGCATTCAGGTGGCAGATGGAGGCAGAGGATGTTAAACAGATGAGCAATCAGAAGAAGTGGGAGGCTGGCTGAATATGACCGATAGACGGGAAGGGAAGGAGGCCGAATAATGGATGGGTGGATGGAGCAAGAGGAAGAAAAGGCACTGCTTGGAGTGGACAGACAGAAGGGCGGGTGGGCAGGAAGGAGCAGATGCATGCCACTTGCTCTTGGGAAGCCTGGTACCTTCAGTACAGCTGGGTCCATGCCTGGGAACACGGGCATCCTCTGCGGGTGGCCGCCAGGGGTCCTCTCCATCCTGGGCGGCTCTTCATCCGATTCATCCCTCCTGGGCGACTTCTCTTCTATTAAGAGAAGCACTCGAAGTCACTGGCAGCCCCTCCCACACCCCTGCACATAGACATAGACACTCCTAGCTCACTTTGGGCCTAAGCAATTGGGCATGAGCCCTGGGGACTTCTTCCTGCTCACTCTCTTCGTCAAACTCTGCCACCCGCTGGAAATCAGTGGCCACAGGCAGATGCCCTCTGGGGCAGGGCATCGGCTGACCCTCTGGCTCCTGCCACCTTTGGAAGAATAATAGGTCATCCTTGACAGAGGTAGAACAGGTGGGGCAGAACGTCCCACCAACAGGGGGCGATGTGGAGCGCTCCAGAGTCTCTTCAAAGCATCCCCCCTAGTCAGGGGGCTGGGTCAGGGGCTTCTTGCTGATGGGTTGCTAGGTAAGGAGTTTCTAAGAACTGGTCATTGGTGGAGCACAGCGCATCCTCTGGAGCCTCAGGCCAAACTGGACACTGGGCATGTTCAGAAAGGTTGGCTCCAGCCTTTCATATCTCCGGGCATATGTTCAGGGCTATGAAAGCCACAGGTTCTGATACCGGGTCCCTGGGAGGGAAATATGGGTGCACCGTCACTGCATTTGCTCCAAGGTGGGTTGGCATGGTTCTGGCCCAACACACACTTATGTATTGAGTCTGTGTGTATGTGTTCATGTGTGTGTACCCGTGTGTATACACAGGCCATGATGCTGGGCATCTACATCAATCTCCCCTTGCTTTATTTTATGAGGCAGTCTCTCACTGGACCTGGAGATTACCAGTTTGGCTAGAAGAGCTAGCCAGCAACCCTCAGGAATCAGTTTGTCTCAGCTCACTCTAGGCTGAGGCTACAGGTGTACGTGGGTGTTGGGGATTTGAACTCAGGTCCCGGTACTTGTGAAACAAGCACTTTACACATCCTCCCAGCCCCCTTCTCCTCCCCACACACTTCACTTTGCTAGCATGGATGAACAATGAGAAGCAAGGACCCAAGCCCAAGGACTTGTTTAGGCATCTGACCAGAGGCTGCACCATGCTAATGTCTACCCTGTAGACCAGGCTGGTCCCAAACTCAGAGATCAGCCAGCCTCTACCTCTTAAGCTCTGGGGTTCAAAGTGTGTGACATCATACCCGGCTCTTTGGGGTTGTTTTGCTTTGTTTTTAAGAAATAAGAGAGTCATGGGTTGGAGAGATGGCTCAGTTGTTAGGAGCACTGGCTACTCTTCCAGAGGTCCTGAGTTCAATTCCCAGCAACCACAGGGTGGCTCATAACCATCTGTAATAGGGTCTGATGCCCTCTTCTGGTGTGTCTGAAGACAGGTACAGTGTACTCATATACATAAAATAAATACATAGATCTTTAAAAAAAGAAAAGGAAAGTCACATTATATAGTCACAGTTGGCCTGGAACTCACTCTGTAGGCCAGGCTGGCTTTGCATCATGAAGAACTCGCTTCTGTCCCAAACTCCTGGGATGACAAATGGGCACTGCCCACCAACACATGGATTCAGAACACATTCAAGACCCAGCTTACACCAAGTTCTACAGGACGCAAAGTTACAGCTTCCTGGGTGACTGTGTCCCAAACCCTCTAAGGCTGGGCTCTTCTTCCCAGGGTTTATCATATAGCCTTCCTGCTCAGTGCAGAATGCAGGTCAGACTCATGATGCACCAGCATACCTGTGGAGTCCTTGAACATCCACGTGCTGTGTGATTCCTCCTCCAAAGGAGACCGGCTCTCAGACTCGCTGAACTGGCTGCGCCGGAGCGTGTGGGAGATGGGCGCCCGGCGACGGCTTCGCTTACTCAGCTGCACCCGGGTCTTGAGGGCACTGGAGTCGAGGACTGAGGTTTGCTTTGGGGGTAGCGAGGAGGAGGCAGGAAGGAAAGAAACTGTAAGTGGAGGGTACCAGGTGTGTAGCCTGGTTCATATGGGGTGTTCTTGGGGGCCCACGGGGTCCACGTGTCAAGCTCTAACGGCACCCTCGATGCTGTGAGCCTCAGCTTCCCCATGGAAGCCATGCAGGCAGTGCCCTAGAATGCAAGTGGGCAAACGGGACACAGCCTGTGATGTCACACAGATGCAGGCACACACATAGACGGGGGCTCAATATGTTTTCTGCCTGTCTGATGAGTAGCCGAGCGCATTCTCTCATTCTTTATAACAACCATATTCATGGAGTCCCTGAGGTATTCACTGTGCCCCCCCCATGATAATCCACGGTGCAAGTGGGAGGGGAGGGATCACATACAGAGCACCACTAAAGGAGTACCTTCCATGTCCACAGCGCCACCCTGGGACATCTCCAAATGGTCCCCACTGGACACCCAAGTCATTGTGGCATCCCACATATGCCTCAGTTTACCCCATACTTAGGGCCATCAGCATATGGGCAGACTTGGCAGCCATGTCAACCTGCTAATCCAAAAGACAGGCAGGGGATATCACCCCACCCCCACCCTGGGTATCAGTCTGGACCTAGGATGGAGCCAGCTATGGGGAACCCAGGGCTGTTGCTTCCACTGCTGCTTATAAGAGCACAACAGGAAGTGCTCAGAGTTCTAAAAGGAATGTCCAGGGAGACCTCTGTGTCATGTGACCCATACCATGCGCACACATGAGCTGCAGCAAGGCCCAGCAGCAGTGAGAGCTCAGTGCATGGTTGCTGAGAGAGAATAACGGATTACCTACTAAAATCCTTACAATACCCAGAAACATGGGTGCCATGCCTGCTAATATGTCGCAGGTCCTCGAAAGCTGATCTTGGCTCTTTCTGTCTACACTCTTGTCTAGAGGTTACACAGGAAAGACCTTGCTGTGTGTAGACTGTGAGTCTCCTTGGAGGCCCATTAGGGGCCCCTCAAGGGCATTGGGAGTATTAGTTACCCAAGAGTAAGGGCAGGGGCTTGACTATCAGGAGTGAAGGTCCCTTGGAGGCTCTATCAATGATCCCTTATCCTCCATTTTCCTTGTATACTCTGGTGACAGTCCCTATCTTCCATCCTTCTTGTAGGCTACAGGGATGATCCCATCCTGCATCCTCCAGGAACTTATGGTTTCTGGAGCAGGGTCGGGTTCAGTCCTGTTCCTGAAAAGACCAGAGCAGAACACCGTGCATCCCGGGCCCCTGAGGGATGACTGTGCCGTGGGACCTAGGCAAGCTCAGCGCAGGCCCAAGAGGAGGGTCCATGCCTTGAATGGCTGCCACAGAGAGTCCTTCATGCCTGCTGAGTAAGAACCTGGAAAGGCTGTTCTGTGTTTGCTCTAGGCAGGGCCTGGGCTGTGCTCAGCCAGCCTAGTGGCAAACCACAGGCAGACCTGTGAGGAGCGCTCACAGCATGCTGTACCTTGGACACGCGCGATCACCTCTGAGGCCATGGAGCTGGATGTGCGGGTTACTAGTAAGAAAGCTGAGCATCGGAGAGATGAAGGCATTTGCCCCAAGGTGCATAGCTAGTAAGGGGTGTCCTATGCTACAGGAGGGTCCACATCAAAGGCTCTGTCCTGTGCTCACTGCAGGGGCTCCTGGCCTACAGAGCCTGTCCCGGGGGGGAGGGGTGGGGGGGAGGGGGAGAGGTGCCGATCCCACCCAGGCCGAAGCTTCCTTTTAGTAAATGCCTGTTTCCGGCCCAGCCACCTCCACTGGCTGCAGGCTTACATGGATGAAGGAGAAATCATCCTCCCCCTCTGCAGGACATGCGTCTGATGGAGGTGGCCCCTCTGGGCCATCTGTGGACTCCAGCTCGGAACTGGAGCGGTCCACGCTGGAGCTGCGCCGGTCCCTGGAGCTGTCATGCTGTTCCACTGATGTGGACTCGGTGTATGAGGACAAGTGACTTCCTGGAGGCTGCCTTCCCTCAGACGCCGCACTGCTGTCGGGAGACGGAGACTCGGGGCCGAAACTGCAAGGAAAGAAGGAAGACGGCAGAGATCACCGGGGGTCCTGGAACACCAAACGCCAAGCGCATGAGCACGCGGCTCCGAGTTCAGGCTCTGACAGCAGCGGGGCTTCCTGGAAGATCCCCCTCCTGGCAACAACAGCTAGGGGTCCGTTGTCCCATGAGACACTGCTCAGGTCCAGAACATGAATGCTCCTCAGACTCCAGAGACTGTTCACCGCCCAACACATGAGCTGCTGGGCGAAGGTTGCAAAGGAGAGCCAAGATCCAACCCAGAGTGATGGCGGCACATCCGGAATCTCCACAGGAGAAGGCAGAAGCAGGAGGGTCAGGGGATGGAGGCCAACCTGGGCTATACAGCAACTACTGTCCACAGAAACACACACACAGAGGAGAGAGAGAGACAGAGACAGAGAGACAGAGACAGACAGAGAATGATGAATGGATGAGAGGCCGTACAGGCCGTGGGGAGGTGTGTGGTGAATTTCAAGGCTCTGATGAGAAGGCTCTGAGGCATCAGGTGCCTCAGACCTCAAGTCCTTCCATGTGGGGACCTGCTGGGACTCATCAGTCCACTTCTATCACCAACCTTGAGGACCTTTCTAAAGATAAAACCCACTTCCCCCGCTCTGTGCACTCCTTGATGACCTGCACACCTGACACAATGCAGGGTCCCACGTGGGCAGCTCATGCTGCATTTCCACTGGGTGATGGTGAGGCAGGGCAGAAGGTCCCTAATAACCAGCAGAGAAGACTGGGCCTTGGGCCTCCCGATTCAGATCAACAGCTGCCTCACTCATTCAGCCAGCCAGCCAGCCAGCCAGCCAGTCAGTCAGTCAGTGAGTCACCCAGCCAGCCAGTGAGTTACTGTCATCCATCCATCCATCCATCCATCCATCCATCCATCCAGTCACCCAGTGAGTCAGTCACCCAGTCAGCCATTGAGCTACTCAGTCAACCAACCAGCCATTAATTCATTCATTCACTCATTCAGCCAGTCTCTCATTCAGTAACCCAGCCAGTCACCCAGTCAGTGAGTCAGGCATTCAGTCACCCACTCAGTCAGTCAGTCACCCAGTCAGCCAGTGAGTCAGTCAGCCATTCATTCATTCATTCATTCATTCATTCATTCAGATACCCAGTCAGTGAGTCAGTCTGTCAGTTAGTCAGTCAGTCTAGTCAGTCACACTTTCACTCCCTCACCCATGCATTCGGTCCCTCTCTCCCTTCAGCCATTCACTTTCTCACTCGGTTACTTGCTCACTCACTCATTCAGCCAGTCACTTACTAGCTCAATCTCTCAGTACCTCTCCCTCACACACTCAGTCCCCCCTCCTTTAGAGACTCAGTCCTCCCTCCTTTAGAGACTCAGTCCTCCCTCCTTTACAGACTCAGTCCTCCCTCCTTTACAGACTCAGTCCTCCCTCCTTTAGAGACTCAGTCCCTCTCCCTTACACACTCAGTCCCCCCTCCTTTAGAGACTCAGTCCTCCCTCCTTTAGAGACTCAGTCCTCCCTCCTTTACAGACTCAGTCCTCTCTCCTTTACAGACTCAGTCCCCCCTCCTTTACAGACTCAGTCCCCCCTCCTTTACAGACTCAGTCCTCCCTCCTTTACAGACTCAGTCCTCCCTCCCTCACACACTCAGTGGAGACATGAGTACTTTCTCTTCCAGCCACCATGTGGAAAATGGCATCTTGAGTGGATCTGGGGTACCACCCAGGTCACTAGGACCACTGCCGATGGCAACATGGTAGCTACAACTTCTCCTCATACA
Organism: Mastomys coucha; assembly: GCF_008632895.1. Taxonomy (NCBI): domain Eukaryota; kingdom Metazoa; phylum Chordata; class Mammalia; order Rodentia; family Muridae; genus Mastomys; species Mastomys coucha. Next base: position 106,078,926 of record NW_022196905.1, read on the forward strand.
CCTAAAGAACTCGGAGCTGAGACAGTGCTGCACAGGAGGGCTCACCTGACACCCCTGGGGCAGAACCCTCAATCCTGGAGTGCTAGTCTGTTTCCCAACTCCAAGAGGCTCATGGTTAGGGTATGAGGGTCTTCACCAGGAAGAGGGCAAACCCAGAGGCTGAAGAAGTACCCGCCTCCAGGCAGCAGAGGGCACCACTGTCCAAGGCAAGAGAGCCGAGTCCCAGGAAGCTGCAGTTCCGCTGGAGGACAGCAGGGGGCACCTGCCACCAGAAGCGCCATGGTCTCAACTCTTGAGACAGAAGCTGTGGGAATGGGAGTCCTGCAGGGACTCAGGGTCCTTTTAGAAACAGACACGGACAACCAGACAGTTGGGAGCTCCCACAGGGATGCTTACAAACACTGGAGGAAGCTCACTACATACATAAATCACAGGTTAGGAGCAGTGGGAGAGAAGGGGGCCCGGGTATAAGCCCAGCTCACTCAGCCACTGATAGAGTGTTCTTTATACTCTGATCCCTGCCTCTCTCTGAGCCTCAGTTTCCCAGCCTGGCATGATATCCACAGATCACAGGGCTACTCAGTCAGGCATGACCGGAACCTGCAGCAGATGCCAGACACCTGTGTTTTCTGTGGAAGAGGAAGGTGGCCGTGGGGGAGATTCATCTCATCAAACGTGTGCCCCCATGAGGGAGGGGTGGGTTCTCTACCCGCTCTGGTCTGCAGTTCCCAAAAGCTGCCCCTGGAGTTCCTTCTCAGCTAGGCAGAAGAGGGTCCTTCGAGCCACACACATGCTCACTACTTATAGAATGGTGTGTGGACCATGAATCATCAGGTATGTATGTGTGTGTGTGTGTGTGTGTGTGTGTGTGTGTGCTCCCTCACACACTCACTCACACACTCACTTACACACACACACACACACACACACCTGACAAATGCAGCTGTGAACCTGGGGCCCACAGCGGATCTTTGCTTTTACACTTTGACGTTGGTTGTTACTGTTTATTGTGCATGATTGTTTCCTGGGCTTGGGGTGGACCCAGGGCTGCTGTCTGTCCATCTTTGGAGTGTTTACATAGTACAAAAACACACCAGACACAGAGCTTACCATGAGTGACACACATTGCAGCGCTGTGCAGGCGGCCCCAGAGGCTCATGGGAGGGACCAGGCTTTGACACTGTAATATGATACTGGTGTCTACAAATGTTTTACGGCACTCGTGGTGCAGGCCTCAGATGCACCTGGGGAACCTTGGGTTTGATGAGCCTCAGAATGTTCTGCTACCACTAGGTTCCCAGACCATCGCCCACACTGCTGACCTGCCTCCTGTTTACAGCAGTATTCGAGTTTACTAAGTCTGTCTGTATGTCTGTCCTTGTGATTGTCTGTCCCTGTGTCCTGCCTGTCACACAGTGTGGATGTCTGGATGTCTGTCCCTATGGGTGTCTGTCTGTCCCTGTGGGTCTGCCTGTCTTTGCACACTCCTGACCATGTCCAGGCTGCTTGCCTGTCATCAATATATTGGACTTTATTTCCATCTTTTTGAGATTTTTCTTATGCCCTTTGTATAACAATGGCTTCTTCCTGTTACAATTTCTTAAAATAGAGAAATTTCTGAGTCAGCCACGTAGACTCTGTGCTGCATAGGTTTATGTCAACCTGACACAAGCTATGGTCATCAGAGAGGAGGGACCCTCAATTGAGAAAATGCCCCCATTAAGATCAGATTGCGTGTAAGTAAGGCTGCGGGGCATTTTCTTAATTAGTGATTGATGTAAGTGGGGCCATCCCTAGGTAGGCGGTCCTGGGTTCTATAAGAAAGAAGGCTGAGCAAGCCAGGGGAAGCAAACCAGTAAGCAGTGCCCTCCATGGACCTCTGCATCAGCTCCTGCCTCCAGGTTCCTGCCCTTCACTGCCTTTAGAAATGAAGTGTGATGTGGAAATGTAAACCTTTCCCTGCCCGAGTTGCTTTAGGTCATGGTGTTAATCACAGCATCAGAAACCTAAGCGAGGCAGCCTCAGCCAGGTGTGTCCTACCTGCCCCCGTTCTGGTGCTGCTCCGCCCAGGTCCCATACTGGCTGTCGGCTTCCTGCACCAGGGTGTCGGTATCCTTGGCCTCGGGTGCTCGCCTGGAGAAACACTGCTTCAGCTGGTTCTGCAAGGACACGAGGAGGGATTCAGGCATGGTCACAGGCCCCATAGCACCCGGCTCCCCGATGCCCTCAGACAGGGCTTCCCATGTCAGGGCAATGCCCCAGCCTGCAGAGACAGGACAGGAAGCAGCACTACACTCTGGACCCTCTGTGTCTTGGTTCCAGTATGAAATGTCCCCTGTGGCGCCTCTGTGTGAACACTTGGTCTCCATTTGGGAGGTCATGAAATCTTTGGGGCATAAGGCTTCACCAGCAGTGCGGGCTGCTGTTAACCGGCTTAAAGGGAATCTGTTCTGCTTCCTGCCCGAACTCTCTGCTTCCAGATCCTCCATGTGAACAAACTTCTACCACCAAGGATCAAGCAGCCCCTGTGGCCAGGCCTTCCCCACCACAGTGGGCTGTGCCTTCTGGAGTGGTGGGCAGAGAAAACCTCCCCTCTATTAATCAGAACCCCCTCAGTTAACCAGAACCCCCTCAGTTAACCACAGCCCTTCAGTTAACCAGATTTCCCTCCATTAGTCAGACTCTTGATATAGTGCCAAGAAAAGTAACTTATCAGAGCCAGGTACAGGGTCCTGATGAGTGTCACCTGGCCCTGTCGGTGCCCGTGTCCAACACAGTGCAGCCTATCTCCTCCCTCTTCAACACTCTAGAAACACCAGGCAGGCCTGTTCTCACTTTTCAGATTTACCAGACCACCTCCTGGCACTGTCCAGCCCAGCAGTGACCCTGAGCCTGCATCAAGTCACCTGGCAGGAGGCCACCTCATAGAGCTCAATCCAACAGGGAAAGTGATGCCCTGGACCAGTGGTGTGACTTGCATTCTGGGAGCAAGGGGACAGGTCATCACAGAGCTAGCCATGGGCTCCGTCTAGTGCCTGACATCAGGGGTGGCTCATGAGTCACCATGACACCTGCACTGCTGACTTCCCCACTCATCTGGATGGTACACAGAAGGCCTTGTCTCGTATTGTCACCATGGAAACCAGCCACCATGCCCTGGAGCTCTCAAAAGTAACCACGGAGTGGCCTTGGATGGGCGGCTTGCTCGGCAATGGTTCCGATGGCCTCCTAGCCTGGCCTTTCATGACTCTCCCAGCTACTGTCTTCCAATGAGGACTCTGGAGGTGGAGGATGAGTAGGGGGAAGATGATCCTGACATGGCTTCCACCCACTTCAGAACATCCCAGCTGAGCAACAGAGTACTGCTGCATCAGGAACAGCCTTTCTGTGTGGCCTCAGGGCCAGGGCCCATCTCTGTTGCAAAGGAATTACAATGGGAGCTGGGGTGGGGGGATCATTGGTAGAGCATCTGTCAGCATCACACACACAAACCCTATACATTCATACAGACACATAGGCAGACACACATGCACACACCCACACACAGACACACATGAACACATACACAGAGACAAATGTACACACAGACACACATAGACACACACACAGGCACACAGGCACACACACAGACACATGTACACACACACAGACACAGGCACACACAGAGACACACAGGTACACATGCATGTACATACAGGCACACACACAGACGCACAGGCACACACACAGACACACATGCACACACACACACACAGACACACATGCACACACAGACACACAATCACAGGGAACATCTGTAAATAATCTATCAACCAAATAAAACATCCTGGGTGACTCTAGTCTCGGACTTTCTTTGGGTCAGTCCCTCCACATGCTCGCTCCTCGGTGGCCAGAGAACACCCCTCTGTGTGGGACACAGTGCTGGTCACATGAGTCCCAAGGGTGGTGACTGCTAAGCAGCTGGCTGTTTTGACACTCAGAGTCAGCCACAGTGTTGATCCGCAGGCTGTCAGAGCATCTCAGTGCACACTAGTCCCCCGATGCACCCGGCTCCCCGATGCCCTCAGACGGGGCTTCCCATGTCAGGGCAATGCCCCAGCCTGCAGAGACAGGACAGGAAGCAGCACTACACTCTGGACCCACTGTGTCTTGGTTCCAGTATGAAATGTCCCCTGTGGCGCCTCTGTGTGAACACTTGGTCTCCATTTGGGAGGTCATGAAATCTTTGGGGCATAAGGCTTCACCAGCAGTGCGGGCTGCTGTTAACCGGCACACACTGAAACAGTGTGGCCCAAGACAGGCTGATGGCTCTGCCAGCCTGAGGCAGCACAGGGGATGGACCACAGCATATTATGGGGTGGTGGGAGCTCCAGCTGGGGCAATGTTTGTATTTTTGCATCCAAGGAACACGGGACATGTCCCAGGGCCTGGAACCCTTGAATTCTCCCTGGGACTCAGTATGGAACAGATGCCACAGATCTTCCCCGACTCCACCCAAGCTCAATGCCAAAGCCTTCTGGGACATCTCATGGCTGCAAGGCCCCACAGTCAGCCGCTTCCCAAAGGACCTGCAACTCTTACACTTTCTAGAAAGCCTTACATTCAGAGTTCACTTGAAGGCAAAACCTTCTGCTGACTGTGTGTTCTCTCAGCTCTGCCCAAGCTCCCTAGGCACAGGCAACGTTGGGCAGGCAGACAGGCAGGCAAGCCAAGGCCTCTGAAGCGGCTGCCTCCTGGGTAACACTGGGCTGGAGCATATCCCTGTACTGTTCTTCTGGTGCAGATGGCACACTGTGGCCAACAGCATCCTTTCTGAAGCAGACAGTGGGGCATCCTCCTGGGCCAGGTGCTGTCTTAGGAGACAGGAATACCTCTCCATGGTGACTTCCTGTAGCAAAAGTGTTAAGACTGTACAGAGGCTGTGGCCCTTTGCACAGGCCTGGCTTGGACAGCAGCTGAGACCTCGGTGGTAAGGAGAAAATCCCATTTCAGTATAAGGTGGAAGAGATAGGATGAGCCTGAAGGTAAGATAAGAAGAACACCTGTGCTGGGAAGGTGGCCTCTCCTTAGACACCCAGGAGCCACTCCCTCCCTCGCCGCAGGGGCTCACAGAGGCTAAGCCAGTGGCTCTCAGGGTTCTAAGTCAAACTGTGGCTTCTTCCCTCCCTCCAGCAGCACAGATCTTCAGCTCATCGGTCCTGAGTCTTGGCAGTTCAGGCTCCTCCCTTTGAGGCCTCCCTGTTTGTGACTGAATGCTGAGCCCTGCTTTTCCCAGGAAGACAGGTCCTTCTCGCCTATCCCCCTCCATAACGCTGCAAGCCTCCACCAGCCCTACACTGTTATTTCCCCTTTCACCTCCAAGAGATGAAGAACCTGCACAAGACACCTTGTGTTCCCTGGTGACCCAGACAGGTGCCTGTCTGCACACACATAACAAGCTTGGTGGGATTGGTTCAGCCTATAATCCCTGCACTTAGGGGATGAAGGCAGGAGGATGGCCATGAGTTCAGTGCTAGCCTGGGCTACCAAAGTTCTAGGTTAGCCAAAGCTTCATTGTAAGAACCCATCTCAAAAGAGAGGTCAGTCTTGGTAGGTAGGAGCCAAGCGTCAACATCCTGGCACCTGCCATAGTTCTGCTAAGTCTGAAATCAGAGGAACCGAATCCTAGACATCAGACCCCGGGGGTCCCTGGGAGGCTAGTCAGTCTGCACTTCTCTTGCAGAGGAGGATGCCAAAGTACAGGAACTAAGCCAAGCATAGTGGCAGGGCCTGGAGGTGGAGGGAGGGGGTGACTACATCTGTGGGATCCATAGCTCTTTTCAGACCCCCAACCTACTTGCTCTACCTTTCCCACAATGCTCTAGGAGGTTCTGATGAGGACACACAGGAAAACAATGTTTTGAAACCCTCGGGAAAGGCCGGATGGCAGCACACTCCTTTGATCCTGGCACTCGGGAGGCAGAGGCAGGCAACTCTTGTGGGTTCGAGGCCAGCATGGTCTACATAGGGAGTTCTAAGACAGCCAGAGCTACACAGAGAAACACTGTCTTGAATGAATGAATGAATGAATGAATGAATGAATGAATGAAGGGAAGGGAAGGAGGGGAGGGAAGAAGGAAGGAAGGAAGAAAAAACAAAGAAGGAGAGAAAGAGAAGGGAAGGGGAAAGGAAAGAAAAGAAGTCAGGAATCTGGGATTTGAAAACCCACTGGCTTGGCCCAGCAACTGAAAAGCCCCAGGACCACGGTGGGTGAAGTTCCTCCCCAAGGCTTGCACTGAGAGACCAGGCTAGCACACACCTCTATGTCTATGTGGAAACAAGTCAGAACATTTGTCTCCCAGTTTAAAACCTGCATGTTTAGCTGAATCAGCAGGTTTCATCGAGGAAGTTCCTGTCAGGGAGACAAGCAAGCACACGTGCCAGGTTCCCGAACACAGCCGCTCCCATCAGGATTCACTGCCATTGCAAAACACGAACAGCAGCCTAAACTGAGGAGAGAGTGTGGACCACAGCATACAGAGTCCACGCTGTGCGATAAAAAACGACGACATGCATACACAACATTTGCCGTCATGGAAAGATGTGTCCAAAGGGTCCTGAGGAGAGTTTGTCAGGAAAGTATCTTGTCTAAAGAAACTAGTATATGTGGGTGTAAGCAAACAAAATGCATAGGTTCCAAGGCAAATCGGCTCCGTTCCGTGGCAAATTGGCTCACAGCTGTGCTAAGAGTAGGATCGCCCCTTACAGACCGAGGCTTGACTTAGCATGCATGTGCGCTTGGGGTCTCACCTTGTGGATGAATCTGAGGTGAATCTGGATAAAGCAAATCTGACTCCTTCCTGTTGTCCTGTTATACAAACTGTCAACTTGGCAGGATCACCCAGAAGAGACACCTGTGGGCGTGTACGTGAGGGGTTGATGGGAGATCCTCACTACACAAGGGTGGCTTCATCCTGTGGGCCGGGCTCCCAGACTGAATAAAGAGGAGAGAGTGAGCTGAGCACCAGTGCCCATCTCTCCCTCCTTTCTGACTGTGGGTGCCACGTGACCCCACTCCCTGGCTGTCAGGCCTTGTAGCCATGATGGGCTCTAGCCACAGGCTGCCTTGCTTGCATATTTTGTCAGTGACTGATACATCAGGTAAGTACACAAGTGCCCCTGACAAGTGAAGCTCCACTGCAAGCAGAAGGCCAGACAGTGTGTACCCTCAGGCAGTGCTTTGCTGACTCCAGACCCACAGCCCAACCCTTGGAGAAATGCCAGGCCTGTAGTAGTTATTGAGTAATTGAGTTGGGGATGCATGTCCCTGCAAATGCATACATATGCATACACATACATACACATGTACATCCTATACATATACATACATATACATACACATATCATATACATATATACATATACATATATGCACACACATATATACACACATACATCATATACATACACACATACACACACATATATACAAACATACATATACATACACACATATATTATATACATACACACACATATATATACACACATATACCGTATACACATATATACATATACATACACATACACACATGTATATACATATACATGTACATGATATACATACATGTACACACATACATCATATACATACATACACATATCATATATACACACATATATACTATATATACACACATATCACATACATGTATATATATACACACACACACATACATACATCATATATATGCACATACACACATATATATTAAAATAAATAGGGATGAGTTTCCAAGCCAGGAAAGCCGATACTGTGGAGGAGGAATGGAATAGGAGAACACTAGGCCTGCATGTATTTAAGTGTCTGACACATCTCCTAAGAAAGAGACCTGAGTCAAGCGGCTGCAGCTGACAGTGCTGTTTCAAAGAATTCCAGAAACCTGCCCCTCCCCTGCCACTCTACACCCCAGCTGTGTGCGGAGCCGTGCAGTCGTGGAGCTAACTAGCATGGGCATACCTGCTCTGTCCCATTATTCCAAAACAAACTCCCTCCTGCGCCCAGGTCAGCCTGGGAACACAAAGGTCATGCTCATTACTCATCCCACTGGACCTGTGATGTAGGACACTGCATTTCACAGGGGAAGAGACTGAAGCCCAGAGAAGGGACTCCACAGGGATCACCCACAGGTCTAGGAAATGGTAGGACCGCAGTGTGACCCCAGGTTTGATGGATGCCTGGCTCTGAGGCAGCCGGGCCTCAGCAGCGACTTCTCAGAGCAAGGGCCAAGCAAAGCCAGAGTACTTAGTAGGGGCACTCAGTAAGACAAGGGAGAAAGGGAGGGAGGAGACAGACACCAGGACAAGCCCCAGCCAGGCGGGAGGGACACGGAGGGACACCTGGGGCAGAAGCTTGTCCACCTGAACCTCAGAACCAGGGGTCTGGATGCACCCACACACCCGCATGTACTTCCATCCTACACCTTCAGCATGCACTGCCCTTCTCCGAGTCTCAGCTTCATCTTCTGGCAAGTCATGGGTCTCAGTGGCCATATGCAGCTTCAAGAGGAGATAATGCACACTACTGGGGGCTTGAACCAAATCCAGATTCACAAACACTCAGTAGATTACCTAATCGGGTCTGGCCATGAACAGCTCAAATCTCAACCTGCAGACTTGAGCCGGACTTGTCCCTACATGTGGAGCAAGCTAACTGTTCTGAGCAAGATTCTGTGACCCAGCGGCCCCGGATGAAGCCAGCTCTGCGGGTTGCGAGCTGGAACAACCCTCTGCAACTTCAGTTTCCCCTTCTGGAAAAGGGGGTGTGGGGTGCTTAGGGTTCTGGGAGTCTCTTAAATGTCTGACCAGAGCTTGCACATACTTGACATTTGGGCAGTGGGGAGCAGAGGCCAGGACAAGACATGGTGCTCATGTCTGTCGGCCAGCTGCCCAGACATCTTACCAAAACTCTAATAACATGCTATCAGATCCACCATTCAGCTAAGACCCAACAGGTCCCAACACTGCCTGGTCCCCCACCCCCATCCCCAGTAAGGGCAGCAGGTGAAGGGACCTTGTCAAAGAATATGGGCTTCGGATCTGCACGGCAGGAAGCCATCAATACAGAACAAGGGCTGTGTCGAGAGACAGCTCTGGCAGAGATACCCTGTCTCCATCTCCTTGGGACAACTTTTCCCCAAGTGATAGGAACACGCCAGACAGCTGGTCTGCAGGAGAAGGCTTTGGTTTCGGGGTTGGGTGTGTGGATCAGGCTTTCGGGAAAGCTATAAAGGGAGGTGACAGCTGGGCTGGGAGGCTGGGTCCCAGAGAACCCCTGGGGCCGTGTATCAGATAAGAGTATAAAAGCTCTCGGCTTACACCAGGGCTACATCCTAAGACACAAGTGTGGCTCAAGAAAATTTCTTTAATGGAAAATAACCATGAACACACCTCAGCCACTGTAGGTCCCAGCCCAGCCTGGTCTCTGACAAGGGAAAGTCCACAGGAGCCCATGAGTGGGCAACCACACTTCATCAGGAAGTGTTAAGTATGGCGCAGAGAGAGCTTGCTGCTCTTGCTGAGGTCATGGGTTAAATTCACAGCATCAGATAGCTCATGGCATCAGATAGCTCACAACCACCTGTACCTCTGGCTCCAGGGAATCTCATGCCCCATCCTAGTCTCCAAGGGCACCTGAACACATATGTATGCACACAGGATTAAAAATAAATCTTTAGGGGGCTGGAGAGATGGCTCAGAGGTTCAAAGCACTGACTGCTCTTCCAAAGGTCCTGAGTTCAATTCCCAGCAACCACATGGTGGCTCACAACCATCTGTAATGGGACCTGATGCCCTCTTCTGGTGTGTCTGAAGACAGCTACAATGCACTCATATACATTCAATAAATAAATCTTTAAAAATAAATAAATCTTTAAAAATTAGAGGAGGTGCCATGTTACTGAATTTCTTGAGTTATGTACCCACTGGAAATTCCTAAGAACTGGGGACACATAGAAAGTGCTGCAGCTCAAGGTCATGCCAGACACCTTACTGTGTTCTCTACTAGGGTGTCCAACTGTCTGACATTGTGTATTGTGCAGTCACAGGTGTCCTGGGACAAATGCAGCCTGTGGCGGCAGTTAGACACTACTGACTCCCATAATAGAGACTGTCCATACCCCATGTCACGGATGTGGAAGCCAAGGTTGAGACATTAAACAGGAAAAATGACAACAGACATGTATGAAGAACTTAGGATATCCACTGAGCCCCAAGACTTAGGGGTTCTGTGACCACCACTCTTCAGGTAAGGAGACTGAGGCACAGGGAAGGAGTGGCCCTGAGCTGCTCACATCACACCCCCAAATCTCATCTAGGGCACTGCTGCCCCAGGAAGTGCCTCTTGTCAGCCCCCCCCCCCAAGCAACTTGGAGGAGGAGGAGGAGGAGGAGGAGGAGGAGGAAAGAGAGGGAGGAGGAAGAAGAGGGAGAAGGAAGAAGAGGAAGGAGGGGGAGGAGGGAGAGGAGGGAAGAGGAGGGAGGAGGGGGAGGAGGGGCAGGGAGGAGGAGTTAATTCTTTTCACAGTCCTAGGGTATAATCCACCACAGCTGGGAGGTCACGGTGACAAGAGCGTCCACCAGATGACCACATTGTAGCCACAATAAGGAAGCACTGTGCTTAACCAACTCACTTTTTCTTTTTATACAGTCCAGAATCCCAGCCTAGGGAATGGTGCCACCCACAATGGGCAGGTCTTCCTACTTCAACATAATAATCAAGCTTTGTCCCCACAGGCAGACCCAGAGGCTCAAAATTGGGAGCTAGGGGAGAGTGGATGCTAGGGTCTGTTCACCCTTAAACCCCAGGGCCATGCTCAGAGATGCCTCCAGGAGACAGGAGAGACCAAAACTGGGTAGTTGACTGACTGAATGAACAAACCCAGGAACCATCACCTGCCTGCTCTCTAGTGTCTATGAACATAGTTTGCCTTTCAGCTTGTCACCCAAATCTTAATGTGTCACAGGGTGTGTTTTTTCCTAGACATATCCTAAAAATAGTAGTTCTTATTGACTTAAAAAAATATTTTATGTGAATGGATTTTGCCTGTATGTGTGTCTGTGTACCCTTGCGTAGTTCCCTCAGAGGCCAGAAGAGGGCATCAGAGCCCCTGGACCTGGAGTTACAGATGGTTGTGAGCCACCATGTGGGTGCATGCTGGGAATTGAACCTAGTTCATCTAGAAGAGCAGCCAGTGCTCTTAACCACTGAGCCACCTCTCCAGCTCCTTATTAAGTCTTTATGGAGTCCAGCCTGTTTGGATGGAGCCAGAGCAATGGCCATGAAGTCAACACAAGAGAAACTGATTCTGAGAAACCGGGAAATCTCTGCCAAAAGACGGCAGTCGTTAAGGACCAGACTACTCCAGAAACATCTTGAGTCTTTGCACAGAAATAATTTTGATTTCCCTCTTAAGTTCAAAGAAATGTTATTAATAATTTCTAAAGTTCTATGGTAAAGAGCCAAGAGTAAGTTGGGAGTTTTAAGAACACACTTAACCTAAATTATTGAACACACTGTAGGGGAATCATCCCATTGTTAGAAAGGCAGGTTAAAGGGAGAAAGCCAGGCATGCATCCAGATGGGAAACTGCCTGAGACACACAGTGTCCAGAGGAAAGCAGGGGTCTGGAGAAATCCCTGGGAAGTTAAGAGTGCTTAATGTTCTTGCGGAAAACCCAGGTTCAAATCTCACACCCACATCAGGAGGCTCACAACTGCCTATGGGTTCAGCTCCATACACACACACACACAAACACACACCAATATTCTTTTTTTTTTTTTTTTAAATGGAGGACAGCAGAGGAGGAACAGAGGCAGCGTCGGGGAGAGAAAAGACAATATCTGAAAGCAGACAAAGGTACCAGGCCCCGGGAAAACTGCAAGAACACAAGCAGCCAGTGGCCGTGGGAGGGTGATGGAGCCATGCCTTCCTATTCTGCCTCCTTGTGCATTCTGTGACACGGGCTGGAGATAGGAAGCCAGGCTCAGGGAGGAATAATTATACAAAAGCCTAAGACTGTACTGTCTCCATTATCTTAGTGGAATCTGCTCGCACCATACCCCAGAGCGCTCACCCCTCCCAGCCCAGTCTCCCCACCCCAGTGCCTTCCCCTCCCCTCCCCCAGTACCTTCTCATACCCCCCCATCCCCAGAGATTCTTAAAACAGCCCAAGCAAGCCAAACTTGACTTCCTTTTTCAAACATCACATGTCAACTCTCTCCTGATTTATTTCAGGCAAGGGACAAGTCAGGTGGCAGAGCTGCAGCCAGCTCAGAAGTGTGAGCCCACCAGAAAGCAGCAAGCCGGGCGTGTTACCACGGCCTCCTCGGGACCAGCTCCCACTCCTTAGTGAGAGTGAAGTGTCTCCTGGGCATGACACAGCCACTGACTCAGCGTGTCTTGTGGGGATGATCACAGTATAATGTCATCAGGTGGCTCCATACGCAGGACTAATTCACAAAACTGATCTGTACAAACATACCTGCCCACACACAGGTACAGACACAAACGATTGCACCCCAAACACACACACACACACACACACACTCAAATGCAGACACTACAAAGCGTGTATACCTGTGTATGCACACACAAGAGCTCCCAAACACCCTCAAGCAACCAACTCACAGACTTAATATAGACGCAAGCACACAAATGCACACACATGGCAGACGCATTCACAATCATACCATAGGGGCTCTGGGCTCTGCTGGTCAGGCCTGAGCCTCACACTGGAGGGGTTGGTATGTTGTCCATATAGACAGCCAGGTCAGCGACCACTCAGTGTGGACGCTTTGGTATCTGGACTCGTGACCTCTATCATGGCTGGCCACTTGGACCAGTGGGCATAGTCCTTATGCTTGGTAGCTGCAAGAGACCTACTTGCTGGTATTACGACCAGCAGGCCCAGGGGCAGTCCTGCACAGTCACTGTTAGTGACGAAAAATACTGCCCCATGGCTATTTCGTAAGTGTGTCTGATCACATACAGCATTGAACGTTGTGTGGGAATGAAACCGAGTGGCCACTGAAAACAGGTGACATGCCAGCAAAACGGACCAGCAGGTAAGAGTATCTGCCACCAAGTCCAATGATCCGAGTCCTGACACGGCAGGAGAAAACCTGTGCCTTCACATGTGCACCACAGCAGAGCTGCGATAAGTAAATAAGAGAGCACCAGACTGGTGTGGGAAGGTGATACGGGCATGGCAGAGTCAGTGGAGGGGAGTCAGAAAGAAGAAGGACAGGAAAGGCTCCTGGATCCCTGGATTCTCTGGATACCCCCCAACCCCCCTACACACACTGGAAAGGTTTCCTATCTGAAGGAAGCAGACACCCCCCACCCCACCCCCTGAGCCTCATGAAGGAGACCATGCACAGACATCCACAGTAGCAGGACAAAGGGCTTGCAGCAGGGCATGGGACATGACCTAGGCCTTGAAGGTCATGTATGGGTAAGTGTGTGATGGGAGAGGCGGGGGAGGCCTGGATGCTCGCTTGTAAAAGCACTCAATCCTGTGGAGCTCTGATGGGCAGTGGGCAGCTGGTGGCAGGCCTAGGCAGACTGGTCCAGGAGGCAGGCTCAGGAAGAGAGCTCAGAGCAAGGCCCAGCTAGAGTTCCTTTCCCAGGGAGGAAAGCCACAAGCAGCAGCTCTGCTGCTGAACCTAAGAACCCGGAGCATTGAGACTCTGCTGCTGAACCTAAGAACCCGGAGCACTGGGACTCTGCTGCTGAACCTAAGAACCCGGAGCACTGGGACTCTGCTGCTGAACCTAAGAACCCGGAGCATTGGGACTCTGCTGCTGAACCTAAGAACCCGGAGCATTGGGAAGGCCGCGGCTCCCCCACCTTTCCTAAGTGAAGAGCTGTTTCCTCAGATTGCCCAGCCCTGGGCTGTTTTCACAGACCTGTTCAGACCCCAGGCTACTCCTGCCTTACCCCACAGCTTGATCCCCCCCTCCCCGATCTCCACACAGCTCCAACGCACCAGAGGCTCTCTGGCCAGTTCTCCATGGAGCTCAGGTTGGGATGGCCTGCCTTCGTGCGCTTATCCTGTGAGTCACGGCTAGTCAGGGTTGTTCAGCAGCCCTCAGACCTTGACCACAGAGATGAGTCTTCCTACTCCCTATACATGTCAGCATGTGTACACATGTGTGACTGCACATGTATGTAACATGTACAGGTATTTGCAAGTGCATGTGTGCATGGGCTATGTGTGTACATGTGTATGCCTGTGCATGAGTAGACACTTGATTGTATATGCAGGAGCCTATGCACACGTGTATGTCTCCATGTGTACACAGCTGTGTATGCAGATGTCTATATGCTTACATGTATACATATACATATATATGGGTCTATGTGCATGTGTCTGTGAGCACTGTGACTCTCTTAGTATGTCTGCATGTCAATGTCCCAGATGACCAGTGGCATTTGCTACAGTGTCATGCATGACCAGTGGTGTTTCCTGTGATGTCACACATGACCCGTGGTGTTTGCTACAGTGTCACACATGATCAGTGGCATTTGCTACGAGTTGTCTGTGAGACAGAACAGCTGGGAATAGCCTAAGTGTTCAGAAGTCAGAGGTCTGAATAAAGAGTCGTAACACCAGCAAGTAGGTCTCTTGCAGCTACCAAACATAAGGACTATGCCCACTGGCCCAAGTGGCCAGCCATGATAGAGGTCACGGGTCCAGACACCAAAGCATCCACACTGAGTGGTCGCTGACCTGGCTGTCTATATGGACAACATACCAACCCCTCCAGTGTGAGGCTCAGGCCTGACCAGCAGAGCCCAGAGCCAGAGACTGGCAGGGCAAGAGAGGAGGGTGTGACTGAAGCAAGGGGGCACTCAGCATGGCCCAAACCTCTGGATCCTGAATCAACTGGCAACTGCCCCCCAAGCTCCACAGACCACCAGAGTCTGACTTTTGAGGCAACAGAATGAGGTGCAGAGAGGGGAAAGAGAGAAGCTTGGGAGCCAGGGACAAGAAGGGAAGGGGCACAGTGGGGAGCAGCCCCCACCTGCCCCCTCCCCAGTGCCTCTCTGCTCCACAGGAACCTCAAGAGTCAGTAGGCAAAGAGCAAGGCCTCTGAGAACCAGGAAGATGAGCACTGAGCACAAATCCCCCACAGGTTCTGGGGTGAGAGGCAGGTTCCTTGGCATCTAGGAGCCCCAGGCCCCGGTCCTAGCTCCGTGGATCTTAAAAGCTGTGTGACCTTGGGCCACTCACTTCACCTCTCTGAACTTCAATGCCCAGCGTTAAGGCTACAGTGTGGAGGCTAGTGAGTCACGGGAGTGTGGAGCACTATGTCAGGCACACGGGAAATGCTCAGAAATGACTGTGATCATCAGGCCAGTAGCCTCAACGGCAGGATGGCTGACAGCTTTCAGGAACTGGGTTTGCTAGGGGTTCCTGGTAGCAGTCACAGGAGGCGGAGCGGCTGGGGAGTAGGAGGGGCTTATAGGAACTGTAAAGCAGCAGCTCCGAGAAAACAACCCTCCCCCCACCCCATCCCCACCCCCACCCTCACAGCAAGCTTGTGTAGTCATGAAGGAGGCAGCACCCCAGGTGACAGGATCCTCCCACCTCCCAGCACACAGCTCTTCAAGACACCACACTCCCACTCACAAGCAGCTAGAGGTCCCAGGCTGACATCCATCCAGTGCCAGCTGGATCCAGGGCTCAGTCAGACCTGGCTCTGGCTGCTCCTGCGGGTAGCCATGCCTGTTCCCAGATGGCTTCCCGACCCTCTGCACTTAGACCTGGGAGCAGGGGCCGTTCCTGCACTCCAAACCACAGTTCCTTCACATGCTAATAAACTACTCCACGGCAAACACTTGACCCACTCACACAGACACCACACATACACATACATATAAACATGTGCGCACACACATAACACACACATGCACATACACTCTCACATACACACATGCATGTACACACACATGTGCATACTCATACATGCACACATACACACACACACATAGAGCTGGAGAGGTGGCTCAGCAGTTAAGAGCACTGATTGCTCTTCTGAAGGTCCTGAGTTCAAATCCCAGCAACCACACGGTGGCTCACAACCATCCATAATGAGATCTGACTCCCTCTTCTGGGGTGTCTGAAGACAATAAATAATAATAAACCTTTAAAAAATAAAACAAAATGAAAACATTACAAAATTACATTTGTTAGAAAAAGATGCTTGAAAAAACACACACACATATACAGTGTGTGTACACACTCACATACATGCACACATACATGTACACACACGCATACACATTGGGTATATACACACACTCACATATACATGCATGCACACACATGTGCACACGCATACTGCACACACACACACACACACACACACACTGGTGGGGAATTATGATTTGAGTATCTTGCAGCCTTGCAGCAGTGGCTGAGGGACCCCAGCTCCAGGCCCTGATGCCCACTGATCATGTGGCTTTGAGCATTTGGCTTTACCTCTCCAGACAGTAGCAACTACTAAAATTATTGTGTGTATACTATTATATTCCACACACTGCCCACAACAGACATTCCATCCAGTGGGACATGACAACTGGGGTGGGGTCCCGAGGGTGTCACTCATTCCCCTATTCAGGAGCAGGACACAAGCCTCCACTGTAGGAGACAGCACTGCTCTCCAGTCTGGGTTCCAAGGGCCGTGAAGCTACCCAGGGCCTCGTTTTCAGGGTATGGATGTGGCCTGTGCAGGTGATGGGGCTCCTGATGGTCTCAGTGGGCACTGGAGGCTTCTCTCCCTCTCATGGGGACACATAGGCTCGGGTCACCAGGTTTCAATCTTCCCTATTACTAATGTCCCCAGGGCCCTGCACTGAGGCTGCAGAGGTGCCAGGGCCATCGTGTGTCCTGGGTGAATCACGGTCACCCATCCAGATCCAATCCAGGGAAGGCCTGGGCCCACAGGGATGGATGTGGTCCAATCTCGGCCTGTGCTTGTCCCCACCCTGGGCCTCCAGTATAGAGCTGGTTCTCTGGAGTTGTTTTTAACTCCCCCGCCCAGAAGAGCCGGTGGCATTTTCAAGTCTTCCTCCAGCTCCCTATTTATAGACTGTGACAAGCGAGCAGCAGTGCACTCTTTCCATTGATAATTAGGGAGCCCACATGGGGCCCAGCCTGGGGGTGGGGGGAGGTTGTGGCTGTCAGGTGGCTCCAGGGACCCAGGATCCCTCAAGGGAAGGGCTCAGCCCAGCCATATGTACACAGGAATGCTAAAGCTGAGGTGCTAAGGAGGTCTCCCCTGACTATAGGGGTCTGGCTTCCCGTAATGGGGACATACCCCAACTCCTGCTTGGGTGTTTACATGACACCGATACTGTCATGTCATACGTCATACCCACACAGGGCTCTGGCAGGCCTGGCTAATCAATAGAGTCTGATGTGAGGAGACCAGGGGAGAGAGGTCCCTAACTACCCTGGGTGGGCCACCACAACACAGTTGTCTTTATCAGTTTGACACAAACTATAGTCACCAGGGAAAAGGGAACCTCAATTAAGAAACCACCTCCATAAGACTTAGCTGTAAAGCATTTTCTTAATTAGTGATTAATGGGAGAAGGGTAAACCCATTGTGGGTGGAGCCATCCCTGGGCTGGTGGTCCTGGGTTCTATAAGAAAGCAGGCTGAGCAAGC
>NW_022196905.1:106096731-106143455 GCF_008632895.1 Mastomys coucha
ATGGCCTCTGCATCAGCTCCTGCCTCCAGGTTCCTGCCCTGTGTGAGTTCCTGTCCTGATTTCCTTTGGTGATGAACAGCAATGTGGAAGTATAAGCCGAATAAACCCTTTCCTCCCTAACTTGCTTCTTAGTCATGATGTTTTGTGCAGGAATACAAATCCTAAGACACTCTGTAACATAAATATTGTTACCAAGTATAGGTAGAAAATCAAGATCCAGACAGGTTAATTCACCTTCCCAAGGCCACACAGCACGCAAACAGCAGAACTGCATTAAACTCCACTCCAAAATGTCCAACTGTGAAGACGAGGAGTGGATGCTGTAGGGAGAGGGTGCCTTGGAGCACTCACAGGGCAAACGAGGCAGGTGATGGTGTCTGGGCCAGGAAACACTTAGCAGGTGAGGTAAGCAGAGCCCAGCACTTCGCAGAGCCCCATCTGAGGTCATTTTACAGAGGGCAGAGCAGGCTGGGTGGGGAATGCGGGGAATGGGGGGGGGCTTCTCACAGTGCTCTGATTCCCTTCAAAGAGGACACTCCAATTCCTTGAAGCCTTCCCATGATGACATGGGGGTTATGTGGTCCCTTCCACACCAATGGCAACTCAGGCCCCCATGTCATCCCGCAACCTTCAGGCCTCCCATCTAACCCTCTACACGTCCGTGTGTCCACCTGACGCCTGGTTCACTGGTCCAGTAGAAGTGCCAAAGGCAGTGGATTCTTGGCATAGCCGCTCTTGTCCCAGCACCCTGACCTGGGCCTCCTGGACCAGGAGAGCGTGAAAGGATGCAGTTGGGCCCCAGCATGGTGAGAGAGGATGGCTCAGAAGCACATCACACAACAGCCAGCCGGCTTCTGTAGTACAACCTTCACTGTGGTACTCCATGGACCACGCCAGGCCCCACACCATCGCACCGTGTTGGAGGCATAAGTAGAATGTGTGAGCGCTGTGAGCCATCTGAGGTACAGAACCCAGGAGCACCAGCCAGAATGGCCCCGCCCACCAGGAGCTGGGCCCTCCCCCATCAATCACTAATTAAGACAATGCCCTACAGCTGGCATCTACCAACAATGCAGGGGGGTCCCCTTTCCTTGTTTGCAAAATGGTTGTGGTGAGAAACCAGTAAATGACTGGGCCCAAATCCTCAATGTCCTTCAAATATCATGCTTTACCCCCTGATTAATGCTGCTTGGGCAGAGAGAGCATCTTCTGTCACCTCAGCAGCTTGTGGAGGGGACCCTGAGTGCTCAGTCATGCGTGGGATATCTGTGTAGGTCCCCGGGGCTCAGAGGAAGACGAAGAGCTGGCTGAAAGAACATGCAGGCAGGAGCCCCAGGAGGAGCTCTCCTGAAACTCGGCTTACAGATGGAACTCATGGCAGCTGTGGTCGCCCGCACAAGACTAAACCAGCAAGGACAGTCACCACTCCTCAGGAGCACTAACTGTACTCAGTAGAGGGAGAAGGAGAGGGAGAGGCCGGGAGGGAGACACGTTGGCGGTTTCTTGGGGGAGGAGTGGAATATTTGAAGGGTGTCAGGACAGTGGACGATTTGGGGTATGATCAAGACAACGAGTATAAAACTGCCAAAGAATGAATGAATGAATAAATAAACAAACAAAACATTTAAAAAAAAAAGAAGAAGAAACCTGTGGCAGCCCCCCTCCTTGTGTTTGGTGGGTGTCCTAGACATCATATGACCTGTCCCTTGGAGGTTGGCATTATGCTCACCTCAGACCCCATGGACCCAAAAGACCTACTTTCAAAGCTAGATCAGCAAGCAGGCAGCGGCCCTGGGTGAGGGGAAGGTACAGAGAATCTGCGGTGCATGCTGCTGGCTCTCCCTCCTGGGTACCCGACTAGCAGTTGCACATGGGGGTAAAATACTCTCACTAAATCAGAGCGCCCACCACCGAGGACTTCCCGTTGCTAAGCAGCAGGAGCTGCTTATGTGAACGTGCCCCTCCCCAGGGTTTCTGAGCAGGTGATGTGCCAGGGTGGCACAGAGGAGAAGGGTCTGTCCCAATGCTTGCTTGGTCTCCAGAAAGCTGCCTCTCGTGCACCCAGCCCACTGCATTACCCTTGGGACTGAAGAATAGAACACAGATCTCACAGGCTCACACAGGGCTGTAGAGCTGTGTGTGCATCAAGGAGCTGGGGTCTGGTTCACACCCAGGCCCAGGAGCAGCAGGGCTGCCCCAGAACCTGCATCTAAATGAGAACCCTGGGCTGCACCCTCAGGAAAATGAAAACCCAGTTCCACATGCCGTCTCTTTAAATAACAACAATCTCCAGATGGCTCTAGAGAGGCTGGGGCAGCTAGAAAAGGAATCACCCCAAAAACCTGAAGAGTCAAATTTAGGGTTTTTTTTCCCCCTGCAATACCAAGGATAGAGCCCATGGCCTAGGACATACTGGGATGTGTGCGCCCCACTGAGCCACACCCAGCCTGTGAAATATAAATCTAGAGCTAGGCACACAGCACCAGGTTTTTTGTTTGTCTTTTTAAAGATAATATAGATAATATCTCATGTAGCCTGGGCTAAATAGAACTATCCACGTAGCCCAGGCTGGCTCCCTGTCCCACTACCCACAAGCACTGGAATCACAGGCAAGCATCGCCAGACCTGGCTCCTGTCCCACCCAGAAGCATCTGAACAACTATTTCAGAAATCATCAAGATGCAGGAGCCAATTGCCCCTGGATCCCACAGAAATTCAAGGAAAGGCTAGAAAGAGAGCGGCACCATTCTGACTCCCCTCCCCTCAACAGCTATGTCCTCACGGAGAGACTGTAACTCCTTACAAACTGCGTGCATGGCATGGAAGGGGCAAGGAATGCAGGCGTGAATCCCCATAGTTCTCTCTGCTCAAGAGCTTTTCACGGCTGCCACTCCCCATAGATTAAACCCCAAGCCATTACCAGGTCCTACTAAGACCACGCAGTCCCTCCAACTCCCTCTCACACACCGACCGCTGACTGGGTGGTGAATCCCAACATGTCCTTCATGGTCGTGTGTGGGGAAGGGCGTCACTCAACCTTGCTGTCCCTGCTGGGCCACTAAAGTACACAACCACATGGGCAGGGGCATCGGGGATTTCCCCCAAGGCAGATGACCCTACCAGTGAGGAAGGCATACCCTGTCCCACCGAGTCTCTGCATGGAAAGCCAGCTCCAACACTCGCACAGCCTGATATCCCAGCAGATGGCCCAATTAAGCTGTGTCTGGATTCCTAACCATGGACACTTCCAGACACCCACAGTGGCTCTGGCTGCACTTCTCTTGGCCTCTAGCTCTTCTTCTTGCTCACCAACCCCTGGCCATGCACAGCACAATCTCACTAGCAGCCCCATGCTGGAACGTTCCTTTTCCTTCCCCCCAGATACCTCTAGGGCTCTATCCTTCATCCTGCCCTGACACAGGGCTTTCCCAGTGCCTCGGTTGGCTGAATTTTTCCCCCTCTCCTGAGGTCTATTAACTCCCAGCCCTAAGTAGTAGCTACAGCACCTTGTTCTCCAGCCTTCTTCCTGCACGAGCTGGACAACATTTGCTAAGCTACGAGCTGTGCATTTGCTAAGCACAGACAAGCCTGCTGTTGCCTCTACATTCTGGATACTGACAGACATCAGTAAAGCTGCTCTTCTGGAGGGCAAGGGTGAGAGGCCACATACACAGCACACTCAGGGCAAACCTGCCTTGGGTTGGAGGTTCGTCCTCCATTCCTGTCACAAATATGCCCTTCCACTAGTGTCTCCCTAGCAATCAGGACTCCTCTGGAAGCCGGCAGCCAGCCGAGCCTCCATCTTCCCCAGGCCCTCCCAGGGCCATCTTTCCTTGCCAGGGCCAGGGCCAGGGAGGGATCTTGGCCCCCACTTCTCCTATGTAATTGCTTCTCTGGAAACTCACACAGGGGACAGCCCTGCTGAGAAAAAGACAGGCAGAAAAATGCTCAGGAGATCCCTACTCAACCCTCCTACCCCCACCCTCTGACCATGACTTCTGGGCCGTGTGCAGGTGTGTGTGGTTGGGGGAGCATTCTCCACTCGGCCTGTAAGCCAGTTTTCTCCTTCCTAAGGGACAGCCAGCAGAGTATGGGATCCCAAACCCCAAAGACCACATACCCCACCACTAAGCTCTCTGAGCCTCCCTGAAGCCACCAGGAAGCAGACATGTGTGGATTCTATCTCAGAAGCAAGTGATAAGCAGCTAAGAATGCTGGGATATGCTTTGGATATAGGGGCTGACATAGGGTAGATGCAGGGTGAATACAGGCAAGGGTGGGCATGGTGGTAGAACACGGGGTGGGGGGGAAGACAGGGGACAGGGCTGGCACAAGTCTGAGAGCACCCTCTCTGATGTCCGGATTTCTCCATCACAGAGTGACCAGCCCACCTCCAGGAATGAAATGACGAGAGATAAATAAATGGAGATGAATAGCTCAGAGACTGTGCTGTGCCATCTGACCTGGTCCCTGGTGCACCAGGGATAGCAAAGCTGAGCTTGCTCACAGGCTGGCTCTGCGGTGGGGAAGCAAAGGCTGGGGCCTGCTCTGACTGATCCTGACAAGCTGGTCGATAAAGAGCACACTGGGACCACTGCCCTAGGTGAGGTCATGTGACTTGCCCTAGCCAATGACTCTTAAGTAAGTGTGATGTCACTTATTTCCAGGCAGAAACTGCCCTAGTTCCTGAATATCTCCGACAGCTACCTGGTTGTTAGGTTGTTCCCCAGGCAAGCTGTTCTCTCAGGCAGGGCACAGTCACCATCAGAGTGGAGTATGCAAGAAGCTTGTTGCTGTTTTGAGGCACTAATGCTCAGGGGATGTTTGTTACTGTGGCATAGACTGTCCTTAGCCTGACAGATGCAAAAGCAATGCCTGAGGAACATGCTTGACCAATTAGCCAGGGCGTACCAAATGCTCACTAAGAGACACTCATCCATCTGGCACGCGCAAGGCTGGGAGCTTTTGAAGGAAGCAGGCTTCAGGGTCTGACTCAACTTTGGCGATTTTAGCTCAGTAGCCTTAGACAGAAGCCACTCGACTCAGCCCCTCCTGTATAAATTCTTCACGATCCTGCAGGGGGATTGAGTCGCTCAAGAAGTGGGCAAGACTTAACAGTTTAATAACTGTCATTGGACGGAGAGGGGAAAATAGAAAAACTGACCAAGTGGGCCTGGCCCCAGGGCCATGGCTCACACTAGGCTCACAGGCGCTTCAGTGGTCAGCTAGGGAGTTCAGATGTCCCAGTCTGTCTGTCCTCCCTGCTTCTGGGACTCGGGGACCCAGTGTGGTTATGTTCTCAGAAACACAGGCCAGGAGAGGGAGGAACAGGATGCTGCCACACAAAGGCAGGCGGGGACCAGGGACGTGGGCTTGGGGTACAGATGGACGGTGGAGGCAGAAGCAGGCTTGGTTTTCTCTGGCTTCCCAAAGAGGTTCTGCTGGACCCAGGGAGAAATGCCACCTCACCCCAAACTCAAATCCCTTCTACTCCGTGGGGATAGGATCAGAAATACCAAGCTCGGCTGGAAAAGGGGAGCGTGGGGGCTCAGAGCTAGTCAATGTCCTGTGACCTGGGTGAGCCATTCCATGTCTCTGGGTCTTAATGCCTTTACCTGGGAGACTGCACAAGTACGTGTGAAGGGCTTTATAAAAAGCCAATGGATGGATACCATGCAAAGGGCTCCTACCACCCGGCTCATGGCACAGGGTGGATGTTCCCATGCCATCTTGTAGCTTGTGCACTCTAAATCCAAGATGGCTGCAGAGCCACAGCCCCGGGATGGCTCCGTAGTTGTTATGAGTCCCAGCACCACCACTTTGCACCCTGCCTGCTGTGTGACCTTAGGCAGATCACTTGGCCCCTCTGAAGCTCTGCTCCCAAACCTGTCCAGTATGGTGATAATAGGTAGACTTAAAGACAGCCAGAGCACTGTACAGTGCTGGGCACAAAGTAGATGCTTCACTAGTCCTGGCCAGCATCATCCTGGCTATGCTGTGGCTGCTGTCTCCGACTCTCTCTGGGAAACTGTGTGGGCCAAGTGAGGAGGCAGCCGCCCCTGGGAGGAAATGCTCTCTGCCCTCTTCCAACACTGACAGCCCTCAGACAGCCGCTGCCTCTTCCCTAACATCTAAAAGGTCTTATTTCCCCAATTAAGAGGTGCTAATTAGTCACACGTCTGGTTGATTCTTTAGCCTGAAGAGTGGGAAGGAAATCGGAACAGTGTGAAGACAGCAGGAAAAACAGACAGTTGCTGCTACGAGAGTCGCCCACAGCCATCCCTGGAGGGGAAGGCACTGGCAGGACCCAGAATCTGCATCCTTCAGATCCACTTCAGTCAGGCTGGTCCCCACCAGAAAGAACGCATGCAAACAGCAGTGAAGAGCCACCTACGGCTGCAGCAGCAGCAGCAGCATTTCAGTGAGCCTACTAGGTGTCAAAATCACACAACACATCCCCAATCGATGGCTGACACTGGACTACGGAGAGACTCTGGGACTGTCATAAACAAATGCCTGTGTGTTAAGCCAATGTCTGGTAAGGGATGCTCCCCAGGGCTGGTGTGCCACCTGTAAGGTGGAACGGGCTGGTGGGGATTAGAAGAGGTTGCTGAGAGAGAGAAGATCTTATCCTAGAAAAGAGGGAGAAAAAGGGGGGAGAGAAGGAGAGGAGAGAAGGAGAGGAGGGAAGGGGAGGAGCGAAGGGGAGGAGAGAGGGGAGGAGGGATGGGAGGAGGGAGGAGAGGAGGGAGGGGGAGGGGAGGGAGGAGGAAGAAGGGGAGGGAGGAGGAAGAAGGGGAGGGAGGAGGAAGAAGGGGAAGGGAGGGAAGGGAGTGGAGGAAGAAGGGGAAGGGAGGGAGGGAGGAAGGGAGGAGAGAGTGAAGGAGTGTGAGCTGGGATGTACAACTCATCCACCATGCTGCCTGGTTGCCTGCCCTCTCTAAGCCCAGGACCCCTGTGCTGGGGACAGAACAGACTTCCAAGCATCTCGGCCTGCCACAGCACAGCACAGTGACCTGCTGACTGCAGGGCCCCTGGGGCATGATTCTGCTTCCACAAACTGGTAAACTGGTAATGCTAAGGACAGAATTACCAGCCTTGACACTCAGTCGAGGAGGAGTCCTCATGCAGTCACGTGGCTACAAGAGCACGAACAAGTGTTGGCTCTCTTCCTCCTCTCTCGCTCAACTCGGAGCAGTCAGATCCCACCCTCCTGGCTCCTCCTACAGCATCCTTCAGTTGCCAAGTGTGGTAAACACATCTGGTTGCCAGGGCCTATGGCAGGCTCGCTAATTACACTTTTTTGGGGGTTGCTTGGTTCAGGAGACCTGCATTCACTTATGATGGAGTCCACCTGGGGCCAGGACCGGGCATGGGACTCATAGTTCAATCCCAGAGGCGGGATTGAGAGCTCCTTACAGAGGGGTGATATGACTCTGGTGACTGGTCACATCATTCTCTGGGTCTCAGTTTGCCTCTCCGGACACAGGGAGATAGGAGTTTCATCTTCTGGAATCTTGGGGACCTTTCAGCCCTGCTCCTTGTCTGGAGAATATGGGATACATTCGGCTACATGAACAATGACACACAGGGAGGTGGGTACCGGGTTTACTTCCTATAGCTTGCAGAACAGGCTTCCAGTGGAATCCAGTTAGGTGGCTCTGAACGGGAAAGGTAACCACGGGCGTTTCCTACAGTGTTCCGCATGACAGGCTGCACACTCTGGCTTTGTTTTCTCCGTCTGTTTTTGAGACATGTCTTGCTTGCTATAGGACCCAGGCTGGCCCCATGCTCATGATCTCCCTGCATCAGACTCCCGGGTGCTGGGAATACAGGTAAGTGCCACCAACACCAGGGTCAATACAGAGTCCTTGGATCAATGTGGACAGCATCCGCAACCCTGAAAACGGACACCTCACAGCTGACTGTGTACCCACTGCTAGAAAAAGTCCATCTCTGATCCTTGAGCCCTTTAGAAGGTCCCTTCACACCCATCTCCTGTGTCTCCATGTCCAGAGGCCTTATCTTGTAGCTGAGGGGATGAAGGTCAGGACTTGCCCACAGCCACCAGGGTGTCAAGCTGCCCACATGGGATTTGATTCTGGATCAGTCTTTAGGGAGTATGTTTTGCCACCCCATGGTGCCCAGGCCACAGCCCACACCTGAGAACCAGACATTGGCTTTCATAGCAGGCCACCCCCACTTCCCCCAGTCCCAGAGCAGCCAGGGTGGTTTGAACAGCAGGAGCATACAGCTGCTCTGTCAGGGCTCCCTCCCGAGCCACTACCAATGACCAGCAAGTGGAGAATGGAGCTTGTGGAGTCACATGGACTAAAGGCAAGGCGGTGGGATGCATGAGAGAGCGAGCCAGTGTGCATGTTCCCTCACTAAGGAAAGTCACAATTACCTCCCTCCCCACAACTACTTTATCTCCATAGTAACTCATGCAGGGAGTTCCTCAGGCACTAGATAGCTTTCCAGATCCATTGTGTCATTATCTTTAGGATATCCCTACTGGGGCTCTTCCACCACCCTCTGCAATGAGGAAGAGGTGCAGCACGGGGAGCAAAGCAGCCTGGGAAACGTCACAGAGCTGCAGCTTGAACCCTGACCTTTGCCCATTCATAGTTTGAGGTATGAGGAGAGGGTACCAGGTTGATCCCAGGCATCGAGAAGGTGGTCTAGTCTCTCTCCTTCTCCCCACACACAGCCCTTTCAGAGGACAAGCAAGGCTGCTCGCCCCCTCCACCAACCATCGGAGGGAGCCTCTCCCCCATTCAGACTGTCTACCAGAGGTGACATCACCTCTGGCTGGTGTGTAGGGTTCTTCACCTGCCTGGCCACAGGGCTGGTCAGCCAGTCAGGGGCAGGGATGGTGACTTCATCCACTGTCCCTTGGGAATGAGCAGTCCGGAGCCAGCTGCCCTGCCCTGGAGAGAGAGAACCTGATACCAAGCTGGGAGTGGTGGGTACCTTCAACAGTGGGCACCACCTCAGGCATATGTGTGCCCAGCACCCTGTAAACTTAAACCCAGACCTGGGATTTCTTGATGCCTGGCTGGGTGAGGTGGTATCTCAAAGAAGTTTTCATTTGCATTTCTTTGACTAGGGATATTGAGCACTTAAAAGCGGTCATTTGGCCATCTGTCTGTCTGCGTGCCCGTAGGTCCTCTTCCTGCCCCTCTTCTGAAAGCTGTGTCTTCAATCCCATAGCCCATTTGTTGACTGGCAGTTTTCATTTCCTCGGCACTGACATTAGTTCTGTCTAAGTTCTGGATATCCGCCCCTTGTCTGAAGTGAGGCTGGTAAACCTTCTCTCCCATGCTGTGAGCTGTCTGCTCGGCTGGCAGTTCCCTTAGCTCAGCAGAAACCTTTCAGGAGGTCCCATCTGTTGACACTTGGGGCCGGTCCCTGTGCTGTTGATGTTCTGTTCAGAAAGTTCTCCCCAGCCCCAACGTCTTGGAGAGCGTTCCTGAGTTTTCTTTTTGAAGTTTCTGCATTTCGGGTTTTCAGTTAATGTCTTTGATCCATTTTGAATAGATTTTTGCTCAAGGTAAAAGACCTTGGTAAAAGGCCTAATGTCCTCCTCCTGCAGGTGGATAGCCAGTTTTATTAGCACCATTTAGTGAGTGGACCTTTTCTTTTTTCTAATATGTACCTTTTGCCTCTTTTGTCAAATCAAGTGGGCATAGCATTATTAGTTCCTTTCTGGGTCCTCTGCTCTGTCCCCCTGGTCTTTTTATGGCAATATCAGGTTTCCTTTGTCACCATAGCTCTGTAGTATAATGTGAGGTCAGATATTGTAACACCTCTATCAATGCACGACTGCTACGGTTGTTCCTGGCTCTAGATTGTTCTTTCTAAATCTGTGAAACATGACACCAGAATCCAGTTAGGCCTTGCATTAAATCTGTCAATCAATCTTGGCAGTGCAGCCATGTTTACCACATTAGTTCTGCTGGTCCAGGAGCATGCCAGGTCTCTCCGTCGTGTATTATCTTCTCTGATTTCCCTTTCAGGGTGGGGAATTTTTCATTGTAGGGGCCTTTCTCCTCTTTGATTAGGTGTATATTCCTATGTAATATATTTGTGGAGTTATTTTGAACAAGATATTTTTCCAGATTTCTTTCTCTGAGAATACACAGTTGGTAAATATGAAGCTTACTATTTTCTTTCTTCATTTCATTTTATTTTGTATCCTGTTACTTTCCCCAGTCTAGGGTCCAGCACCAGCGCCACTCCCACCCCCAGCCCCCTGTGACGGTGGTGTCGGTGTCACACACTCGGGGCAGATCTCACCTCCCAGACACCCTCTGGGGTGTGTGTATCACTAAGGTCCCCAACTATTCTAAACCCAATCAGGCTGACCTCAGCATCTTCTCTAACTCTAACTCTCCAACTACACTCCCAGGGAAGAAAGCATGCCTCGGAGCCCTGGCCCTTCACCTGACGGTCTGAGATTTCATTCACTCATTCATTCCTCCATTCATTCCCTCGTTCATTCACTTGTTCACTCATTCACTCATTCATTCATTCACCAATGTTTTCCATGTAATGAAACAGGAGTGGCTAATACTTAGGGAAAGTACTGCCCTGTGGTCTAAGGAGAACAGTAGAAAGCCAGGCATGATCCACCTGTCTTCCCAGCACACTTTGGCAGCAGAGGCAGGAGGATAGCCACAAGTTTGAGACCAGCCTGGTCTACATAATGAGTTGCACATCATCTCAAAGAAATAAGCAAAAGCATCGCTAGAAGAACTGGGCGAGGGTGCAGAAGCATCTGCGGTCGGAGCAGGCAGGCGTCAGACCATCATGTCCCCCATTTGTTCATCCAGCTCCAATCTGTTCGTGAGGAGCTGTCTGTGCTGGGGATGGAGGAGCATCCTGCCGAGGCATCATTCCTGAGGGCTGTGACCAGCTCCCTTCCTGGATGGAGCTCCAGGGCTTCAAACCACACGGCACACAGTCGGTAAGTACTCCACAAACACTGGATAGCTGAAGGAACATCAAGATGTTCCACGAAGGGGGACCTTCCAAGGACCATCACCTGCTTGCTACACAGACATATTCTGGGACACCCCCTCCCCCGCCCCCAGACCTAGAGGCACCTGTGAGGACTCTGATGACTGGTCAGGTTCTGAGACCTGCCAGAGTTGAAGTTCAGTTGAACTTTTACCTCACTTTGTAGCCAAGGGAATCACAGTTATAAGATGTCAAGGCCATGGTCTCAGACACAGAGGAGATCAGGACTCGAACCCAGGCCAGTTGTCGCTTCCTTTTTCAGCCTCTACCTTGACAGTGAGACACCTCGCCACCCATTTAGTGAGGCCCAGAAGAAAGGCTCTGGGTTTCACTGATGACTGAGGTGAGGAAAATCCCAGGACTGCACTTTACACTCATGGAGGAGTCTCATTCTGTGGGGCTCTGTCTAAGAGGCCCTGCCCAGTCCCATCTCTCTCCAAATGGCTCATACCTACTCCTGAGCACAAAGGACCTACAGTATGGGCTGGCACACATCTGCCTACACTCTGTTGAAGCTGGGTATAGAATGTCTCAGGTTTAATGGCCCTGCTGCTCTTCCTCCTTAGCCATGGGCACTGCAAACCTGCAAACACACTGAGAATCACACAGCCAGGTTAAGAATGCTAGGGAGGAGCTGGGGTGGAGATGCGGGGTGGGGGGGTGTCCATGGTCCGTGGGGACCCTGATCCTGCCACACTGCTGTCTAGGTCCTTCTTCACCTTTTTCCTGGCCCTGACACTGGGAGGAGGCCCATTCTGCTGTCTAGGTCCTTCTTCACCTTTTTCCTGGCCCTGACACTGGGAGGAGACCCATTCTGCTGTCTAGGTCCTTCTTCACCTTTTTCCTGGCCCTGACACTGGGAGGAGACCCATTCTGCTCGTCAGACAGTAAGTACTTTTTAAGTGGGTTGAGCCTTGAAATTCGAGTGGGGCCTATGTGTTGTTGTGGGGGTAGCCCTGTAAATGCTTAGAGAAGGGAATAGTAGCCCTGTGGGATTACACCTGGTTCTGAGAACTCATACACTCCGTCCAGGTCCATGCTCAAACTCTCCACCGCTCTGAACCAAGGTTCCCTTTACAGATGGGGAAACTGAGGCTCACTCAGGATCTGAGGCTCAGGCTCACAGAGAAGCAAAGCAGGGGATCAGAATCTGAGCTGGCTCACTGAGGAGACTCAAATGGTCACCCCAGAGCATCCAGTTACAAGTAGGAAAACGAAGCCCAGAGCCAGCACTCTGGCTGGGAGATGGGTGGATTCAAGACGGCTCCACTGAGCAATGCTACTCAGGGCTTCTCCAAGGCAGCAAATGCCTTTCATCAGCAGCCCCTCACACAGAGGATGACAGGGCTGCCCAAGCAGAAGCTCCAGAGAGGCTCACTGTACTGCAATGGTTAGCCTCCATCATGGACAACCACAAGTCCATCACGGAAGAAGTGCTGGCCAAGCTCCTGCCCTGGGCAGTGTTTATTCTGGCTCCCTGGGGTTCAAACCTTGACGGATAATAAAGCCATTTACTCAACACAATGTGGGCGGCTCTTCAAACCCAGCACCAGAGGTTCCAGAACCTTCTTGGCTCTTCCTGCCAAAAAAAAAAGTCTGCTGAGGGTGGAGAGAGCAGCTGTCTTGACAAGGTCCCTGTACCCACCCAGTTCTCTCTTCAGAGCAAAAGGCAAATACCTTGACAGAAAGAACAGGCTCTCTTGGCTACTCACTGAGCAGATGTGGAATTGCAGGTGTGCCCTGGAGGCCCTGAGGAAGAGCTGCTGAGAGACAGGCAGGGGCTGCCAAGGAGTTACTCACTCTGGCATAAAGCAAGTATTTGCATGTGAAGCCCCAAAGTGGGAGCCTCACAGACTGTGAGAGGCATTTGCTGTGTGTGTGTGTGTGTGTGTGTGTGTGTGTGTGTGTGTGAACTGATGGGCTTGTCAACCTCCTGTGTGACATGATGGTGACTCTTATAAAGTGAATAGTGATAAAAGCCACATACACTCCTTGCTGTGTGACTTTGGCTAAGTCCCCTGCTCTCTCTGGGATCTAGAACCAGCCTGTCATTATCCTGCTATGCTCTAAGTTGGACATCATGGCTCTGCAGGAATTGTGTTCTTTAGCTAAAAGTCAGGATATTCCACGGCATAAGGTATGGCTTTGTCTAGGGTCAGTAAACTGAAGCCATATGGCCAGCCAGGACCCAGCACGGAGTGGAACCCCCGCCTGCCAGCTCCTACTGGGGACTCTGCAGGCCGGCCCACCAAGATGATGATAACTCAGATGAGGTAATTTTTCTCTTCTAGGTTTGGTAATGTCTGGGAACATCTGTGGCTGTCAAAACTGGGAGTGAGAGCTGGGCAGGATGCTGTGACAAAGTGTGACCAGCTATCACATGTTTCTGCCACCATGATAGACTGACTACGTCCCCAGACTGTGAGCCAAAAGGACTTCCCTAAGTCTTTTTTGTCCGGTATTGTCACAGCTTTGAGAACTAAGACACCATCTCCAAGGGCCACTGCAAGGTATACGGTTTCCTGCTTAGGTCATGATAGGCTGAGACTCCATGAGCCAAGGCATCCGCTCACCGGTTAGATGACCTCGGCCTTTGGCTCCACCTCTTAGACGGGGCTCATGGTAGGCTGCCTGCAGGGTAATTGTGGAGAGCCACTGGGCCAGCTGAAAGCCTCAGGCCCCACATGGAGCAAGAGGACTCCTGCAGGATGCTTAGGGGGACACTGGTAGCACCATCAAGCTGTGCTAAGTGCATCCCAAGGAAAGTGAGGCACACCTGTCAAGTCCCATAGTTACTGACCAAGTCAGGATTTGAACTCGGAACACAGAGAGAAGGGAAAACCAGGCACTGAAACCAATTTAATTAGCTCAACTTGTTCCCCATTTTCTCTCAACTAAGGAAGGTCAACAGGAAACACCAGATCAATGTTTATGAAATAAATGTTAGAAGAGGAGGAGGAAGGAGGAGAAGGAGGAGGAGGAAGAAGAGGAGGAAGAAGGAAAAGAAGAAACTTCACAAACTTTGTCTTTTTTTCCTTTCTATATTGGGGGTAGGGGGCGGAGGGGTCCCTCAGTTATCCCAGGTTAGCCCCGAATTCATTATAGCCAAGAATGACCCTGAACTCCTGACCCTTCAGCGTCTCCTCTCCCACATCAGTACTAGGATCACAGGTGTGTGAGACCACTCAGACAGCACACACTCTGTCTGTGCAGTATTGGGGATCAAACTCAGGTCTTGGGGCTCATCTAGGCAAGCACTCAAGCCACTGAGCTGCACCCCAGTAGGGTCTTCACCAACTTCCATCTGTAACATCTGCTGCAGGATCTTCCTTTCCAGGGACAGGGCAGCGAGTCCTTGCCTGAGGACAAGCCACTGTGTGTGGAGTTCACAGTGCCTCCCTTGCCTCCCATATATGGTGACATGGTGATGTAGGACCTAAACAGGAAGCTGAGCACTTTGGATACAATTGGATACAATTGGATACAAACGATGTACTCCAACCCACGCAGCACGTTACCACTAACCCTTACAGGGATGGCTGGCTCAGAGCCTCTGCGATTCTGAATGCAGACTGGGGACACAGCCTCCTTCATAGGCAAGAACTCCAAGAGATAAGAAAGGCATCCACTAAAACGGACCCTGGGTCGGTCCCTCTACTATTCCCGAGGATCTCAGTGAGAAGTATGTATCTGTCACCTAGTGCAGTGTAACAAATAGCCTTGACAACGGTTCGCATGATCACACTGTTTCCAGAGCTATGGATCAAGGACAGCATTTGATGAATGACTACCTCAGGGTTTCTTACAAGGCCAGAGGTAGTTGTTGGCCAACTCAAAGTCTCACCTGTAGTCTGGGGACTTACTTTCAGATGTACCCCCACCCCAGCCTTGGAAGAGCCAGCTCCCCAGTGACAGGTGACATGAGGCTTCCAATCCCTGCCCTGTGGGCCTCTCTACAAGGCTGCTCTGGGATTCTCCGGGTATAGCAGCCATTTCTACAAATTAACTGCTCCAAGACAGAGGAGGAGAGGGAGAGGGAGCCCTGGCAACTGCAGAAGAGCTCACAGCAGCCTTGACATGGATGTTTCAGGACACCAGTAAGCACAGGTGCAGGTGCCTGTAAGTGCCTGGCTGCTCCGTGACAACAGGGCAGAGTCAGCCATGACAGAAAGGTTCTGGAAGCCCTATCACATGCAGGACACTGTGCCGTGCATCCCCCATGCATGAATACATGTAAGTCATCTCAACCACAGCCTTGGGGGGAGGGGATCTGAGGTATAAAGAAACCGCAAAATCTACCCACCTCCTCAGAGGGAGATAGGACCAGGATTCAGCTCCCAGCACTCGGGTCCCCAACCCCAGAGGCAGCTGGGAAGGCCAGAGGAGCCAGTGACTGAACAGTGTGTTACCTGAGGAGGACCTCTGAGGGGACCTGTCAGAACTCACACTTTCAGACTGTGGTGGTGGGAGGGCTGGAGGGCCAAAGTGGCTCACACCTCACACCCAGGGAACAGACAGCTCAAGCCATATCACCTTCAAGTGCCTACTACAAGGCACATAGCTCTGCCCACCAGCTCAGATCCCCTAAAGATTCCATAACCTCCCAAAACTGTGCCACCGGCGTCCAGACTCAACCCCTACCAGCACCACTGCTAAAAGTTGAATTAGAAACTTACAATTGAGTTAGGTTACTGGAGGTGATGGCTGATGCTTGTTCCTGACAGGGGCATGCTATGTTGCGGAGGCTTTGCTCACCGAGAGCCCTAATGATAGGTCTGCACTGCCACGTCAGCATTGATCAATGCTGGGGAATAAACTCATGGCTTTGTACACAGTAGGCCAGCATTCTGCCAACTGCTAAAATCCTAACTCCTGTTTTGGCTTTTTGAAGCAGAGTATTATGAAGCCCAGGTTAGCCCTGAACTCCCTATATAGCCAAGGATAACCCTGAACTCCTGGATCCATCTCCTCAGTAGTAGGATTAAAAGAGCGGGCCGCCATGGCTGGAAGTCTATCATCTTGTTATGATTTATGTGTATGTGTGTACGGTGAAAACACCACAGACCAGAACATTTCCACAGCTGGCTGTGGCTTGAGGGCCTGCGTCTGAGGACACCGCAGTGTTTACACCTCAGCAATGAGCAGCCCTTCGGACAGCACTGAGGTCACCTAGCCTGAGCCAGTCCCAACTTCCTCACGTTGCCCCAACACACCGTTCCCAGCGACACTGACCATTCTAGGCTTCCTGCCTGACATGACTGGCTTCCTGTGGAGGAAGCAACAGGCCTTTGTCTGTACAAAACATCTCATCTGTGGAGCTGCTGAGGGGAAAGGGAGCAGGAGCCCAGGGACCTCGGACACAGGCCAGAGCAGCCTGGCTGCAGGCCGCCCTCTGCGGCCTTCCTACAGACAGAGCCCAGGGGCCTCGGACACAGGCCAGAGCCGCCTGGCCACCCTCTGCGGCCTTCCCACAGATGCCCGAGTGTCCAGACAGAGAGTAGGGACTGGAACTCACAAACACAGCAGGACATCATAGCACCAGAGACCTGATGCAGCTCTAGAGCTGCTTCGACTGGTCCATTTCTCTGAGGAGACAGAGGCTGGGGGTTGTTTGGGAGAAAAAAAAAAAGAGAGAGAGAGGAAGGAAGCAGCTCAGATGCCAAATGGAGAGCGTGTGAGCAGGGTTTTGGTTTTCCTCATGTTCCTGTATTTTCCACATGGAAAATGAGCACGCCCCGCTTTGGGGGCAGGGGGATCAGCAGGAGCCCAGCAGCTCCCTGGGGAGCAGCCAAGTCCTTTGTCCCTACCCTGCCTGTAACTCCAGAGGCACCTGCTCTGCGACCCAGCCTTGGGCCCCTCTGGGGACCATAAAGGGACCATTGTTCTCTAAGGAGTGACATCATTCTGCCGCCAGGAAGGTGAAAAGAGACCTGAGCTTGGGAGGGGCCTCACCAAAAGAAAACTGTCTGTCCTGCCCGCAGTCCACGGACAAGTGACATCATGCCAGGCCTGGGGTGCAGGGGGGCCTCTGGGAGAGGGAGGAAGGGCCGCATGGCTGAACTGAGACCTCTTCAGGGCCAGCATCCAGGAGAAATGCAGAAACAGTGCCCGGTACATAGTAGGTGCTTGCGATGTATCTACCTGGTACACAGAAGGCACACAGCAGGTGCTTAAGAGATATGATGTATCTGTACCTGGTACACAGAAGATGCAACAACGATGTTGGGAACACAGTAGGTGCTTAATAAATAAATAAATCTGTTCTCACCCAGCATTTCGAATAGGCCTGCAATGATGAACAGCACTTTCTGGTCCCAAACTCAACCCTCTCACCAGTGTTCCCAGCCCTGCATGGCCAGGCCCTGTCACCCTGACTCCCCTGTCCCACTCACTGAGCCAGCCACCTGGGCCTTCTGTGGCCCTGATTGCACACCAGCCCCAGCCCTGTCTTTCAAGGCTCCCGCCCTAGGCCTTCTTTGGTGGGCTCAGCATCACCTTGTGATTTAACTGCTCCTGCTGCCCCCCAGCCCCTTGACACTTCCTTTAGAGCATTGACAGCTTGGTCACTTGTGGCTTGCTTGCTTCCTATGCCTGGTTCTGGCAGCCCTGAATGACAGAGACCACTCAGGTGGCAGGAATGGCTGCAGACAGAATATGATCTCTCCATCGCCTAGTACATGCTCATCCTGACTCGCCCAGGACAGGACACCAGACTTCCCGTGTCCTAAGGCCCAGTCAGTCATTCTCCTTGGGCCTCAGTTTACTCCAGGGCAAAGGCAAGAACTAAGGGAGGAAAGGAAGTGGGACCAGGCCACAGGGCGAGAAGTCACAGCTTCCTGAGCCAGGTGAGGCAGGATGACCTTGCCCTAGAGCTGCTGAAGGGACTGCAGTGGACAGGGAAGGGCCTTCTGGGCTAGCAGGACAGTGGCCCCTGGGAGGCGTGTGTCCATCCTATGTGAGCCTGCATGGGAGGGCTCACTTGGAAATAAAGGTCTCCACAGACCAATTAAAGACTTGGCGTCACGGTCACCCTGGCCTGGAGTGTGACTGACTGGAGGGAAGCCACCACAGCTGAGGGCAGCCCGAGACAAAGGGGTCCAGATCTGTGGGCTCTGGCTGGCTAGTGCTCCGGAAGGGGGCCGGCTCTGTGTTGAGGCATGTGGATACAAAAGGGAGCTGTCTCCATCCACTCATGTGCAGGCACCTAGAGCTAACAGTGTGTGTATACACGAGGCACACATGCTGCGCCAGCCTCCGTCTGGACCTGAGCATCTCAGGTTTTAGAACCCATGAGGTCCAGAACTCATCCGCAGCTAGGAATGGATGGTGCTTGCACCAGGGGATTCTTCAGGCAGGTCACAGGGAGCCCAGGTCACAGGTGGGAATGGTAAGGCAGGAAGGGTCAACAGGACTTGGCTAAGGCCACTCAGCCAGCCTCCCTCCACCACACACACACACACACACACACACATACACACACACATATACACGTATACATATATACATAGAGACACACACACATACACTCACACACACTCACAGACACATACTCTCACATACACATATGCACACAGAGATACACACATACACACTCATAGACACTCACATAGACACATACACACAGACACACATACTCTCACATACACACACACATGCAAACACACACGATACACACATACACACAGACATACACTCTCACATACACACATTTATACACACATAAATACACACACACAGGAGCACACTCACAAGCATGCACACATATACACATACACATGAACACAGTCATACACACAAACATATACACACACATTCATACACACAGACACACATACTCTCTCACATACACACAAGCACACAGACATACATGCACACACTCAGAGACACACACATACACACTCACACAGACACATACACCTACTCACACACTCACACTCTTACATATACATACACACATGCACACAGAGATGCATGCACACACTCACAGACATACACATACACACTCACACAGACACATACATTCACTCACACAGTCACTCTCGTACATACACATATACATAAGCACACACACATATGCGCGCGCACACACACACACACACACACTTCTCGTTCTTCCTCACACCTAGGCAGCCTGAGACGGACACTCTGCGTAACTTCTGTGTCCCCCAAGTCCACATTCAGTCCCTCCCACCCCAGGTCTCTAGGCCTCTAACACACCCGGCCTTTCTCTGCAGAGTGACCCTTCCTGCCTCCCAGGGCCTGGACAAAGTACTAGTTTTTTTCTTCTTTCTTATCTGGGACAGCTACAGGCTGCCGTCAGCCAACGACTTCAAGGCTGGCTTGAGATCTTCCCAGCCAGGCGGCCACAGATCCTCTGGTAGACACAGCCTGAGGCCCCTTTCTGGGTAAGCGGAGCAGAGGGGGACGACTGCCTGCAGCCCCGCCCCCTCCTGCCTACAGGCATCACTGCTTTAGGAAGCTCCCACCCGTAAGACAAATATTTAAGTTCAGAGTGAAAGGGGTGTGTGCAGATTCTCTACTTTGTTGGGAACCTCTGAAGGCACCGTTTGAGAGAGAGGGCTTGGCTGTCACACACACGGGCCACACAGAACTCAGGTGTTACACCCACCTCTTGGCGGTGCTCCTTATCTGCCAAGCATCCCATTTCTCAGAGGGGAAAATGAAGGCACAGAAAGGACAGAGGACACCGCTCCACCTAAAGTAACACAGCTCGGCAGAGGCAGGCTTGTATCCGACCTCACACAGGAGGAGGATCTGTAGCAAGACATCAATCCCTACCACACACAGTAGGACAATTTTTTTTTTTTTTTTTTTTTTTTGGTTTTTCAAGACAAGGTTTCTTTGTATAGCCCTGTCCTAGAACTCAGGCTGGCCTCAAACTCAGAAAGACACCTGCCTCTACCTCCCAAATGCTGGGATTAAAGGCGTGCACCACCACCGCCCTGTAGGACATCTTGACACTTGACAGACATACAAGTGTATACCCACTATGTGCCAGCATGGTGCTGACAGCATCTGAGAACAAGCATACGGCGCCTGCCCTCACTGGACAGAGGAGGAACCTGAGACTTAAGAATGGGTTGAGCCAACGCCAGCTCTGCCTGCCACAGAGCAGAGGCCAAGCGGAAGTGGGAAAACCTGGAAGCCCACGCTGATTCTGGATGTATTTACGATGCTGGGTCTCCCCCAACCTCCCCGGTGACTGCCAGTCACTCACTCGCCTGCTTAGCCACTTGGGGGTCTGACCTGCCACTGTGAGCACACTCCCCACGCACAGAGGCACAGAGACTTAGGGCAGCATCCAAAGTCACACAGCTTGTGAAGGGCTGAGGCGGAGGGCAGGGAACAGAGCCAGTGTTCCTAGAGGGGACCCTGGGAATGGAAGGGGGCACAGAGGAACAGACGGGGCAGAAGGAGACAGAGAGGCGCTGACACAGAGAACGAGCTCTTCCTCCAGAGAATGGGTGGGCCTCTGTCTTGTGAACTCAAGTCCCCAAGGAGTGCAGACTCCCACACGAGGAGTCACCCCTGACCAGCCTCACAGCATGGCTTCTGGCCTAGGTGAGCCCTTGCCTAATGACTCGGTGACTCAGGCCAGTCAGTGGTGTACTGCTGAGTCCCTGCAGCTCTGGGGCAGCAGAGTTCCCCTGCCCGACACTGTCCCATAACCACACTGACTTTGGGGACAAAAAGGGCTGACTGAACCCATGGCTGGCCTCATACGCCCCTGAAAACTGGGACAACTCAGCTCAGGCAGGGGCCAGCTATCTGAAGACAGCGGGCACTGCAGTTAAGCTCGGTTCTGCGTGGTGACGTGAGTGTCCCCGGAGTCATTAGAGGTCCCAGGATCCATCTGCCAAGAGTTGGGCAGGGAAGAGTTCTTCCTGCTTCTCTCTCCCAGCCAGACTTCCCGCACCTTGCCGCGCATGCCCACGAAGCCACCATTCAGTCTCCAGGCTTGCCTAGATCTCTTGCCCACATTACACTCACTGGCTACGAATGTCCTGGTCTCCCAACCTTTAAGAGACACAGCAGAGAACCCAACAGCTGGGCCTGACCGCTCTATCATGGCTGGGCTTCTTGCACAAGCCTGAACTCCCAGGCCGGTGGGACAAACCACCTGCCACCAGGTCCCCTACAGCTCCTCCCCTCAGAAATTGCTCAGGGTCTCACTTTTGAACAGTGGCAAACAGACAACTGCCTTAATTCAGCACTCAGTGACAAGACCACTTGGTCACCCTAGGAGGACAAGAGGAGACAGAGCAGGTGTCAAGTAAGCTTCCCTAAAAATAGAGATGCCGGCATGGCTGGGGGCGGCAGCGTCCCTGAGCAGCCCTGCTCACAGACAAGAAGCCCGAGTCCATTCCCCACCAGCTTCAAGGTGGGGGTGCTGCACCTGCAGGGTGGCCAACCCAGCCTACTTCCCCCTCAGTATCCCAAGGCCACCCTCACTGACAGGACTCCCTGAGGCCGCTGGGAGTCAGCCCCCTCCAGGGGGTCCGAGGGAAGGGACCTTCCCAGGGTTGCCCTGCTATTTTAAACCACACACATCCCCCAAGCTTACAAGATCAGGAGCCTCGGAGTCCGGCTGTCTCTTCCTGAGGGATGAGAACCTCTGCTGACTGCGTGCGGAGAAGCGACGAAAGGACTCTCGGCTCCGCGAAGCTAGGTGTCTGAAGGAGGAGGTGCGCTTGAACGGGGTGCGACCAGCGGACTCCCCGCTCCGCTCGGTGCCCACCGTGGCTGTCACCAAGTGCAGAGCCTCCTGGAAGGACCGCCTCACCGTGCCAACCCACTGAGTCATGTGTGTCTGGGCCACCGAAAGCTTGTCGCCCAGGTAATCCATGGGACCAGCCAGGAGGAGGGGGCAGGCGGAGGCAGTTAGGAGTCCAGCACTGCCAGGGTCCCGGTCCTTCTGTCGGTGACAGTCCTTGGGGAGAAGTTCTGGGATCCGGTGGGAAGCCCGACAGAGCACATCAGCACAAGTAAAGTAAACATCGCCCGACAGGCATCCGCGGGTCACAAAACAGGGACGGTGACGGGTCAGCAGGGGGTCACCAGCAGGAGCCTAAAGTCAACCAACCAGGACGTCCAGTTCTAGTCCCCAGGGCCAACCCTGACGAAGTCAAGGGGCTAGTGGCTGTGAGGAGCTGGGTGAGGGGGCTGGCACCCCGAACTCACTTCCTTCCATGCAGGGAGAACTCCCATGCACACCTGGGAGCCACCGCCCACCGCCGCCGCCGCCGCCGCCGCCGCCGCCGGCGGCCAGCTCTCCCTCCGGGCTCTTCTCGCCTGAACTAGGCAGATCTCCAGTCCTCAGGCTGGAGACTCCAAACCCGAAGCCGACCGAACCTGCAGGCCAGCAGGCAGCGCACTCACTTCCGGAGAGGCAGCCACCCAGCCCGGGTCCCCTGGCCCAGCAGCCCGGAATGACATCAGCCCCCTGTCTTGGCGAGGGGCGCACAGCCCAGGAATGCAGGAGGGGCCTTGGGAGGTGGCCGCCCAGGGAGCTGGCGTCAGCCCCAGTTTTTTTCCCCCCTAAGTCTCAACTCGCTCGCTGTCCCTCAGGGACTTCATGTGCCAGACTGCTTACCCACCCCAGGCAGCACCGTGCAGGAACGCGGGTGAGTGCGCGCATGTGGGGGCATGTGCGTGGGAGGCGCGGCTGCCCCGGGGAGCTGGAGGGGCGACTGCCGCTCGAGTGAGCCTCTGGGGCTTCAGGTGGAGTCTGAGGACCTGTGGCTGGCTGTCAGTCTATCTCCCTCTCCCGGCGGCAGCCTTTGGCTTCCTCTCCCTGCCAGAGCTCCTGGCTAAGCCTCCCCCACCATCTCCTTCCCCCACTTATCCGCTCAGCAGTCCCTGCTGCCTCTCCCGGAGGATGGAGGATACAGATGACCTGCCCTGAGCCTTCCTCACGGGTGGGTCTAAGGCTGAGGTGCCTGCATTTTGGTACAAGCAGGGTTGCCATGGCAACTTGGGGGCACAGCATCTGCCCCTTTCCCTAGGCTGGGCACAAGAAGCCATGAGGATGATTCATGTGTACAGGGAATCGCATGAGCTCACTGTGTTTAACCCTTAAGGGCTGGAGCTTGTAGGGGGCTGGGGTGTTAAGTAAGAGAGAAGAGGGTGCACACTGGACAGGGAGGGGCATCAGTGCAATGGGATTCCCCACCTTCTAGCTGGGATCTATTCCCCATCTCTGTTTCTTCTGCAGGTGAAGAAATGCTAGCTCCGAGAGGTGGATTCACATGTCCAAGGTCACACAGCAAGAACGAAATCAAGGTGCTCTTGGAAACGCCCCCTCCCCGTGGTTGTGAGCACACCTGACACACCCCCCACCGCACCTTGCCCACTTTGAGGCTTCAAAAATATTGACTTTTCAAAATGCCAGGCCAAATCCAAGGTTGAAATCCACATCAGCCCAACCGCCTGGTATGACCTCTACACCGCCCCCTCGCCTCTGTCCTGAGTAAATATTTGATCTCTAGACACCAGACTTGCCAGAGTAAGCTTATCTTGAAGGCCCCTGTGACAGTCAGTGTGTGCAGGCTACCGCCTTCTCTTCCTCCTCCTCATTCCAAGCCCCTGCGGTCCTGTCCGAGCATCTCTCATTCAGTTCACAGTGAAGAGTGAGCGCCTCCTCTGGCCCAGGCTTAGCGCCCTGTGCTATGGAGGGTCAGAGGGGTGTAACACAGCTGCTGATTGACATTAACCTAAGCTTGATAAATACTCAAAGTATCCCATTTGCTAAAAGGGGAGACTGAGGCCCAGAGAGCTGAGGCTGTGTGTGGTGGGCTGCCTCCCAGAGGCCCCCAAGAATCCCAGTACCCTTCCCACAATGCATCAGGGTTGGTTCCCTGAGCTCCACACAGCGAGGATCCCTCTCCAAGGTGACCCTAGGGCATGTAAGGGGCAGCCATGTTGGATGCTCAGTTGGCAAAGCCCACAGGGAAGAGACTAGGGTTCCAGCTAGAAGCCAGCACCATGGCTGACCACTGGGCAGAGGCAGGTACCTGCCCCTGGTCAGACTCAGAGGAGGCCAGCTTCCTGACTAGAGTCACCAGGAGACAAAAGGTCACTCAGCTAAGCTGCCCTCAGTCTCCTGATCATCATATGTGCAAAGGTCCCGAGGCAAGCCAGGTCCGCAGGGAACTGTGGGGATGAAGACAGGTTGGCTCAGTTCAATGGAGAGAGGGCCTCTGACTGAGGTCAGACTGTGTGCCCAGCAGATGAGATGCCACTCCAGCCTGCACCCCTGCATGCAGATGAGGAACCATGCCAGGGGAGTGCCAGTCACCTTCTCCACCCCCCACCCCCACCCCGTGCCTGGCTCCTTCCCTGGCCTCTAAAGGTGGCTACACCCACTATTACAGCTGGGGTTTCTGGGTCCCACAAGGAAGTCACAGCAAATTCCAGCCTCAGGCCACTTCATAGACTTCCCAGGTAACCAGGGACAGACAGAAGACAGGAAAGGACAGTCCCTTCCCATCTGGACCCAGAAGAGCCACCTCAGGAACCTTTCGAGAACCGGAGGGGGACCCAGGTGTGACAGGTTATCTGGACACAGAGACGGGGACCATTCCAGCCTGCAGAGGGAAGGGGGACCTTGAGAGGCACAAGACAATCTAAAGTGATTGCAGCTCCTGCCGAAAGGCTTGGCGGGGTGTGTGTGTGTGTGTGTGCAACACCCATAATATTTCTTAGAGAAGCTAAACACCCCAGATGAAATACTGCCCTGTGGGGACAGAGAGACACGCTGAAGCTAGGGACGGGGTTGGGACCGGCAGGTGTCATCTGCTTTGAAAACATCTCGGACACACAGCTTTTATGAAGAGGACAGCTCCTATCCCTGCCCTAGGCATCATTCTAAATGACTTCAAAGTGCTTGGACTTAGGGAGGCGGGTGCATGACCCCGCAGTTCACGACGGACACCACATGTGAGACACACATGAGAACCCACCTCGGAAGGACGAACACACGGGATGATGCTAAGAACACGGCATCACAAAGTGTCCAAGTGGGACACAAGCAGCTGAGTGCTCAGCCGAAAGGGGCAGATGGGCTGGGGAGAGCGGGGTGTCCGGATCCAGGGATGGAGGAGAACTCTATCGCATGGACCCTGGCTTTCCAGTATTGAGTCTGTATTTTTCATGGGATCTTGCTTTCACTTAAAAAAATATATACTCACTTAAAGTATTATTTATCTTGATCACTGTTTCGTTGTTTCCTGATACTAAGTGATGGCCCCACGGGCTGTGTCCTGCCTCCTGCACTGGACTGGCTAAACCAAGTCACAATCTGCAACTGGCTTTAACTAGCCACTGAGAGAGTAACTAAACCTCTCTGGTTGCTTTCACAGATGAAACCACCAAGTGTTTCCTCGTCGTGGATGTGGCTGGTCCACCCCTTTCCCATCCCCACATCTAGGGGGCGCACTTGGTCTTTTGCCCATGAGTCCAGCTTGCTATCCCCAGAACATGGTCTGGCTCGGAGCTATACAAAGGTTGACCATATACCTCAGCGACCAGCCAGTGAAGAACTCAGAACCCAGCTCCCTTGTCCACAGGGGGACCAGCTCGAGGACATGCTGGGGACAGAGCTCACCAAACACCTGTGTGTCCCCAACTCTGTCACTGCTCAAGTCTATGGCCCGGCCTCCACATTAGCCACAAGCACAGGAGTTCTCAATGTCTCTGTACATGGACACCAGCCCCAATGCACTCTCCCCCAGCCCAACCATCATCGCCAGCTGTGGCCAAACATCAGGACGCCCTGTCCCACCCACACCATGTATGACATCACAGGCAGGGCGATGATGTCATACAAAATACCATGTGACATCACAGTGCAAAGCCATTGCATCATCAAATTACATCACGCATCACCATGCTGCCCCACTGTCACTGAACTGTCTCTGTCACACCTCATCTGCTCCTGCCAACAATGCAAGAAGCTCCATCCCATTTTATAGATGGATTGTGGGAGGCAGGGAGAAGTGATGGACATGGCCAGTCCAGTGTCACACAGCTGTAAGCGATGCAGTTGCCAGCATGGTGCAGGAAATGCTGTGGATCTTGGCTTTCGGCCTCCTTTGGAGAGAGCAGGAGCCAGATGCTGGCTGCTTGCTCCGGCTTCCAGTGTCACCACGTGCTCTGGGAGTGGGGCTATAAAAAGCGTCACTCCTAAATCTGGGGCAGCACAGGCGTCCCCCCGAGGGCTGTTTCTGCAAATGCTATTCTCTCCAGGAAACTCTGGGGACGCCCGCGGCAGGCATCCTGAAAGCAAACTGTATCTTCCTTACATAAGGAATCTGCAAAACAGGGGACCTGTGGGGACCGGGAAGGAACCAAGGATGCCGACCACAGTGAGAAGTGAGGCAGAGAGCCCACGGGTCTCACGGAGGGAAGAACTTGTCACTCATTCAGCCAGTCATTCATTCATCCATTCATTCAACAAAGAGTTATTCCACATACAACTGAGCCGACACGGAACAGAGCTGTGGTTGCTCCCTGCGCAGCTCAGCCTGCCTCTTTAAATCTACATGCTGAAGGAGAAGAAGCCCCCCTCCCACTTCCCCCACAGGCCACCTCAAGCCCAGGTGCCAATATTCCTTCCCAGATCTGGATCGAGCTTGCACCTTAAAGATTTTTTCTTGGTCTAGTCAAAGAGAACGGCAAAAAGGAAAGGCCCATGTGCCTGTGACCCGAGAACCAGGGGACAGAAATGGAGATGGCAAACCAAACGCAATAAGGAGATGGGTTATCTGGGAGGGGTTTGGGTGGATGAATAGGAGTGCTTCCGGTACTGAAATGGGAATGGCCAGAAGTGTGGCTGTG
This sequence comes from Mastomys coucha, assembly GCF_008632895.1. Classification (NCBI taxonomy): domain Eukaryota; kingdom Metazoa; phylum Chordata; class Mammalia; order Rodentia; family Muridae; genus Mastomys; species Mastomys coucha. Next base: position 106,123,612 of record NW_022196905.1, read on the forward strand.
TTTAGTCTTGACTCTGGGAAGTTGACACACTACATATACATATATATCCCTTCCCAGAGCGAAGGCTACCTTCCTCAGCTTCCCTCTGGCCTCACAGCCCAGGGCTCTTCTCCACTGCCCAGGAGGTCTCTTCCCTTACTGCCATGGGTCATGAGAACAAGCTAAGGAAGTGAACTATTACTCTGCTGATAACAATGACGTAGTAAAAACGATTACTCAAAGGTGTTCACAGCTGGGAGCGACCCACACCTCTCACCTCATTTAACCCTTGGAACAGCTGCGTGGGTGAGCACCGGTAAGCTCCGACACAGCCACCTTCACCACCCTGCAGGGTAGTGAGGTGCGGAGAGATCCAGGACCGCACTCCTCACTGAGTGGGTGAGTGAGACTTAGGATTTGATCTCAGGCTCTTCTAGCCCCAACACTTCCCTGCCTCTTTCCCTGATAACCCAGCACAGAATCCAGAAGTCACGCATCACACCAGACCCCCAAGAAGGGCCAGATCAGCCAGCCCCATGTCCTTTTCAGGACTATGGCTTCCACTCTGTCTGACTCTGCATTCCTGGGGCTCCCCGTGATGCCAGGAGCTGCTGACAAGGTCACACTGTGTGTCTACCCCTACTCTCTACCAGCCAACGGCCTGGTGATGAATCCCCAGGTGCACACATGGAGAAAACCTGGTCTCTTTCACTCTGGTGGAGCTTTGTGGCCCCAGGCCTGACCAGTAGCTTGAGGTCCCTTCTGAGACCAGCTTCCTTATGCCCAATAGCGGCTCACTCAAGTGAGGGTGTGGAAGGACTCTCTCAGGAGGGTCCCTGCTGGTCCTTGTCAGTATGCTGGGACATAAACCAGTAAAGGAGAGAGGGCCTGTGATCCCAGCACTCAGAAGGATCAGGCCTTCAGAGTCATCCTTGGCTGCACAGGGAGTTTGAGGCCAGCCTGGGCTACATGAGATCTGATCCGGCAGCTGTCTGAGTGAAGCCCACTCACTTTAAGGGGTTAGGACAGTGACACAGTGATTTCCTACAGTGTTTTCTCTCCCCCAGAATGTGGAGATAATCACCATGCCAGGAATTCTCCATACAAATTTTATTACTTAAAAAAAAAAAAAAAAGTGAAGCAAACCTAGCCAATTTGGCCCAGCATATGGTCAGCCCTCTGGGAAGAGGGGGCGGGTGTCTGAAGAGATGGTCACTGCTCTAAGTCTACTGTCTTGTTCAAATGCCACACCCCCCACCCCCAGATCCTAGACACCATCTCAGAGGCAGGCCACACATGCATTCCCTGGGCCCCATGGGAAACCCACAGGGTGCTTCTGGTTCCTTGTAGCAGGTGAGGGTGGCAAAGACCTTATCCAGCTGTGACTTCTTAAAGTCTCCATCCTGGATACCTACACTGTCCAGGCCCCTTCTGCTCCACACCTCCACCACAATGTTCCCTCTGGCTGGGACACCATGCCACCCTTCTCACTCCTGGTCCAAGATCAGGATGTGTTGTCTAGATAGCCCCGTCCTGCAAGAAGCCTCCCTCAAACGGCGAGGCCCACACTGGGCCAAAACTCAGTTTACTTACCAGCTGTTGAGCCCCCAGGACAGCTGGGCTGCATCTGGCTCACCCAGCATCCTCGCCGGACACCCCCCCCCCACTCCCACCATGTAAACAGGAATGACTGAGGCCTGGACCAACCCACAGAACTACCAGAATCCCTAGGCTGGTTCCCATAGCAACAGGGAAGGAGTTCTGATAAGGGGGGAAACTGTAGCATCTTGGCCTCCACCTCCAAGTCCACCCAGGTTATTTATAACCAGGCTGAGCACATGGCCACTTCCTTGTGTCTTGCGTACTCACCAGTCTCCAGCCGTCATTTCAGAGGTAAAACTGTTAATTAACTTGGGGGAGGGAGGGGATCACCCAGAAAGGAGGACTTTCTAGAACAGCGGCATGGGCCATCAGACTCCAGTGGGAAGAGTCCCCTGCACTGTGCAGTGCTGGGGTGTGGCTCTGCTGTGGGAAGGCAGGTCTATGGTCAGCAGCTTCTCACTGAGGAGCCAGGCAGGCAGGGCTCAGCACAGACAGGAGGGTTTCAAACCCAGCCTGGCACCCAGAGCGTGCTGCCCACCATCACCGTTCTTTCCACCTGCAACTGGATTTCAGGGTTTTGGATCGATGAGCCACGGGCAGGACTGGAGGAGATGCCTGGCCCCTGAGAGGTATTGATCTACCAGCTGTGAGTCTGCCACACTTGGCTGAGCTGCCCTCCTTCCCGAGCAGCACCCCAAGATCTTAGGGTCACAGTGAAGATGCCAATGGGTTAGGAGGAATTTGGGGGATGCAGCTGAGGTGGTGACAATGGCTGCGAAACTGGCTGGCTAAGAACACAGGCAGCTGCTTGCTGCACTGGGTGTGGACCAGCAACTTCCTCGGTAGGGCCTCAGTTCTCACTAGCCTTCCTGGAAGATGGGCCTGGAACTCAGCACCTGAGGCTGGGACTCTCAGAGAGAAAGCCAGGCGCTGACATGGGCTGAGCCTTTCTGTTGCTGATGCTCAAGACCGAGCTTTGAGAAAGGACACTATGCACACATTGGGGGGAGGGCACCTCTTCCCTGCCCCCCAACCCTGGTTTTCAGTCTAAGGAGAAATTGCAGAACTGCCCCAGGGGTGAGACAGGTCATGCTCAGTGGAGCCAGGAAGCAGTGAGAGAGTCTCGGGCTGGTGGTGGGTGCCTGCAGCCACAGGACCCTCACACTGCATGCACGGCCCACCTCTACCCCAGCATCTGGTTACCAGTTCTGGGCAGACCTGGCCCTGACTCAAGAGATGTTCAAAGCCGAGGCACCGCTTGCTTATGTTTGGCAAAGTGTAAAATTGACCCTTGCGTGAGGGAAAACACATCTGTGCACCGTAGAGACGAGGAAACAGGCAGAGAGTGGAGGCTGGAGGATGTCTATTTGACGGCCAGTCTGAGTGTGAGACTCATGCTCCCCCCCACCCTCTCTGAGTTTCCACAGCTCAGTTCACAAGGGGATGATGATGGCCACAGTGTTGTCTGCACCCACCCCCCTCATTTTATCCTGGCTCCCCTGGCCCGCCCTTCTGCTGGTGATTCAAAGCAATGGCAGCAGCAAGGCTGTTCCACCTCCTGACCGCTGAAGGGCAGGCTTCTCTGGGTCACATCCTAGCACATCTCAGCACATAATCTTGGCAGCCAAAGTGCAAGCCCTTCCAGAGAGCCCCTCCTGCTCACACTCACACTCTCTCACACACACTCACACTCTTACACATTCACACTCTTAAACACACTCACATACACAGTCACACATACACACCTCAGGGCAAAGTCACTTCCGGGATTGCCAGCATCCCTAATCCACTCCAGCTCCCCTCAGGCCTGCAAGCATCCTTACTCCTTCCTGAGAGTGAGATGCCCTGAGACCAGACCACCTGCTCAGAGCGCCTGCACTCAGAGTGTGGTTCACCTGCCCCATTCTGCCTACAAGGGCGCACTAGGGGCTGGGAGGTGCACACTGTTTGTGGGCTGACCTTGTAAATGGAGCCTGGAGGGAGAGAGGGGCTGACTGATCTGTTTGTAGCACCATGCCACATACCCACCCCTAGCCAGCTCTAAGACTCTTCCCACTGCCATCCAGGAGGAAGCCGGCCACCCTCCACACTCAGGCCCTCAGGATTGCTAAAGCACAGCTTTCCTGCACACATCTTGTAAGGGTTAACTACCATAACCCTCTGGCTTCCTGATCTTTGCAGGGGGACACCTGAGCAGCCTGATGGACAGGTAAGAGGGAGGAGCCTCCATCTCTCCTGGCTCAGCCCTCAAAGTGCCACCAAGCCTTCCTGTGATGGCTGGATCCTTGGCAGCTATTTTGGGGCCGTTCTGTTGTGGGAATAACTAGGATAGGAAGAACCTAGGCTGATCCACAGTTTCGGGACTTAAGATTATCTCTGGAAAGTGCCAGATGGTGACTATTTTTGGCTTTGCAAGTCACATGTAGCTTTTTTGCAACCTTTTAAAGATGTAAAACTCAGGCTTGGTTCACAGGCCATATCTGGCCAACGCAGCCCCATTTTGGTCCTCCCCAGGTAAGCCAGGGAGCCTCCTCATCTCTTGGCTGCGAGTCATGAGGTTGTGCCACGTTCAGCCTCAGACAAAAAGGTGGCCAGGGCTGGTGAGGACTTTGGTCTGGTGAATGTGAGATGAGGAATGCAAACAGCCATGGATTCGCAGGTTCTAGTGAGGCCCAGGGAGAGCCTGGCTTACATCCAGCACGCAGTTAACACTGCTACCAGCACCGCACACTCAGGCCCAATCTACTTCTGAAGCTAGAAAATTTGCCTTCCATTAATTGGCAACACACTCCTCAGATGAGCTTGACCCCAGGTGCCCCGAGCCCTGCTCTGGGGCCCACCTGCTCCTCCTCGATCCCTCTCAGACCTCAACACTAACTCCCACCACAGCCACAGCAGGACCAATCTTCGTCTGCCATCCAGCCCCATCAGACAACCTCACCCATCTGGAAGAGATCAATGATACCCCAGTCCCATTTCCCCTCATCTCCGGCAAGTTCTGGCCTGGTCCGCTTCCTGCCCCCCAACCCCCAGAATCCAAGGTGCCACTGGCTGTGTCTGGGCAGAAGTGTGGCATTCTCAATGGCTCCTCTTCCCCACAACCTTCTTCCCGCTCCTGCTTCGTTGTGTACTTGGCCGCTAGACACTTCCCACCCATGTGAGCACTGGACACCCATTTTCAGGCTTCTGGTCTCCCCCATCTGCCCTCTCCCCCACGAGCCATGCACTATTCACTGATGCCCCTCACCTAACCCCACCCAGAACACATGCAGACACTCCACCTTGTCCCCAAAAGTCCTACTGCCTCCTCCCTTGAGCACCATGTGGCTGGCCACACAGGCCGCTGGGCCTCCCCCTCCCTGAGTTGTTCCCACCCCAGGACCTTCACATGCTTGAAACCCCTAATTGGGAAAAGTATCTAAATGCCACATCCTGGCACCAAGACATGTCAGCTGAAGGTCTGAGGAGGCCATGTGTGTGTGAGAGAACAAGGCTCTCGGTGCCCCTGTAGCCATAGCAACTGAAATCTTCAAGTGCAATTTTTATCTCCCTCTGACTTTACATGTAGAAACTTTGCAAGGCAATATTCAGGCCCTTTCCTGGAAACAGGCAAACCGAAAAAAAGCCTTGCTCTGCCACGGAACTGCACAGGGCATCCTCACCACATAGAAAGCACCTGTCTGGAGGCTGTGACGGAAGGGCTCAGGACCACCAGCGAGGGCATACAGGAAAGCCTGGGACACTGCTCACTGAGCTAAAAGATCATTGCTATCCAGGACTCCTGCAGCCCCGGAGAGCCCAGGGTCCTAAGAGGAAGTGGCCCAAAGGTCAGAGAGAACCTTGCTCAGATTCTGTGCCCCTAAGTCCTCTCTATACAGCTCATCCCCAGCCTCAGCCTCAGCCAATGGGAAAACTATAGAAGTGGGTACTGTGCTGTACATTAGCCAGGATGAGTTCACCTCTCTCTGCTTGTGACTGTGTGACAGCTGCCCCGTTCCTGCCTAAGCGGCCTTCAGTGGTGGCGGACCATTAAGAGTGTATGCTACAACAAATTCTTTCTCCCTGAAGCTGCTTCTGGCTATGATATGTAATCTCAGGCATAAACATGAAACCAGGATTCCCAGCAGAGGTGACCAAGGCCAGCAGGTGCTCACTGAACAAGTAGGTAAGCAGGTAGCTATCATGGCTACTGGTGGGGGTGAGGAGAAGGAATCCAGGGATCCCACACTGGGGCTTGGTCTCCATGAGGCCCTCAGAAAATGGTTCAGGAAATCATGAGCAAGATGGCCATGCCCATCTGTGTGTGTGTCTATGTGTCTGTGTATGTGTGAGTGTATGTGTAAATATGAGTGTGAGTCTGTATGTATGTGAGGGTCTGTGTATGAGTGGGTGTGTTGTGTATGAGTGTGAGAGTGTGTATATCTGTGTATGTGCATGAGAGTATGTATATCTGTGTGTGTTATGTGTGAATGTGAGTATGTGCATGTGTCTGTGTGTATGAGTGTCTGTGTGTGTCTTTCTGTGTGTCTGTCTCTGTGTGTGTCTTTCTGTGTATCTGTGACTGTCTATGTGCCTGTCTCTGTCTGTCTGTCTGTGTGAGTTTGAGTATGAGTGTCTGAGAGTCTGTGTGTCTGTTCACATAATCATGTGAAGGCCAGAGTTGACAATCAGGTGTCTTCCTCTATGCTCTCTCTCTTATCTTCTGAAGCAGGGTCTCTCACTGAACCTGGTTCTCACTGATTGTCTAGACAGACAGCCATCAAGCCTCAGGGTGCACCTCTCCCTGAGCCTATGCTGGGTTAGACATCCACTGCTGTACCCCACTTTTACAGCCATCTCCACAGCAACCATCTTTTCTCTTAGACAAGGTCTCACTAGGTGGCCCAGGTCAACATCAAGCCCATGCTGTTCCTGCTGCCAACTTCTCAGTGCGATGGCAGATGCTCATCACAGGTCCACCCACCTTCCGTTAGAGCTTCTCACCAAGTAACCAGATGCTGAGCGAAGTGACCACCACCAGCGTCACATCAGGACATCAGCACCTGATCAGTAACCCGAAGCCGGTCGGCACTTAGTCAGCATCTGGTCAGACGCTGCTCTGAATGGCCTGCTTCCTGAGTATTAAGGGCCAGCACCCCATGTGAGTCCCACTCACACTCTGCACCGTACCCCTCACACTGCACTGAGGGAAAGCAGGCCTATAATTATGAACAGCAAGATGGCTGCCCTGGGGTTCGGTCCCTCAGAAGGAAGGGTCTGATGAAGCTAGACATGAGGCCAGCGCTGGGGAACAGGATCCCCCACCCCACAGAGAAAGAACCTCTTTATGCCCTTTTATGGTGGGAAACGACTTCAGGCAGCGAGTTTGTTGTACAGGCGTGGAGCCCAGCGGGCTCTGAGGAAGCCTGGGTCAGGCTTCAGGGTCAGTGAGCCTCAGGACTGAGACACGGTGGCTCAATGGCTGCTGCAGGCTGACACAGCCTGCTCTAAATTTAGAACAACTAGGGCGCTGGGAAGAGGGGTCCAGAGGGTGCTGCTCCTTAGCAGCAAGCTTGGCGGGGTGCCACGGCCGTTCAAGGCCAGCCTGGGCAGCAGCTCCCAGAAGCCTTTGCGGTTTCCTGTCCACCTGTGTGGACCTGAACAACAGGAAAGGCAGCAGCAGGACCCACCCTACCCGGCTTTTCTTCTCCATCCATTCTGCAAGGACGGAGACTCCTGAGGGGCCCGGACATCCCAGTAAGTGTGAGCCTCACACATGCTGTGTGCATGGTCCTGTGTGAGAACTGGAGGAAACGTAACATAACAAGCCGCAGCCAGCTTCAGAAATGTATTCGTGTCAGCTACTCGCTCGGCTCAGTGTGCACGTACCAAGCCCAGCTCATTCACAGTAAATAAACCAACAAGACACATCCCTACCCTCAAAAAAACTCACTTTGTCATTGGTTCAATATTAACAAGCACCTACTGTGTGCAGGTCCTTGTGCTAGGAAATAGAGGAAATAAAGGAAATAAACAAGGGATCCTAATCATTCTTGTCATTGCTCATTCAGGTCTATAAGCAGTTAATGAGCACTTTAGGTATACCCAGTCCATCGCAGAGCATGGTGAACAGATCCACAGTGCATCCAGTACTTGATCATTCACTCTGAGTCACGAGTGGGCTCCTGGATGCCCACTGTGTGATGACACAGGTCTGGGGTACAGTCACTACCCTCAGCTGCATCCTTCTATGCACTAAGTGCAACCAGCCTACTGTGTGCATAGGAGAGAAGGTCCATTGTGATCTTCCTCCCCCGCCTTTTTTTTCTTTTTCTTTTTTTGGTTTTTTGAGACAGGGTTTCTCTGTGTAACCCTGGCTGTCCTAGAACTCACTCTGTAGACCAGGCTGGCCTCGAACTCAGAAATCCGCCTGCCTCTGCCTCCCAACTGCTGAGATTAAAGGCATGCGCCACCACTGCCTGCCTCTTCCTTCCCTTCTGACAGACTCACTCCACCCAAGCATACACTGGACACCTACTATGCGCCAGGTCCTGAGAAATCAATGAATGAGCTCCATACTCATAAGCTGGATCTCATAGGATGTGTGCTCACCAGGCAGGGCTGAGTGCTCATCCTGTTCCCTCTGTCAGGACAGCAAGAACCTCTGAGAGATTCGGGTGGTTATAAAGCAGGTCACACGCACCCTGCTCTGGCAAGAGGACACAGGGACCATGAAGGGATGGCTTGGTACCCAGGATCGTATCTAGAGATCAAGATGAGAACTCAGGGACAGTCAAGCTAGGGGAAAGACGGGAAGAACCACCCACATTTTCAACAGTGTGGAGGCACACAGCAGCAGACAGCAGGCAGGCAGGTCCCTCAGCCCCCACATTGTCCCAGGCTGAGTACAGAGCAGTAGAATAGCAGGCTTCATGCCCGCTGCCCAGATTGCTGAGGAAGTCAGTCTGTGGCCACTAGAGAGCAGAAGGGATGCCAAGGGCCATCTGTGGCTGCATCCACAATGTGGTCATTGCACCGGCTCTCACATCCCTGGCCCCATGTGCACAAAGGCCCAGATGACCAGTGACAGTGTTTCCAGAAGACTTAGTTCTGAGTCCCTGGGGCACCCAGATGACCCATCCCTAACCAGGGACAACTGTGTACACTGTATCCTGCACCCAGAACCCACAAGAGTGGCAACAGCTAGTTACAGGGCTCCATCTTGGAGTGGCTCGTCAGGACAAGATATCGGGCATCCACACGTGCCTGTGTTCTGCAGACTCTAGGAGGATCCAGAAATGCGGAGGACAGAAGGCCGAGCTCCCACGCTGGGTACTTCTGTGTACCCAAGAACCCCGGCACCACCTGCCTTCCTCACGTCTCCAGAGGCCCTGACCCCTGAGGTTATCCAGTCTGCTGTGTGGGTCACAGGATGACGGAAGCTTCACATGGCACGACACCTGCACTGCTCTAAGAGTCTCAGGTCACCTGTCCTAGAGGACAAAGGCTGCTTTTCACTGGGCCTGGCTGCTCACGCAAGCCTGGGCAGGCGTCAGGGCAGGGAGGGCCGCCCCAGCAGGCCCCTCTGGGAAGACAGCCAGACAGCCCAGCCTCTGGGGGCCTGCAAGCCAGGGCAGCACTGAGGGCCGGCCCTCATCTCCTCCTAATCTATACCTTCAACAGGGTGAGAACAGGGCAGAGAGAAGCTTTGAGGAAAAGCTGATGAATTCAGTCAGCTTTGTTCAGCACTCATGTGACCGAGACACACCTTCAGAGCTAAGATCAAGTCCACAAGGTACAGGCTCCAAGGCCGGGCATCCTAGGTCAGATCTCTTTCTACCGCTGACTGGTGAGTGATCTTCTAGAGGTGGCTTAACCTCTGGGCAGATGATACCAATCTCTCTCTCCAGGACTGCTCAAAGGACAAAACAAAACCCCTATGCTGACAACCCTGGTTGTAAAACTCAGAATGTGACTAAATTTTAGAAGAGTCTTAAAACCACTGGATAAGCTAAGGGAGGCCAGTAGGGTGGCTCATCCAATCCGAGGAGCACCGTTGAGGCTGGGGGTGAGTGCTCACGGAGTTCAGGCTGCCTCTGACTCTCAAGTGCTGGGCTCACATAGGCTCTGCGCCTGGTGAGGGGGGCCTAGGTAAGCTGAGGAAGGAGAGCTCTGGCATCTAAGAAGCTCACACACAAGGGGTTCTGAGAGGTCTCAGGAGGGTGGTGTCTGGAAGCCAAGGACAAAATCCTCCTCCCAACACCTTCATCTTCACTTTGGGCCCCCAGAACCGCAAGGCAGGGCTTCTCCAGGCCTGGGATGCTGACGGGGTTAGGGGTTCATTCCAGCAACTCTCAAAGTCCCGCTGGCTGCAGAACAGCAACCTCCTCCAGCACTCCAGGCAGCTGCCTCCCATCTCCACAGAAAACACCAGGTTCTCTCACCTGCAGAGCTTTTCTTGTTTCTGTTTAAAATTCCTTGTATCTATCAGTGAGCCCGTGGAGGAGAGAGGCCTTGTGGGACTGGTCTCCCCTCCCCACATGTGAGTTATAGGGATGGAATTCAGGCTTGGCAGCAAGCACCTTTAGCCATTTCACACACCCTTATTTATTTTTGTTTTTATGGAGACAGGGTTTCTCTGCATAGTCCCGGCTGTTCGGGAACTCACTATGTAGACCAAGCTAGCCTTGAACTCACAGAACTCATAGAGATCCCCGTCTCTGCCCCCACCACCTAGCTCTTATTTGTATCTCCATAGCTGCACGCCATATGTATTTATGGAGTTCTATGTGACACGTCAGTGTGAGTGCATAGTGCCCAGCAACCCACTCAGGTAACGGGCGTTACCACCAGAGATGTATTGTCTCCTGGAGAGTTCAAATTTCTCTACCAGCTATTTAAAAAGAAAAAAGAAAAAAGTGCAGGTCACAGGAAGCCTTCCTCTTCATTTTCTCCCTCAGCAGCGCTGAGAGCCTCCACCTACCTCATGGAATGGGCAATAACTCTAAGCAAACTTTCGACCCTTCCCATCTGCTCCTGAGATGGCCAAATCTGACATTTAACGTGTAGAGTGCCAATCACAGTGACACACATGAGATACCTTCCATACTCCCCCCAGGAACTGTTCTGTTCCCTTGCCTGATGGACTCCCTCCCCCATTACTCTCCCTGGAAGCTCACCTGTGAACAGAGAGCTAACCCTAGCCTGTGAAAGGCCCAGCTTGTTAGGACCAGGGCGCCCTCTACTGCCCAACCTGGGAATCGTTCCTCCAGAGGATCAGCCAGCAGCAACTCTATGTGGTTTAATAGCCAAGGTAAAGACAGTAGCGGTGGCTTCCATTCATTGAGCACCTACTGTGTGCCAGCTCTTCTCCACAAATGAGAAAAGGGCTGAAATATAGAGCCTTTGGGGATTGCAAGGTAGGAGGGAGACCTGAACTTGAACCCAGGTCATAGTGCCCACAGAGCCTTGGAACTTGGAAAGAGTTGGAAAGAGTGCACGGATTTTTTTTTTCCCTGAGACAGGGTTTCTTTGTGTAGCCTTGGCTGTCCTGGAACTCACTCTGTAGACCAGGCTGGCATTGAACTCAGAAATTCGCCTGCCTCTGCTTCCCAAATGCTGGGATTAAAGGCGTGCGCCACCACTGCCTGGCATGTGCATGGACTCTTTAAGGAGAATCCGATTAAATCCTTCAGGCCCAGAAAAGGCAAGCAATTGCTCAAGGTCACATAGCAACTGTATCTCCCTCCAGGTTCCCAGAAGTACTCTGGCCACATAACCACCTTGGACAGCCACAAGACTCAAGAGTAACATGTCCTTTGGAACATCTTGAAGCCTGGAATGTCTGGAACCCAGCGAGGCAGCAGGGGCTAAGTCCTGGAGACTGCCTGAGAGAGCAGTCCCCATGGCACACTAACTCAAAGCCTCCAATATCATGGTAAAGCATGGAGTTCCTCTGGGGGCCATGAGCTGGTCTTCCAGGCTTGGGGGCTACCAGCAACCCAAAGTCTATTTCCACCTTTCTGACTCTGTGTGACAAATGCTGAGGCCTTGCACAACACGCAGGAGAGGGGTCACACTAACTCTCAGGGCAAGGCCGAGTCTGGAACATGGACTAGGGTGGAGCTGGAGGCTAGACCACTGGATGAGTGTGAATCTAGCATGCCAATCATCCAGGCAACATGGACATGAGACTGTCACAGAGAGGGAAGGAGGGAACCGTGTAGGCAGCTGAATCCCGGCTACAGCCACTAGCAGATCTGTCTTGATTAAAGGACTCTAGGAGTCTCTTCCTGGGATTAGACATCATGACAGACGGGAGCTGCAGAACAGGGTCCACTGCTTTTACCTCGAAGATGCTGAATGTCCAGGGCCTCTTGTGGTCTCCCCAACTCTGCCTTGGTTCGGCCTGGGTCCCCACCTTGCATGGCGGCCAGATTTCCTTCCAAAGCCAAACTGAATAGCCGAGTACTGAGTGTTCTCCCTTGAGGCTCCAGTGACCTCAAGCCCCTCAAAGTGACTTCACGCCCAGCATCTCCTTGTTAACCTGCTCTGTGCTACCCTCAGTCTTCCCTTTCCAACAGGCCCTTTGTAGGGCTTCATTTCCTCCCAGCCCCTTCCCCTTCATACCTTCTCAGGAGGTCTCCCTGGCCCAGTTCAGTCAACCACAGCTGAGTACCCTGCCTTCCTTTCCACAGCACACCCCACCTTCTGACAGAACAACCTCAAATCTGTGTCTTGGCTCAACTCCCCACTGGCTAAGGTGGACCATCTTGCTGGCTGAGGGAGCCCGCACACATAGTACAGGGTGGCCTCCAGGCCTGATTGACACTGACAGTGTCCTAACCATCTTATAACAGCATGGACTGCTAACACTTACCCAGCACCCACTGTGACTGCTAACACTTACCCAGCACCCACTGTGACTGCTAACACTTACCCGGCACCCACTGTGACTGCTAACACTTACCCAGCACCCACTGTGACTGCTAACACTTACCCAGCACCCACTGTGAGTGCTAACACTTACCCAGCACCCACTGTGACTGCTAACATTTACCCAGCACCCTGCTAACACTTATCCAGCACCTACTGTGTGCAGGGCCTTGTTTGTACCACCTCGGGAAGCCCAAGAGGAAGCTGAGGTTTTACCCCCATTCTACATATAACACCACTGAGGTTCTAGAGATGAAACATGGACCAAGGTCCTCTCAGCGTACTAGGAAGTGAACCAGCCAGATCCAGAAGATCTGGATCTCAGACCCAGACTTGAAAACCCTGGCTCCCACAGCTCTAGCCAGTCTGAAACCCCAGAGTGACTCATGTCCTGTGGGCTTAAACCTCAGTTGAGGGTTACAGCTGGAAACAGCCAGTTCTTCCATTTTAGCCACAGTGAGAAAGGCCAAACCAGGGCCTTAACAAGCTAAGAAGTGAGGCCTAGAACCTCGCCCAGAGCCACAGCATGAGCAGCAACGTGTCCCAGGGCTGCCAGCAAGCAGCAGACAATGCTTGGCCATCAGTAACTCAAGCTCATGGACAGTGCTCATATCTCCTGAGCACCCTCTGTGCAGCGTGGCTATGACAGAGGTGACCTTCCACAGGTAGCCCTTTGTGGGGAGCCGCAGCTGCCACCCTATATACATATATTTTGAACACCTGGTTTCCGGCCAAAGCAGAGAGCATTGATAATCAAGCCCTTAGTTGGAGAAGCTGTGTGCCTCCAGTTTGTGATGCAAGCTGGCATGAATTCCCGCAGCCTATTGTGCTTTGCCACGTAGCTGATGCTGATTGGGACCAGGGAAAGTATTTAACCCACAAGGGCTGGGGGCTGGAGAGAGACTGGAGAGAGAGTAAGTATGTGGAGATAGGAGTGAGTATGTAGAATTAGGGCTGGTGATGGGATAGAAGAGTAAGTATAATAGGAGTAAGTATGTAAGGATAGAAGTAAGATGTAGGAATAGAACTAAGAATAGGAATAGGAGTAAGTAGAAATAGTAATAAGTAAGATGTAACTAACAAGATGTAACTAATAAAATGTAAGTAGAAATAAGTAAGATGTAACAAGCAAGATTACAAGGATCCTAATAAAACTGCATGGTGAAGAGCTCGTTGTTTGCCTCCTTATTTCCGCTGGACGGAAAGGCGGCTTACAGCCCTTCCTGCACAGTGGAATGGCACAGTCACCGAACTGAACTTTTTTTTATATCCGCCCCATTCAAATCCCAGCTCAGCCTCTGCCTGACTGGATCTCTCAGAGCCTCAGCTTCTCCGCATATTTAATAACAATGATAGTATTCACCTTCAGGGCTGTTGTGCGCAATGACGAAAGCCACATGTGGGGACGCTGGCGGGGGCGGGGGAAGGACGTCTTGCACGCTTCTCCGTGACTGTTATGCCTGACGTCACCGTCACCAGGAAGAGGTCACAGACTGCGGGGGGCACAGCTAAGCAAACACTCTGCAGGAATGCCGGGAGGCAGAGAGCCAAGCTGACCACATTTAGACATTTTCCATCGAAAGAACAAGTCCTGCTAGTGGAGTGGAATGTGGACAGACCAAACTCGGTCACCACAGTGGGAACTGGTCAGCTTGTCCCCAGCAGCATTCCACAGACAGTGACACCCCCCCCCACCAGGCTAGGCATAGCCCCGTGGCATGGGCTGCCTCAGTTTCCCTGCCACGTGCTGTGTTCCTACCGTCTTGAGTTCCCACCATGCAGCTCTGAGGGCCTACTGCTTCCTGGACAAGCTGGGGGAACCACCAAGGACCATCCTCAGGTCAGGAATAGTGATAGGTATGTGTATATGGGGGGGGGGGGGATTCTATCCCTTCCAAAGTGCATCTGAACACGGCTGCTCCCTAAAGCCCAACCCCTAGCCAGTCCTAAAATTGCTAGCCCAAGGCAAAGACAGGGAAACAGAAATTCAGAGCAGTTGTGTGACTTACCTATCTATAGTCACCCTGCCAGCGAGGGCTAGAGCCACATTGCAGGCCAGGGCTTCTTCCTTCCAACACCCTGGGGGTCCCCTGCCACACTGTCCTGAAAGCTTATGCACTCCATGTGGGCTTTGCCAAAGCTTGCCCAGTTACCTCAACCCTGGCAGCCTCTGTGTTGCCATGGAGACCCGGAAGGGGTTGAAATGGGACAGGGGGTACCTAGCTTTACATACTGACTCTGACAGGTCTCAGTCTCAGTGGGGGCCTTGAACAAGATATCAAACCTTACAGGCTTCAGTTCTCCCCGCTGCAAAATGCAGGTAAGTGTGGAGATGTGCTCACAGTGGCTAGGATGGGGTTGGGCTGAGCTGCCCACAAGTCCCACAAGATTCATGCCAGGGGACTTTGTAAGGGCTCAGAAGAACAGCACGGGCTACAGCTTCCAGTCGGATGCCCATGAGCAGACCCCATGGACCCTAGGAGGGTCTGTCTACCTGACTTATCTCATCAGCAAGATTAAGTGACTCCAAAGAGCCCCAGAAGAGGAAGCCATCAGCTCTGGTTACTAATGACAGGGTAACAGAAACTCAATCCCCTCCCACTTCCCAGCTGATGCAGGGCAGGCTGGGGGGGGGGGGGGCTCATCTCCAGAGCTGTGTGCAAGACCTGGCTGTAGGCAGGAAGCTACCCACAGCCAGACAGCCCGATAGCCCGGCAAATGGCCCCTTTGCAGAGATATGCCATAGCCATCTTAGGCCAAGGAAGACTGAAAAATCTTGAGAAAGATCTGAGACAGTGGCTGAAGTTAAAGGGCATGGGGGAACACCTGAGAGCAAACAGGGAGCAACCTACTGCTCAAGCTGGAAGGACTGGGTAATTAATCAAAGCCAAGGACAGAAAGGAGCACAGCCATTAGACCCTGCACTTAATGAGATGTCCGTCTGCGGTACCAGGATGGAACTCAGGCCTCATGGACGCTGGGCAAGAGCTCTTCCCCTGAGCTAAATCCCCAACCCTCTTCTCGCCACTTTTAGTTGTGAGAGAGAAACCGAGTTACCGAGGCTTGAACTCACACTGTGGCCCCAGCAGGCCTTGAACTTTTGATCCTCCTGCCTCAGCCTCCTGAGAGGCAGAGATGTCAGGCCCATGCCCCCAGGCCTAAGACAAGCATTTTAAAGATGTGAGCAGCTGCCTGACTCCCCACCGCTCATGTCAGTGATCACACAGGGGTGAGCAACTGGGACTGGTCAGTGGGCAATTGTGAGGCCCTGTTGTGGATTCCACATAAGATAATAAAGTGCAGACTCAGATCTGAGGTAGGATCCCGCTAGAGACACCATGGGGAGACAGAGCCTTTAAATGGAGCAGCCCTCCCATGAGTCCTCCCCTATCTTCATTGATGAGTCCTCCTCTCAGCTGCCCAAGAATCCTCCCCATCTTTGCTGATGAGTCCTCCCCTCAGAATCTCCCTTGATGTGTTGGTCATGACTGGTCCTGATGGTGCTAAGGGAGTGGAGGGTAGCTGCCCTGCCTTGTACAGCATCGAACAGCACCCTTGGCCTCCATCCACAACATAGCAGAAGTACCAGTCCCCACCCCCAGTTAAGACAGCTGAAAATATCTCCAGACAGTCAAGCATCCCCAGGAGGGCAAGATCAGCCCCTCAGAGCTCAGAATCCAGTCTGGAGTTTCACCATAGTGAGCTCATGCAGATCCCCTGCTTGCTTGCTTGCTTGCTTGCTTGCTTGCTTGCTTGCTTGCTTGCTTGCTTGGAGGGGGTGGAGGAATAGAGGGAATAGTGTAGCTCATGCTGGCCTCTAACCTGCTATGTATGGGAGAATGACTTTGAACTTCTAATCCTCCCGTCCCCACTGAGTGCTGAGTTCAAAGGTGTGTGTCACCAGGGCCACAAACAGCTTGTGCAGTGCTGGGGAAGGCACCCAGGGCTGCCCACATGCCTGGCAAGCCAACTGAGCCCCTTCCCAGCCCTTTCTTTTACCCCTTAGCAGCCCTTCCCGACTACTGACTTGTTTTGTGTGTGGGTGTTTGGCCTGTGTGTGTGGTGAGGATGGAGGCCAGATGATGGTGCCAGATCTTCTGGAACTGGAGTTACAGATGGTCGTGAGCCTCCATGTGGGCCTTCCCAAGGGAGCAGCCAGGGCCCGCGGCCCCTGTGTTCCAGTTCTCTGCTGGAAGGCGGCACCTTGGTGTTCTCTGACGCCACCTCAGTGTGCACAGCAACGCTGAGCGTTAAGAGCTGAACAGCTATCCTCTCTCTGGGCTTGTACACAACGGAAATGACCCCCGTGCTCCACAGAAGCCCCCCACACACACACCTCCTTCTTGCTCATCAAAGCAAGAGTCACAGGCACACGAAGCAATCTAAGCAGACAGAAAGGTCGCCAGGCTGCACCATACCACACACATGCTTGTACACACACAACGGGACACTACACACACTTCGCCACTCACAGCATCATGGATGAACACGGAAGACACTGAATTAGGTAAGAGCCCCATACTGTGTGATCTCAGTAATAGGTGCAATCTAAAGTTGATTATGCAGAGGTATGGAGAAGGGACGGTGGTGACCGGGGAATGAGTGCAGAGATGGGAAGATGGCCATCCAAGATGACACCAGCCATGCAACATCTGGGGAGAGGCAGAAGGCACACCACCACCGTCCTTGGCTACCCGCTATGCCCCCCATAGACAGTCGCTCTAAACAGTGGATCCCTGAGAAAAGGAAGCTCTAGCAGTCTCCGAGTGGTCCTGGCTTGCAGATGTAAGAGACGGCCTGGAGGAATTGTGACAGGGAAGTGTGGGAGGTGGTGTGGCCCGCTCTACAGATGAGGAAGCTGCAGCCTGTGGGTCTCCCACACTCTCAAGCTCCCCATGGAGGACACGGGTAAGTGCATCCAGCTTAACTCTGTAGATGGAGGCCTGATCCTAAGCTGTGGTCTCAGACACCTGTGTGGCCGGAGTCTAGTGACTTGGTGGGACAAAGACACCGTGGGTGATTTTCATGGCCAGGAGCCAGCAGTAGGGCCCAGGTGACTAGCGTTCTACCATGCCACACCTACAGAAGACCTAAACAGCCTTGTCCTCCCTGCCTCCCTTCTGGTCCATGGGACCACTCGATGAAGAACCAGCTGTCCACCGACCTCAGACAGGCTAGGCTGAGGTGGAACTTGCCATGTACCCTGGAAACTCCTTGCTCTCCCGCCTGCCCTGGCCTTAACACATGCTGTTCTTCTGCCCATACACCCTCCCCCGACCCTTTCTTAGATCCTCCAGGGCTCAGCCATCTTGGCAGACTCTGCTGGACCGACACCACTTCTCAGAAGCCCATGTCTGCCAGAGCACCACGTTCCACCATGCACACCAACATATAACCACATCCAAGCTCCCTAAGGAAGTCCCCAAAGACAGGGCCCTGTGCATCTTGTTACATCTTGTTTACGCTGTGTTTAGAATGTCAAACCTGACCTCAAAATTGCCGCTGCCTGTGGGTATGAACACATGACCACAGCTATTTGCCCATGTGCCTGGGGAAGTGGTCCCAGCACCAAAACACTGGGACCCTAGGAGCTGCAGACTTCAAAATATAAATAAGCAGGATATGTGACACAAACCTCTACTGTTTGGGAAGCTGAGGCAGGGGGACGCCTGAGAGTTCCAGGCTAACCTGGGCTGCAGAGTAAAACTGTCTAAAAAACAAAAAACAAAACAAAACAAAACAAAAAAAACAAAACGCAGAGCCAACCATTAGTCCCTCTCTCTCCTTAGGTTCTATGGAGCATCCAAGTGTTCTTTGTATCATCTATAGCTTACATTTGTAATTTAAAAAAAAAAAAAGGAAAGTAAATCAATAAATGCCTGGATGTGTTTGTTTCCCAGTAATCTGTGGGCACTGGGAACTATAAGACACCTATTTCCCAGCCACTCCATGAGGGCTTTGGTGGGCAACACTAACAGAGACCCAGGAGGACAATGCTTCCTAAAGCTACATTTTAGCTGAGGAAAATCTGTGTGGCAAGTATCTGGAGCATCTGCCAACATTCAGAAAGGAAAAAACAACATTTTCCAAACTTTCCTTTCTGGAAACTTTAAACTCAGTAGCAATAGTTCTAGAAAACCCAAACACTATGGTGATTCCCTGGTAATTTCTTCAGTCCGCAGAGCCCTGAAAAGTGTCACATAAGCTGGGGTTACTGGGTCCCCTTAGTCCCACCAGGGAGGACGGTGTGAGCTAGAGAGAGGGGGCAAGCCCAGGACACACAGATCTGTCTCAGTCAAAACGAGGTACCAACAGAGCCCTTCCAGGTGGACACCCCAACTAAGGCTCCCACGGTGTTCCGGGGGATCCTTTCTTCTGTTGTATACCACGTGGTAGTGGGGGTGGGGTGGGGTAGAGTAGGGTGGAGTGGGGGTCGGGGGAGACCCAGGTTCACTTTTGCCAAGTTTGTCAGGGAAGGAAAACAAAGCTATGGAAGCTATCAGGGAGGAGCCCAGGAGCCCCTGGAAAGCAGGCTTCCCGAAGGAGACGCGAACCCAGTGGGCTGGCCACAGTCCCAGCTCAGGACTGCAGGCTGTCCCTCCACGCCTGCGCTCCCACCCAAGCTGCCCACCTCTCTCAGGCTCCCTCCTCCAGCAGTTGCTGTCAGCCAAGAGAAAGGCACAGGCGGCTGCGTGGGTGTGCGCCCACAAGCTGCAGACCCCTGCGGCTGCACTCACCCACAGGTACCGCAGCAGTTTCAGCAGACTGGGGCAGTAGTAATAGTCCATGTCGGAGCAGGCTGTGGGGACGCCTGCGCTTCCACCTTGTCCCTGGAGGGGGTGGCTCCTCCCTCCCCACTCCTCTCACCGCCCCCAGAGTCAAGTTCAGGGTGGCATGAATCTTTCAGAAGCCAGGGCTCACAGCCAGGCGGCCTGATGGCCCTGGGAGCACCCACTGCCACCTCTGGGGTAAAACTGCAGCCCAGTCCCCAGAGCCCGGGTGCCAGCATCCCGGGGGCTGGCCCAAGGAAGGGGGGGGGGAGCCAGCAGGGAGTGGGCAGAGGCGGGGCAAGGGGTGGGTAATGGGCGGGATCAGGGTACTCCTCCTCCACAGCCGCCCATGTGGTCCAGGGGAACTTGTGAGCAGGGTTGGTGGTGTGCACGGGACAGTGTGGGGTTGTAGTTTAAAGAGTGAGGGTTCCGTGTGATAGTGTGAGTGGGAGTGCCAGGTGAGGGTGGGCATGGGAATGTGTGTGGATGTAAACACATGACGCCGATGACTGTGGTGTGTGTGCGTGCGTGTGTGTGTGTGTGTGTGTGTGAATAGGAATGTGCCTGTTCCTGTGTGTG
>NW_022196905.1:106143465-106156674 GCF_008632895.1 Mastomys coucha
ATAGGAATGTGCCTGTACCTACAAGTGTGTGTATTACACGGGAGAGGGTTAAGGACGTGTGTGCCAGCATGTCTTCTCTGTGAGATCTTACAGAGAGGGAAGGCACAGCCGGGCACAGGCTCACACGGCCGGCCTCAGGCCTGTGTGTTCCCCCCACTAGCAGCCTTGGCAAGAGCTCAGTTACCCCCATTTTATAGAAAGGGAAGCAGAGGCTCAGAGAGAGGGGGGGCTTAAAGGCTTAAAGTGAATGCTTATTCAGTGGGAGCCGGGATTCAAACCAAGGCTGCCCACTCAGTGGCACCTTCCAGAGACCAGCCCCCAACAGGAGCACAAGCAAGGACGGCTGGCTTTCAGGCAGACCCAGGTCCTTCTGGCTCTGAGAGAGGAAAGTGATATGAGGAGATACATTCAGGACTGAGCAGAAGCAGAGGCTGGATCCGGCCCCCAAGGACACACTGGCTCCTTAGGATGCATAGCCCCACTCTCCACCTGCCCAGAGAGGCACAGCAGCTGAGGTCAAACCCTCTTGAACACGCCGGCTGGGCTTCACTGCTAGACACACTGCAGACAATAGTCTTCAAAGTCCCTCAGAGGCAGGGCTATAGCTGAAGGCCAGGCTCTGCCCCAAGACTGACTGACTGACAGAACAGTGGAGGCCGGCCCCGCCTTCTGAAAAAAAAGTGAGGGTCAGGCCCTACCCCCTGAATGACAGAACAGTGGAGAGTGGGCCCCGCCCCTGAATGACTGACAGAACAGTGGAGGTTGGCCCCACCCTCCAAGGCTAGCCCCGCCCAGTGACTGACAGACCAAAGACTGGGCCTGGGCTCACTAATGCAGCGGAAGTGGGCCCCCTGCTCATTCACTGAGGAGCTAGACTGACAACAGTTGGAAGCCCGCCCTGCTCACTAACTGACCAACCAGCAGTTGGAGTGCATGCCCTGCTCTCTGACTGACAGCTGTCTGACAGAACAGTGGAAGGCTAGGTCATGCTCAGTTACCTTAAGTCCAAGGTTGTGTCTGTCCTGACAACTGACTTGACTGACAGCAGGTAAAGCCCGTGCCCTGCTCTCACACAGACAGACTGACTGAATGACTGCAGACTGAAGGACTGACTACCCAGAGGCCAGTGGGCAGACAGATCCTGCTGCTGTGGGCTCCTCTAGGCTGCCGGGCAGAGCAGGCTTCAGGGAGAAGGGAAGGGTGAGCCTGGAGGTAAGGCCAGGAGTGACAAGGGCCTGACGAGCAGGAGCAGGGGAACAAACAGAAAGAGACACAGGATATGGATGACAGGGAGAGGAGACGGAGAACCACATGGCCAGGAAAGAGATGAACCCCAAAGCCACACAAAACAGATGGCCCAGCAGGGAGCCAGGGACACTGAGAACAGGGCCCAGCTGGGGAGCTCACAGGACAGCAGGCGGCATGGAGGCGGAGCCTCGGTGGTGGGGGAGGAGCCTCAAAGACATTGAAGGGCACCATGGGGGATTGGGGGAGGAAGATAAGATAAAAAGAAACTTCCAAACTCAGACCTGGCAAGTCCATGGTACAGACAGAACCATGGGAGATGGTAGATTATTATGTATTATAATAATAGTACCGGACACTACCTGTTGCCCAAGCTAAGTGATGACCCCCCCCAAAGCTATGCTTCCCGCCTACAATCTGAAACTGGTCATGTCTGAAGCCAATCTGTACAGACAGCATAGGGAACCCGATGTGGGATCATTCTGGATCATTCTTGAGGCCAACCTCGCAGTAGAACTTACCCCTGATGGCACCCTCAGAAGGTGACACCATGAAAGACCCACTTCTCAGGCTATGGAAGGGCTGAAGGGACAGTTCAACCCTTCTGTCATCTGAGGACGAACAGAGGTACCAGACGAACAGAGGCACCATCGTGAGGAACGATAGGTCCTCTGCGGACAGACAGACGAACGGACAGACGGAAGCCTCCAGCTTCTTGACCTTGTGCTCTTAGCCTCCAGGAGTAACTATCAGTCCCTTCCTCTAGGACCTTGCTGGGATGGCCCAAGGTACAGTCACGGGGCTTGCGGGGGGCTGCACACTCATGGGTGAGCCATGCAGACTAGGGAGGAAGTGTGACTTCAAGCCAAGGAAATCCTGCATCCTTGAGGGGCTGGCAGGCAACAGAACGGTCTCTCCCAAGCACTGTGTGGAGGCAGGGCAGGCATCCCATTGACACAGAGACCGACTCTGGCCTCCAGTACTGGATGAGGAGACCTGTTATTTGAGCCATGTGTGTGTGGTAACCCTCAGGGCCCCAGTTAACCTCTTCCTCTTCATCTGGTACTTTCCACCTGGCTGGCTCTACTCATGCCTGAGGTCTAGCTAGGGCCTAGCTGCCTTGACCTGCAGCCTGCAGACCCAGCCACAGTTCTAGGCTCCCCATGCGGCAACCGGGCTTGCTTCTCCATAGGTCCCCTTCCTGGCCATAGCAGGCCCTGAAGCTGTGCTCAGACATGACCCTTCACTCTAAAGCAAACTGGATTGATGCCAGGGTCCCCAAAGGTGACCTGCATCAAAGGTTACCTCTGTGCCTTTTTATTAATGACCTTGCATGTCATTGAATTCCTGCCCTGGCTGGGCCTGGCCTCCTGTTAGCTCCTGATGTGCAGTCCTGAGGGACAGGGCTGCTGCAAAGTTAGATTCTGGAACCCCGTGGTAGTTAGGGTGTCCCAATGGTCTAACACCGTGCATTAGAAACTCTGGTGAGCCATAGTGAGCTAGATCTGTCTAAGGGGGGAGGGGAAAGGGGGGAGGATGGAAGGGTTGAACTTTCCTGTGCTGTCTTAGGTCGGTCAAAGGTTTGCATCTGTGACCTACATTTCAGCCTCCGCAGACACACAGACCACGTGGCCAGCCTGACCCACAAGGCTCATTCCTGCGCAGGGACAGGGAGCGGGTGCTGCCCCAGGGGCTGAGTCAGCGTCACACCTCCCACTTCCTGCAGCCCAGACATCTGCATGTGAACCCAGGCAGCTCGCCCACTTACCACTTCCCCTGAGGTCCTGCCCCCTACCGTGTGCAGGGACTGATGGGTCGGAAGACGTCAGACACTTCAAGCCAAAGGTGCGCTATCTCCAAAACATGTCAAGCCAGTGGTATTGCCCCCAAACCCACAAGGCTCTCTCTGTGGGCTGACCAGCGCCCCCCACCCGGTACACATTCCTTTCTGAAATAAGAACAGATTTCTTCCTCTTTTCGGTAGAGAGGCATCATTGTGAACATAAATGTGGCCAGCACATGGCATGGATGTCGTACAGCAGGGTCTCGACCCAGTGCAGCCCCGACGCTGGGCACAGATAGCAGAAACCATCCCAGGGTCAAGGGGACCACGGCAGGATGGCACATGTGCCATGGTTAGCGAGCTCCATGGACAAAGAGTCAACAGGGTAGTGGAAAAGGCTGGCCTCAGAGGCTGAGAACAAAGCCAGGCTTTAAGAACCAAGGAGTAACTCAGGTCTGAGAGATGGCTCAATGGGTTAAGACACCTGATGCAAAAAACTTGACACATAAGAATAGTCCTGCCGGGCAGTGGTGGCGCACGCCTTTAATCCCAGCACTTGGGAGGCAGAGGCAGGTGGATTTCTGAGTTCGAGGCTAGCCTAGACTACAATGTGAGTTCCAGGATAGCCAGGGCTACACAGAGAAACCCTGTCTTGAAAAAGCAAAAAAAAAAAAAAAAGAATAGTCCTCACCATGCACGAGTGCGCGCGCGCGCGCGCACACACACACACACACACACACACACAAATACACATACACCATACACACAAAATGAATGTTAAAAATCTACTGCGTTGGTGCTAGAGTGCCTCCACCCTGCCCTCTGGTGGTCATTTCTGGTTCAGGTTAATCTCCTAAGAAGGCTGTTGGGAGAGAACTCAGAAAGCACTCACCCTCGTGAGACCAGTTCCTGCAGGGTACAGAGCCCTTCTGATGGGTCTCAGCCCCAGCTGAGGTGCAGCCCCCATCCTTGGACTCGGCCTGTGTGTCACCTCTATAGCTCTTGATCCTGACCCCTCCTCATTTTGTCTGCAGCCAGATAAACAAGCATGGAAGGAGCATGGGTTGTGGGGAGATTAAAAAATGATGGGACATGGAAACCACCCATGGGGCCATCAGTCTACAAATGGACAAATAAATGGGAGGTTTATTTAGCAGAATATCATTTGACCGTGAAAAAGGAACAAGGTACTTGTTCATGACATTGTATCCATGAAACCTGAAGCATTCTGTCACTGGATTTGCCCTGCCCAATTACATTAGTGCAGAAGAGGCCTGTGATTGGACAGGGAAAAGGGAGGCGGAGCTAAGAGTTGCAGAGACCGGGAGCATCTCAGGGTAGGAGGAGAAGATGGTTGTGGTGGACTTGAACACAAGTGGCATTTACCAGCCACAAGTGGCTATGATTTCACAAGGTTAAAATATTATCAAATGGCTCTGAAATTATTGTATTGACATCTTGCAAACTGTAATTCTTTTGATACATAAATCTGATTGGTTAATTAAGCTTTAAGAGTCTTGATTCTACTGGGTAACTAGGTGTTGAGATGGCTGACCGTAGGGTGTGTGGGGCATTGGGTAGTAGTGAGAGGAACTCGGAGGGCAGGGGTGGGGGACCCACCAGAGAGATGGCCTAGCAGGAGCCCTGTGGTCTGGAGTGGTCGGAGAGTTGGCGGGCCAGCAGGAGCGCAGGAGCATGGTCTGGCCCAGTGGAGACTTGGCAGGTTCATTTTTTAATATTTCCTGCCACAGCATTCCAAGTGGGGAAAACCAGGCCCAAAAGTCTCTGCTAGGCAGCTATATCTCTGTGGGATCTGGGGTGCAGGCAGGTGTGCCCAGAGAGCAGACTCATAGGATGAAGGAGTGAGGGCGTGGCAGCTGGTGGGTGTAGGTTTCTGGGGGGCAGTATGGGGCAGTGGTCTGCTCAGGTAACTTAAGCTCAGTCAAGTATTTGGCTTTGAGCCCTGGACCCCTGTGGGCAATTTCTGCTTGCAGAGAGCAGAAGAAGCTTGGCCATAACTCCAGAGAATTTGGTTCCTGTTTCAGTCACAAGCCCCCACAGCTGCCCCTGCAGGAAATGTGTGCTCTATCAGGCAGACAATGCCCCAAGCTCCCAGCATTCTAGCTGGACCCTACACCCAGTCATCTGACCACAAGCCAGACATGGCACACCCCATACAATACAACGGGCAGTTTGGCCCCTCCTCATTCTCTCACTCTCTTCCTCTTCCCCGCTCTCTCCCTCTTTGTCTCCTCTCTGCTCTCCCTCTCTCTTCTCTTGCTCTTTGTTCCTCTCTTGCTTTCTTCCTCTCCTTTTCTTCTCTCTACTTAACTGGCATATTTTCTCTTTCCTCCAATAAAATATCTCATTTATGCATGCCCCCTTTTTAACTAACACGCCATGAAGCCACAGGTCAACACCAGGGAGAGAGCCATCAGTATCAGCAGCGGGCCCCTGCTTTTGGTGCAACAGGTTTCAACAGGGAGTGATAACAGTTTCTAAACCACATTGAAGAAATGGTTTAACAGCTCTGAGCATTCAAAGTTTAGCCTGGTGGTGGGCTACCACCAGGCTTTAACTCCAGGCAGAGGCAGGCAGATCTGTGAGTTCAAGGCCAGCAAGATTAGGAACTGTGGGCTGGTGGGATGGCTCAGCAGGTAAGAGCGCCGACTGCTCTTCTGAAGGTCCTGAGTTCAAATCCCAGCAACCACAAGGTGGCTCACAACCACCCGTAATGAGATCTGACGCCCTCTTCTGGTGTGTGTGAAGACAGCACAGTGTATGTATATATAATAATAAATAAATCTTAAAAAAAAAAAAAAAAAGATTAGGAACTGCCCTGAACTGAAACAGCCCCAAACCGCACATTCCCAACAGAGCAGAATATATAACATCATAGAGCCCGGGACGAATCCTCATGTGGCCACCGCAGCATGTATGCAGATCTCACAGACATGGTAGGGTTCGCTGCCTGGAAACACTCCCAGGCTTACTATCAATGAGTGGGCCCGCAGCCGCACTGCACACTGAGTGGTGGACAGCCATTTTTGGACAAGCTGGATAAGAGCGATATTCATTTAATTAGTTCTGTAGAAAACCCTGATACAACCTGTACTGGCTGGCTTTGTGTGTCAACTTGACACAAACTGAAGTATTCACAGAGAAAGGAGCCTCCCTGGAGGAAGTGCCTCCATGAGATCCAGCTGTAGGGCATTTTCTCAATTAGGGATCAAGAGGGGAGGGCCCATTCTGGGTGGTGCCATCCCTGGGGCTGGTAGTCCTGGGTTCTATATATATATATATAAAAAAAAAAAAAAGCAGGCTGAGCAAGCCAGGGGAAGCAAGCAAGCCAGTAAGCAGCACCCCTCCATGGCCTCTGCATCAGCTCCTGCCTCCAGGTTCCTTCCCCGCTTGAGTTCCAGTCCTGACTTCCTTTGGTGATGAACAGCAATGTGGAAGTGTAAGGTGAATAAACCCTTTCCTCCACAACTTGCTTCTTGGTCATGATGTTTATGTAGGAATAGAAACCCTAAGACAGGACCCTCATCCTGCAACCAAGGATCACCTCTCCACTTCAGCTCCAGATAATCTCACTCAAAATTGTCATCATCATCATAATCATACTAAATAAGTCCCAAGACTTTTGTTCCTGACACCCTCCTCGGATTCTTCAACATGTTCCACCTGAGCCACTTCCTCAAAGAAGCCCTTGCTGACCTAACAAGAGCCCCCACATCCCTCTCCCCAGTCCTCCTCCTCCCACATCCCTTACTCCACCCCATTCCTCTCCCCAGCCCCCCTCCCCTGCATCGCTCTCCCTGCCCCCCAACACTTTCCAGAAGTCTGTGGCACTGTGGGAACCCCGGAACAGCTAGCTGCCTTGTGACTTTACTGTTCTAGGAGGGGCTGCTAGGTAAACTGTGCCCAAGGTCAGGGTCCACATTGAGTCACCGTTCTCTATAACACCTTGGAGATCATAAAACCTGAGCAGTAGGGTGGCCATCCCTGAGAGAGGAAGCACTACTGGACCAGGAGAGGTCATTTCCCATCCCAGGCCTCAGCTAAACTCCTAAGACAGCAGACATCTTCCGTTCCCAGGAGCTCCCAGGTACGGACAACAGAAAGCATCTGGCTGTGCTGGCGGCACCCACTGTGGGCAGGGCATGTGGTCTGCCTCCCTCTGCCCTGCAGGGCAGTTGGTGAGCAGTCCCGTGGCTAGCAGTTCTGGGTGGGGCTGTGCAGATGTACTAATCAATCAGTCCTGTGGGTCCCAGGCTGGCTTAGAGTGTGACAGACTGAACAGCCAGCCAAGGCCAACCCCAGCTGGGCCCCAGCTGAGTCCCAGGACTCAGATGTCCCCTGTCCTGAAGAGGCTGCAGCAGGGAGCTGGCAGGGAGATATTGGACACACACACACACACACACACACACACACACACACATGCACACACACTAGCAGCTCATCAAGCACAGTCCTGGGAAGGGCCCAAGTCCCAGACAACACAGGCAGGTGGGCCCCTGTTCTAGCTATGCTTAATGCTTTGTGGCCTAAGGCAGGTGGCTGAGCCCCTCTGAAACTTACTTTTCTTTTTAGCAGGATGGATGTGTTTGCTTGAATGGTGGGTAGCACTCAACAACGGGCAGATAAATCCCAAGATAGGTTCAAAACACAGAGACTGGGCACCAGAATGTAGCTCAGCTGGCAGAGTGGTGGCCTGGCATCTACCAGGCCCTTGGACCCACAAATGGGCTATGGTGGCACACACCTGTACTCTTAGCCCTCGGAGGCAGATAGGAGAAATAGTGTGTGCGGTTATCCTTGGCTAAACAGAGTGTTTCAGGCCAGCCTGGGTTACATGAAATAAAAATCCCAAAAGATATGTGAAACCCAGGTGAGCGAATGACAGCATGAAGTTATAGACAGACTAATGTACAACCTTCACCAGACAGACTAACAGAAAACATTCACTGGACAAATAGACAACATTCACCCGACAGACAGCTAACATTCACTAAACAGACTAATAGTCGACATTCACCAGACAGACAGCTAACATTCACCAGACAAACAGACAACATTCACCAGACAGATAGCTAACATTCACCAGACATTCACCAGAATTCCCTGACCACCTCAGGTGAGCACACAGCCGTGGCGGAATCCCTGAACGCTCCTGGAAGGCTATCCTAACCAAGTTGGGTTCTCTCTGTGAGCCTCAGTTTCCCCATTTATACCCAGTTGAACAGACACGAAGGGGTAAGCAGGAGAGGGAGAGGAGGGGTGGAGACTACAGGAAGGAGCTTCCTTGGCCGAGCATTAATGAAGAGTCATTTGCTCTGTCCTATGGGAGAAAATGAGTCCCCAGACTCACAGTGTGTCCATCACAGGCTGTGGGAGGAGCCAGGAGCAAGCTGGGCGCCGCTGCCCCCTAGTGGCTGCTTCCCAACACTGCAGGCATGAGACTGAAGAAAGCCCGGTCCTGCGGGGAGCTAGAGTAGTCACCCAGAGGGACTCACCCAGAGGGAGCCAGAGAGAGAAGCCAAGGCCAGCCACCTAGGGCTCCTGGGACAAAGGGTCCTCAAAGACACAGAGGGAGGAGGAGGAGCCTCAGCCAGGGAAGCCTCCTGCAAGCTGGGGGCTAGAAAAAACGCTTTCAAACCTTTTCCCTCCGCAACCGCGCCCCCCCCCACAAGTTCACACTGATCAGATAAGGGAGGTGGTGACACCAGAGAGGAACTGGAGACAAGGGTATGAAAGAAATCTGAGGAAGGGAACCTTCAGAGGTGGCCATGCATCACAGGCCTGTGGAGCCGCCACTGGGATCTACGCACCAAGGAAATTCCCAGGGCCGCTCAGCAGATGTCCTCCCAGGCCCATAGCTGGCATCCCCAGTGTAGTAAAAAACCATTAATTAATCCCAGTGAAGGGTTTCTTCCCGACCTTAGACCACCTATGTTCTCAGATAGAAGACACATGCAGCCTTTATAATTTTAGGTATGTCTTAGGCAGCACAGTGCCTGGTCAGCTGCCTACCCTCCACGTTGTTAGAGTCTACTTTCCCATCGATAACCCCAAGTTATCACCATATTTACTATGTTCCGTCTGGGCTGCTCTCGACTCCAACCAGGCTGCACTCTAGGCCACATTCTCTTGGCCCCTAGCCCATGGCAGCCCTCCTCACTCCTGTACGTTCTTCTTCTATCTCTCATGGTGGCTCCTCCTCTCTCCTCCCTCCTTGTCCCGTTCTCTCTTCTGCAAGCCCTCAAAACCTCAACCCCACCTATGTCTCTTCTGCCCAGCTATTGGCTGTCGGCATTAATCAGGAGTAACTGGGAAGCAGGGTCCCAGGGGCCGTGTGCAAACTATAGGGGGCCGCGCTAAATAGACAGTAAAAGACAGAACCTCAACATCCCAGACTCTGTCACCCCATCCCTACAGTAAGAGCAAACGCCCCCATTTTACAAATGAGAAAACCAAGACTTGGAGAAGTGAAGTCTCGTTCTCCAGACCGCAGATGCCGAAGGGCACTCACACCACCCTGGTCAACAGCCACTGCCTGAGCCATGCCCACAAGGGACCTACCAGCAAGGAGAGAGCTCAGCCTGTTCACAGACAGCACAGAAATCAGCCAAATCACACCACAGGAGCCTGGGGCTGGCCTCTCGTGGGTACCACGTGGCACCCGGTGCCAGAGGCTTCCCAAGAAATACGGTAGGTCGTGGGGTCCCCCAAACAGGAGCTGGCTTTGGATAGCTTAGTGTCCCTCATGGGTGCATTTTCTCTTGGTTGTCTCCCACCCCTCAAACCAGCGCTAAGGACCCCGGGAGTCACCACCTGGCGTTCCAGCTGAGAAAATCAAAGGGTACAGATACAAACTCTCCAAAAAAAAAAAAAATCTCAAGGCTGCTGAAAAAAACATCCTGGCGTGAGCCCCCAAGGCGCATCAGCCTCCATCAGCCAGCTGCTGAGGTTGCAGCGCCACCTAGTGCCAGAAACCCAACAGCAGAGAAGGTCAACCCCGCACGGAACACATAACACAGCACAGAGGTCTGGAACCCTCCACGCGTAGCCAGAGTTATCCGATGCAGACGACGCCAGCAGGTGTCACTCACCACGAGGGGACTGTTCCTCTTGTCCTTGCAAAAGCTGTGACTTCGCCTGGGGACAGAGGCAACGGGGGACACCTGCCGTTGAGGCTGCTGGCTGTCCTGCCGACCATCCCTTCCCTCCAGGTTCTGCAGAGGCGCCTGGGATAGAGAACGCAGAGAAGGGCTTCAGTAGGAGTAGCCTCTCGTCCACCGGCCCCCACCATCATGCATAGGTAATATGTGAGCCAGCTTCATGGCTATGTGACCTCAAAAAGATTCTTAACCTCTGACCTCAACCATGTAGGGAAGGAACAATTTTAACAGCACATCAAGGGCCTTGTTCTGAGCCTGCGTGGCATGGTCCAGCCACTAGGGGGCAGTTGTGCCTGGCTGATGTGTCTGGCTCGCAGGGCCTCAAGCTGGCCAGCCTCATCCATGCCCTATGGCCCTAGTTTGAACATCTTGAATCCAAATGCACACCTAGAGAAACAGCAGGGAGAGGAAAAGCCTGAAGGTACGTAGTCTGAATTCTGCATTTTTCTCCCTCTCAGCTTAACTGGAGAACAAACATCACAACCAGCCCTGGAGTACAGAACGTGGTTTCCATGCTGCACACTCAATGCAGATAAGCCAGCAGGGCCAGAGAGAGCAGGTGCCTGGCAAATAGCACACAGCATCGTGGAGGACAAAGCTGGTTCCTAGACCCCTCCCACCCTCCCTTCCCTGGACTCCTTAGGCCACCCTGTTGCTCAGTCTCTCCCTGGCTTGCTTTCTGAACATTGTACACTGCTCTGAGCCTTCTCTTCTGCCGCCATGCCCCTCCTACTGGGCTCATTTTCATAGCCCAGTGGCATTAAATAAATCCCACCCACACTTCCGCTCCCCCTGCCGAAGATGGGACCTAGTCTCACAGACCACGTGTCCCAAGCCCTGGAGTCGGCTCCTTTCCCCACCCATGGCACAGCCTGGGACTCTGGCTCCCAACCTGACCTCACACCCTGGCCCCCTGCTGCACCTCCTGCAATGCACTAACACAAATCCAGGACTTTAGTGTTAGGAGTATAGGACAGATGGATGGACGCCAGGGCCTACAGAGAGGGAGCTCTGCCCCTGACTTGCCCAGCCTGGTAGGCCAGATTTCTCTGGAATTTAGTCTCCTGGGTACAGTGATCATGACTGTGTCAGCACTCGGCCCCCCTGAGGCAGGAGGACTTCTGGAGCTGAAGGCCGATCTAGACTAAGGCGTTCGGAACCTCGATATGGGATACACATTTCACCATCAAACTGATCCTTCACACTGAAGCCGAAGGGCTCCTGTGGCAGACGCGCAGAGCACCCTGGAGGAAGCCCTGGGGTGCGTTACACATCGCTGTGAAAACTCATATATCATAAAATCGAGTAAATCTCTGTACTCCAAAAACCAACAAAACAAACTTCCTGCCCTGATCCAACACTAACACAGAAGACAGCAAAGATCTCACTGGATTCTGAAGGTAGAAACGTATAAGGAAACACAGCAGCAACTCTTCACAGACAGTGTTTCCAAAACACACTTGGAAAACACAAGTAACAAAAGAGAAGAAGACTGTCAAGCTGAAAAACCTGGGCTCGAGAGGGGCACCAAGAAGAGAGTGAAAAAGCCACCCACAGAAAGGGAGAGATTCAGCAGACTATCGGTCTCTTAGTCACACATGTAAAAGGCAACAGCAACGCAACAACAAGAGTAGTCTCAACATATAAAGAGCAACGGCAACTCAACAACAAGGAAACGACTCAATGGGAAACAGCAGGATCTAAACAGTAATTACTCCAAAGAATCATGCCAACAGCCAAGTGAGCAACAGAAGGACAATTAGCCCTTTAACCACTACGGGACCGAACATCCAAACCAGGCCATACAATACATGCAGCCAGCCTGTGCTACGTGAGATCCTGTCTCCAAAAAAAAAGACAACAAAAGTAATGAACGTTGTGGCAAGCTACCTGGTGTGAGGCAGGCCTGAGAGTGCCAGGCTAAGGAGAGGCCAGGAGCAGAGAGCCCCACAGGATGGGCAGAGGAGGAGGGTTTATGAGGAGCTGTACTTCCTGGGGGTGACACAGACCCCCCAAAATGGACTGTGTAGGTTGAACAGTAGCAGCATCTTACAACAGAAAGAATACAGATGTGGCACGCCCTCCACCAAGGCCTCCCTGAGTCCCCAGGACAAGCCCACATGTGCTGGGCATCTCCACTGTCGCTCCCACATCCTCCCTGGGTCCTGGCTGGCCTAGGTCTCTCCTGACACTCAGATGGCTCCTTTCCAGTCTGTCCCCCAGCTTCCTGCCACCTTCAGACTCTGGGTGACCTCACCTGCTCTCTGGCTTCAGGTTGCTTGTACCTACGCAGCCACTGCAATGTTCTGTGGGACCGATCCAGTCAGTCACGCAAGCTTGAGCATGGCAGGGCAACAGAGAAATTAAATTGAACCTAATTTAAACTAAATAATACACAAATAGCAGGTGCCACAATGCCTGGATCCTCCTCCTCCTCCTCCTCCTGCCTCACACACCATAATGCTCACCACACCTGGCTACAACATTCCTTTTTTATAACCAAATAATATTCCACTGTGGGGCTATACCATATTTTTATTTTCCCAGGAATCTTTCCCAAGATGGGGCCTCACCCAGCCCAAGCTGGAACTCTGGGAGATGATTTGGAACTCCCGATGTAGGCATGGGCCCCAGCCTGGCCAGCACACATATCAAATGTACTCCATGAACAGAGAGCAGGACATGAACACTGGACACAAGCCCAGACGCTAAAAAGCATCAGATGATTTAAATGTTTGTTTTTGTTTTTGCTTTTTCGAAACAGGGTTTTTCTGGATCGCCGATTTAAATGTTTACTTCTTAGTACTGGTGTGTGTGTGTGTGTGTGTGTGTAGGG
Source organism: Mastomys coucha (assembly GCF_008632895.1). NCBI lineage: Eukaryota > Metazoa > Chordata > Mammalia > Rodentia > Muridae > Mastomys > Mastomys coucha. The sequence continues at coordinate 106,156,511 of NW_022196905.1, forward strand.
GGATGAGTGTGTATATGGTATGTGTGTCTGTGTGTATAGTGTGTGGTGTGTGGTGTGTGGAGGGGGAATGTGTATGTGTGGAGGGAGGAATGTGTTTGTGTGGAGGGGGGATGTGTGTGTAGAGGGGGGATGTGTGTGTGTAGAGGGGGATGTGTGTGTGGAGG
>NW_022196905.1:106157569-106180202 GCF_008632895.1 Mastomys coucha
GCGGAAGGGGTATGTGTGTGTACTGAGGGGGATATGTGCGGAAGGGGTATGTGTGTGTACTGAGGGGGGATATGTGCAAAAGGGGTATGTGTGTGTACTGAGGGGGATATGTGCCATGGGCCATCTCACCTTCTCCCTTTATTTTCAGACTGGATCAGGGCTTTGTACAGCCAGCTCCAGACCTCCATCAAGGAGACTGGGCCCTCACGCTTACCCACATTGTAGGATTTTAACAGCAGGTGTATTTCAGCAGAGATTCAACCCTGGGAGCGGTCCAGGGAGGGGGAACCTCCAAAGTTACCTGTCAAGGCTAACACCAGAGATTTCAGCCTAAGTGGTCTGGATGCCCCCCACCCTGGTTCCCATTCTGGATTCTCTGCATTGTACCCTGCTGTCACTAAACACCAAAATGTTCTCTCCCATAGGAAGGGACACAAAAACCAGGCTACACCTCACAATCCTTGTGGCTTCTGAAAGCAATCCCAAGAGAGTCCGGGCCACAAAAGATGATCTGAGCATCCTTCCTTAACCCTCAATCTCAGGCCAGTAGTAAAATATCTTCACCCCACAGAGTGTAAGCATTCCCCCAGAATGCTGTTTCAGACTAACTATAGCCCCGTGTCTCCCGGCTCTAGCAGAGTGGACCGTGGCCCAGCTCCCTCTGCACAGGGCCGTCCTGCTCCCTGGAGAATTCTAAATGGCAGCTCTGATTTCTGCCTAATAACTACAATGTCCTCCCCAGAGTGACAGCAAAGTGTCCTCAGAGGACTGTGGGTGTAGGCTCAGTTGCCTGGCAGACACAACCAAAGCTGTTTTAGTGGGTATGAGCTCACGGGCCTGGAGAGGCCTCCCCTTTGAATATGTGGCTAGAACCCAGGGCCTCACATATACACCAGGCAAGCATTGTGCCACTGAGCCACACCCCTAGGCCTCCTCTGACTTTTCATTTGAAACAGGGTCTCACTAAATAACCAAGACTGGCCTTGTGATTCTCCTGCCTCAGCCTCCTGGGCAGCTAGGAAGATGAGTCTGAACCATGAGGCCTGGAAGTCAACCACTGTGGGGAATTCGCCCCCATACTCCACAGTCCCTTGAGGGATGAAATTTGCCTATGCATCCAGAACAGAAACATGCCCACCCATGTGTATGCGCGCACTCATGCACATGTGTACTTGTGGATGTGTGTACATGGGTCTATGTGTGTCATGCACTTGTATCTACATGTGTGTGTGTGAATGTACGTGCATTCACGTGTATGTGTGCACACACGTGTGCCCAAGTGTGTGTGTGTGTGTGTGTGTGTTATGTGGTGTGTTTCATATGTGTGTATATACACCTAGGGAATATTCCTAATTCCTGAGACACACAGGAAAGTCCCGAGGGCTGGAACATTCCTACCAGCGTTCCCAAGCAAACGTTCCCCTCTCTCTCTGCCCTGTAAGGTTTGTATTTTTAACAACCAGTGTTCTAAGCACCTCTGCGGCTTTTTGTCTTCACTCATTTGATTGTTTTTTATCTTTAAGAACAGGAACAGAGTGAGGAAAGGAGGCCCAATAATGGGGTGAGGGTTGGGACTCTGAGGGCAGCCTGTGCTACAGGAGACCCTGACTCAACAACAACAAAACAAGCCTTCCAGGAGGAGAGAGGCCAGAAGCAGGAAGCAGGAGGCTGGTCTGTGGATTCCCTCCGCCATGAGAAAGCTGATCCCTGACAACCAGCCCTCCTGGGGCCTAGGCACTCTGGGCAGCATCCAGACCCCTGCGCAGCCCAGGCATTCCTGTTGCCAGTGGGACCCGAGGTGCTGGCGAGCCTCAGGAGTGTCACATTCCAGCGGAACACTGTCTCTTCCGCTAGGGCTGCTCCCACAGCAACGGCAGTGGAGGGGGTGGGGTGGGGCGAGAACTGGGTGAGACCACCAGAGGCAAACCTTGCCCAACCCTGATGCAGCTTCGGGTTCCCAACAGAGCGGGGCTTTGAGGCAGGGAGCTGCTGTCACACCTGAGTGGTGTGGGAAGAACCCAAACTGGAAGAGGGAGGAGCTCAGTGCAAGAATGGAAGGTTTTGCATGTGACATTGAGCAAGCCTGAGCTCCTGAGGAAAGATGCAGATTCAAAGCACCAATCCCCCCCCCCCCCACACACACACACACACTCCACTCCACACCATAACTCAAGGACAATCCTCAGGTTGAGGCCAAAGCTGACAGTGTCCTCACAGGTCCCTCTGCGTGGCGCCCCTGTCCCTGACAGCTAGACCCCAGTTCCTCTCCCACCGACTTGGGGATGAGAAACTTTGCTGTAATCCTTGGCTGTGCTCAACTTTGCAAACACATCCTGAAAACTCCAGGACTAGTGGAAGGGAAGACCAAGAACAAGCCAGCCATGGGCTGAGGATTCATAGCAGCCAGAACTGTGGGAGATAAGTCTCTGTTCTTTATAAAGTGCCCAGCCTGGGGTGGTTTGTCACAGCAGGAAACACTGAAGGCTAGGCTGCTGCCTCTGAGGAACTGCTCAGCAAGGGCTAGGTGGGCCTTACTCCAGCCTCCAGATCTCCCAGCATGCTCTGCTCCCCAGCTCACCCACCAGTGCCTCCTCCAGGATGCCTTCCTAGGTCACTCCTCTGGTGCCTCATTGAGCATCAAGAAATTTCCTGACTGTGGGTTCCAGGGCCCCATCACCCACTGAGGTAAAAAGCTCCCTAAGCTGCACGAGGCTTCCCGTTCCCTCCCCACTTTTCACAGTGGCTGTCATCTCATAGGACCCAGCCAGAACTGGGTTCAAGCATCTTGGCCTTTTGCTGTGTGACCTATAACAGGTTCCTTGGTCTCTCTGAGCCCTGTTTTTGGGTTGTCTTATTTTACACCTTGTCAGCTCCCTGCTCGATTCTCGAGACATGCCAATACATGAGTTGGTATAGAGCTGTCCTACTATGTGCAGAGCTGCCCTACTATACGCAGAATGGTCAAGTCCCATATTCAAAGGCCCAGACATGGATGACAATGGGAGAAAACAGAAAACACACACTCCTGGCCCTCCGACCCTTGACCAGGTCAACCCAGTTGTGCTACAGGCTTTCCAGAGGTTTCCCGGGCACCGGGTTCAGTTGCCCACACTGGTAATTCTTGCCACCTTCCCCAGTCCACAGCCGGTCCTCCCTCAGGTCACCTCCTAGGAGACCTAAGACAGGCTGCTTCTGGGCAGCCCAAGCCAGAGTGAGCTGTCTTGTCAGACCCTGGGCTCACCGCACAGATCTTTCTGGAAGCTCGCACAGCTGTGCTGGCTCTGATGAGGACAACGGGCAAGGTGGCATCAAGCAGATGCTACAAGATGCTCACACAAAATGTCCTCCCTTGTCCAACTCCCAGGCTAAGCTTTGAGCCCACAACCCGTGGCCAAGCAGACAGAGCCAGGGGTTTAGCACAGCCAGGACAGAATGAAGTTTCCTAGCAAGCTACCTTGTTTCAGAGTAACACCTGAAAATGGATTTCTCTTAATAAATGTTACATTCTATCACAGGTTATAAAATAGCCAATGGGCTGAGGCTGGGGTGGGGTGGAGGCAGGGCTGGAGCAAGGATTAGCTTTATTTTCCCATGCCACACCCAGTAAAAGGGAAGGGAAGGGGATGATGATAAAGAAAGGAATGGCTCAGTGGTTAAGAGCACTGCCTGCTCTTCCAAAGGTTCTAAGTTCAATCCCCAGCAGCCACATGGTGGCTTGCAACCACCTGTGATAGGACCTGATGCCCTCTTCTGGTGTGTCTGAAGACAGCAACAGTGTACTCACGTACATAAAATAAAAACCCTTAGAGTCTGGAAGCAAGCACAGCTACTCCTGCTGCTAGTCTGCAGTCTGCACCACTCCCTAGAGTGGCACCTCCACTCAGTCACATACCTACCCACGTGAAATCTGAGCTTGAGACCCTGGACATTGAGGCTTAAAAACTTTATGACAAAATTCCAAGTGCCTCTGTACCCACCTTAGGGCCTTCCAGCCTCCTCGAATCCCTCTGACAGGGTCCCATGGCAGCCTTGGGAGTCTCCACAGGGAGGTCCGGCTTCCCTTTAGACTGCTCCCGTCTCCGCTGCCTGGCGTCCTGCATGATGGACAGGCCCTCCTGGATCCTGGCTGGCGGGCCCTTCTCTGAGCAAGCCCTCTTGATGTCCAGTGGTGACCAGACAGAATTGTGTGGGGGGGTTCCCCACTGCACCCCATTGCTTTCCACTCCCTGAGCAGTGGATCTCCTTGGAGCCCTTCTCTTCCAGTCAGAGGGAGGTGACCTGGGGGAGACTGGGTCCCCGCTGCCGGGATCCTGAGACTTGCCTGAATCTTGCTTATGCTTTGTAACCTGGTGCTCACTGGAGGAGGGCTTGCCCTCAAACTCGGCGACACCCAGAGATTTCCTCCTGGAACCAGCAGGGACAGGAGAAGGCGAGGGACAGTTTTCTCCAGAAGCAGAGTGTGGTGGTGCCCACAGTGGCAAGCCAGACTTGGTGGCCATGGCTACCCCTAGGGGCTCTGCTGGCTGCTTGCTGGGGCCAGGGGAGTGGAGAGCTTTCACAGAGGGCCCTGTTTGTTGCCCAACACTGTTAGACTGGGGAGCCTCCTTCAGGCTCCTCCGTCTCCATTCTGCCTCCTTGGGCCAACCTGATCTCTCCTGAGGAGAGCCGCTGGGCTCCGCAGGAGGGCTGTCCTGCTGCCCCTGGACCTTGCTGGGAATCCTGCTCGACTGCTCCTTGTACTCAGCCATCAGAGCATCAAGGTCAAGGACACCAGATCTGTAGCCGTCTCTCATCTTCCCTGGGAATGTTTCACTGATCACCTCTGTTCTCCTCCTCACCAGGAGGCTTTTGGGCCGCTGCCTCAGGATTGGGGAAGCCTTCGGGGCATCTCTGTCTGAGGATGCCCCGATCCTGCGTTCCTTCACAGCCTTCTCTTCTGACCCTCGATGAAGCTGCAGAGTATCCACATCAATGATTCTGTCCCTGGGAGGATCCGGGGTCCTGTCCCCTACAGACACGGGCTGGTCTGTGGACTTCGGGTGTTTGGAAAGGTTCCACACTTCTTTGTACTCTCTCTCCTTAGCACAGCCCTTGCTGTTGTCGAGAGACCATGACTCTTCATGGCCAGGAGAAGCCAAAACGGACACAACAGAGCGAGGTGACAGAGGTGGAGGCGTTTTTCTGGAAGGTTCCAGCACGTCTTCAGGCCCTGACTTAACCACACTCTTGGCTTTCTGAATACTGGGGACCTGATACGTCACTGCAAAAAAAGTTGCAGTGGGCTCTGCAGATGGCCCCGGCTTCTCCACCAGGAAAGTTCTGCCTTGTGAGGCATCTGATGTCACCTCCTGAGTTTGTGCCTGCTGGTGGGACAATGGAGGTCTCTTTAAGGCACAGGTTGGGGCAGTCAGACCATCTGCTGGTCTCTGCTGCCTTTTGGAAGCATTCTCTGGCACAAGGAGGTTGAAGGAGTCAAACTTCACATCATGGGGCAACGTCCGCCGCCTCAACCTGTCCACCCTCGGCTCCGAGGGATTGGACCTCCGCATTCTGACTTCAGGCTGGGACACCTGGGCCAGCCTTGGGTTATCCTCACTGGCAACCATGAGGGGAGCTCTCTGGGAGGACAATGAGTCCGGCCCTGCCTGTACTTGGGAGTCACAGGGCTCAATGCTGGCCCTGGATGGAGGACCTGAAGAGACATTCCAGGGTGGACCCCTTTGGACAGTACTGAGATCTTTGCTGACCACGGCGCTGCCGTGCCAGCTTGCCACCACCCCTCCCGTCCATTTGGGAGATTGGCAAGTGCCCCCAAATATATCCCGTGGCTGTTGACAGTCCAGCTTTGGTCCACTGCCTTCCTTACCCCGAGCTTCCCATATCAGACTTGCCCTCTGAACGGCACCCCCATTAGCCTGCAGAGAACACTCCAGGTAAGAAGGGCTGACTTCCTGGGATAGCTGCCGACCCGGCAGCGAGAGCCGCGGTCTGCCGCTGCGCAGGGTCACCGCCTTCTCCTCGGGTACCCTGGACACTGCTTCGCTGTGTGCACGCTCCCCCGAGGCATGCACAATGTCATACCTGGGCTGGACCCTCTGGGACACAGGGGGACTTTCCAGATGCCTTGGGGCAGAGCGGCTGTGCCTCTCTTCCATGGGGTGTATCTCAGGGACAGGTGTGGGATACTGTCTTGGCTCTACATCCACAAGGGCAGCTCGTCCCAGTGTCCCCCGGTCAGCATGGTCCGACAATTTGGAGCGGTCTCTCTTGTCTGTCACTCCTGGTGGCTCCTTCCCTGGCCAATTCTCAGGCCTGGGTTTGGGAACTGGCCTCGCATCAGCCACATCACAAGGGGGTACGGTCGAGAGACACCGGCCTGCCTGGTCAGCCACTGTGTGTCTCTCCACTCGATGCTCAAACACTGTGGCCCACACCTTCTGGAAGCTTCCATCATCTTCTGGACTGACTTCAGAAGGACTTTCATCTCCCGATGAGCGAGCACTCCAATACCTGTCGGGGCCCTCCTGGTCAGAGGCATCTTGGAGCTCTGTCTGCTTAGACTTCCCGGAAACCCCAGTCTTCCATGGACTATTTGTGGCAGGGGCTCCATCCAAACCATGCCTTTCCTTAAGCTGAAAAATAAGAGAAGATGACATTAAGGGTTTGAAGTGCACAGGAACTGGACAGGCAAATAACGCTGCTGACCCATCAGAAGAGCAAGAAGCCTTCCAGATGGCTCAGCTCAGCCTGGTGACCACAGTTACCAGGGATCCATCCCTAGAACCAAAGCTGAGAGGTTGGACTCTATCGAGTGGCCCTCTGACCACATGCTGGGCAAGGGATCCCCCTCTACATATCAATAAAAACAAATAAAACTTTGATTTAAAAAAACAAATAACAAGACACTATAAAACGTTCTGTAGGTGTGGTGAAAAAAATATTAAAAATCCCTGCCTCAAATTATTTATGTTCCTGGATGAAAGATGTGCACAGCTTTTATATTTTTAAATAGCCTTAGGCAGCACAAGAGCTGGGCAGCTGCCCGCCCTCCACGCTGTTGGACTAATCTACTTTCCTATCAGTAACCCCAAGTTATCACTTACTATGTACTATGTTATATCTGGGCTGCTCTTAGCTCCAACTGGGCAGCCCCCCAGGCCCCATTCTCTTGGCCTTTAGCCCAAAGCCACTCTCTTCCTCCCTCCTGCATGTTCTTCTTCAGCCATGGTGGTTTCTTCCTCCTCTCCTCCTCCTGGTCCTCTTTCTCCCCAAGCCTGCGAAACCCAAACCTCACCTACAGCTATTGGCTGTCTTTAGTCACTAGTTTATTTATTGGCATCTTTATTCACCAGTCAGAATTAACTTGGGGGCAGGGTCCCAGGGTCTATGTGCGGACCCCAGGTCTTGGGGCCGCATTTAACATTACAATTGATAGTCAAAGACAAAACCTCAACAGTAGGGACACATTGATGTGTGTGCACACATGCACGTGGCGACCAAAGGTCAGTGCTGGTTGTCCAACCATTTCCCATTCTATTTAACAGGGTCTCTCACTGAACCTGGAGCTTGCTGACCAGGCTAGACTGGCCAGCTGGACAACGAGCCCCAGGGATCCTCGTCTCCACAGCCTCAGCTCTAGGATTATGGGGTGCCAATGTCCTCCATTTTCTCATGGGCATGGGATTCGAACTCTGGTCCCCAGGCTTGCACAGCAAACACCACACCCACTGAGCCTTCTCCCAGCCCCCACCTTAAAATATCAAAGGCCAGAGAGTGTAGACAAAGCTGATACAAAGGAACAACAAAGAGACAACTCAGCCAATACTGCAGGCTTGTGAGTGATCTGGGGACAAGATGTCACTGAGTACCCCAGGCTAGGCCATCATGCTTTATTGTATCCCAGGCTAGACCATCATGCTTCCCAATCTGTTTTTGTATCCTAATCTTTAAAAATCACCAGACAATCTCTCGTATAGAGAGGGTCCCTGGTTATATGTAAAGAGGGGCTGTATTAACATCTTTCTTGAGAATTTTTAATAGCCAAAATCTACAGAAATGCCCCTCAAGCTCTGAGATTTAGGACGCTCCATCCCACACTTACTTCCACCTCCCGAGACCCTCTCTGCTCTGCCTCAGATTCTGTGAGGCAATCAGGGTGGCCATCGCTGCCCTCCCAGGCTCAGTGAGAGGGACACAGCCTCGGAAGAAGTTCTCAGATTATTTTCAAAGATGGAGTAAGCCGCTTCAAACACAGCCTCAGCCAGGCTGCTCTTAGGCATTTTACCCAAGAGAAAAACAGCAAACTGGGCTAGCTGCGGAACAGTTAGTAAAATCCTCACCAAGATCCACAAAGCCCCATGTCCGGCACTGCACAAACCCAGTGTGGCAGTGCACGCCTGGGATCCTGCCCTTGAGAGCCAGGGCAAAGGATTGAAGATCAAGATCTGGGCTACACAGTCAGTTTGAGGCTAGCCTGAGGTACATGAGTCCACATATCAGAGGGGTTGGGGAAGCAGGAGAGGAAAAGGGCAAGATGTACAGACTTATTCATAAATGTTCAACTTGTCTTGGGGGGCACTCATGTGTATGTGTGTATGTCCATGTATGTGTGCATATATGTGCATGCCTGTGTATGTGCCCATGCGTGTACATGTGTACACCCTGTGTGTACATGTGTGCACATGTGTACATGTATGTGTACATGTGTGTGCATGCATTTGTGCTTGCATTATGTGTGTGCATGCATGTGTGCTTGCATGTGTATGTGCACATGCACGAATTCTCAAGCTGGCTTAGAACTCATAACCCTCCTGCCCCATCTTCTGAGCTCTGAGGTGACATACATGCACCACTGCCTGCAGGTATAGCTTCATTTCTAATGGCTCAAACTGAAAACCACCCCAGCACCAGCTGAAGATATCAAAGCCAATTGTGGTCCACCTCTGCGATGGAATACCATACAACAATGAAAACGGCTACAACATGACCAATCTCAGAAAAATGATTCTGAGTGAAGAGCTTAAGCAGAGAGCACACACAGTGAGAGGGACACATGAGCATAACAAGTTAAATTGGTCTTCAAGTCTAGGAAATGGAAACCAGTCTGTATGAGCACAAAGCTGGTCTAGGCAGCTTTGGGAAGGGCAGGCCGGAGGCATCAGCGAGGCCGGGGTGGCATCTGGGTGTGGTGCACTCTTGTGTGGCAACAGCTGGCTGGGAAGACACAGGTGGGAGGGCCATTCACCCGGGCGCTTTAAATCCACATTAAGCCTGCCAATTGCACCTCAATAAAGATGTCTTTTTGAAAGTAACACCTTAGAGATCATCAGTCACAAACCAGTTACCTGGAGCACGTGATTGCGAGCTCCTTCTTACCAGCCATGTCAAAGAGAAATGGTTTCTGGCACCTGAGCTGCTCCTGTTACTGGGTGCAGATTCACTCAGATGAGAAGAATCTCAGCAGAGCTGGGTGGGATTTCTCCCAAGTTTTTGGTTTTTTGAGACAAGATCTCACCATGTAGACCAGAATAGCCTCAAACTTAGAGATCTGCCGGCCTCTGCCCACCAGGGGCTTCGATAAAGCCGCTTAAGAAGATGGTGGTCCCTCAAGGTTATTGCATAGAAAGATAACAGGAATAAGACATGCCATCAAACATTTCGGTTCACAGCCTTCAACCCCCAGGAAGTAGGGACTTTAACATAGCAGTGGCCACGGTGACAAGATTCCGATATTCTTTGCCTGCACCTGGCAGGTCACAAGTGTCTAAGGGAGATAGCCAATGACACGCTTACCTTTTCTCTCCTTTCCCCAGGGAGCTCGCCACCCACTGTGGCACACTTCTCGTGCCCAATCTCGTTGCTCGAAGCTGACCTTGAGAACCTGGGACAAAGACGGGAGTTACTCACAGAGAGCAGATCAGCAAGCCTAGACTCCCTGAAGCCCACACTGTTCTCACACGGGAGGGCCCAGGGAGGCATCAGTCTGGCCACCTCCCCAGCTTCCTTAGAGAAAAAGAAATGTGTCCTTTCTAGTCACAGAAGGGGCCTGGTGGCAAGGGCATACCTCAGGCAGAGCATGTCTGTGTAGAAAGCCTGCCACCGGGGAGAAGCAGGTGCCTGGATGCTGCTCCAGATGCCACTCCCACCTTGTGGGAGTGTGTGTGGCTTCTGGCCTCACCTGAGCCTCTCTGTCCTTGTCTATAAAGCAGAGATAATTAACATCTCCTTCCCTTTTTTATAGGGCAGACCTAAGAGGCAAGCCATGACCCTAATAACTCTGCGAAGGCGTTTAGGGAAGACAAAGAAGCCCCAGGCAGGATAATTGATGGTTCTCCTCAGCAACTGTGGGCACAACACTCACCCACGGCCACGGAGCAGCCATGAGACCCGGACGAGGTGGGGACATGGGCTTGCTTCTGCCTCTGGGTAGGCCAAGCCGGTCTCCCTCTCTGTTTCCCTACTTATAAGGGGGAGGAGGAGATTCAAATCTCTCCATTCCTATCATACATACTCATACATGAGGCACAGTGTGTCTATACAGTATTTAGGGTTCAGGGCTCAGGAATAGAGAGAAAGGAAGGAAAAAGGAAAAAAGGGAAGAGTCGGAACACTTGGAATGGGCCCCACCACGCAATCCACACTGCTGGGGGGCCGTGAGCATTCCTAATCTCAGAGACTCAGTCTCCCCATCTGCCACATAGTCATGTGGCTCCCCTCTACCCCGCCCCAGGCAACTGGATGGCACAGAGAGGCCCTGGGCATCTGTCATCTTAGCTTGGGGAGGACAAACATGTCAACCCTCCTAGAGGACCAGCATCCCTGGGACATGGGGCCCGTGAGATGGCTCAGCGGGTAAAGGAGCCTGTTGCCAAGTCTGATGACCTGAGCTTGATTCCCCGGACTCTGAGTGTTAACTCTGGCTCTGAGAGTCCACCCTAGTGGAAGCACACAGGCAGTGAGCAGAACATGGAGGGTAGATCAGGCCCGGTGACATTTCCCTGCTGTGGCCACCGTGGAAAACAAGTCGGGAGGCATGGGAGGTGTGGGAGGCGTGGCATGTTAAGTGCTGGCATTAACCTCAGCTGCAGACTCTGTGTACCCAGGGCTCTGGTGCCAAGGGCTTGCTCCTCCATGGAGGATGCTGTCTACATTCTTTCTAGAGTTTTTCTCTCAGTCTTGGCTGGGAAGTCCTGGTGGGGTTTCAGCTCTTGACCCCAGCTCTAGGGATGTAGACTCAGGAGGATATGGAATCCAAGGTCATCCTTGGCTACCTAGAGAATTTGAGATAGCCTGGGCTACATCAGCCAATGGCCTGGTCATATAGGCGCTGTTGGTTTGTTCTTTATCACAAATGCTGAGAACTAATCTTGTATAAGTGTGTGTGAGCATATGTGAGTGTGGGAGAGTATGCTCATGTGTGGGGGTATGAGTGAGTGTGGGTGTATGTGTGTATGTGTGTATGTGTATGTGGGGGTGTGGGGGGGGAGGTGGGGGTGAGTGTGAGGGGTGTATGTGGGTGTGTGTGTATGTGTGTGTATGTGGGGGGGGAGGTGGGAGTGAGTGTGAAGGGTGTATGTGGATGTGTGTGTTAGTGTGGGGGGTATGTGTAGGAGGTGTCTGAGTGTGTGTATGAAAGGATGGGTGTATGAGTGTGTAAGTATGTGTGTGTGAGTGTGGGGTGTACGTGGGGGTGTGTACATGAGGATGTGTGTATGAGTATGTAAGTATGTGTGTATATGTATGCGACTGTGAATGTGCACAATGCTGGGGGTCCTTGCACACCCTGAGTGCTCCCCCATGAGGCACACTCCATCCTTGATCTAACCTAAAGAGCACTCTGGCCTTTCAGATTATGGACGGCTCAGCCACAGAACCAGGCTGAACTGGACCGGATCCAGACTCCCTCTGGCTCCCCTAAAGCCTTGCCTTCTTTCTCACCTGTGAGAGGGGAACTCCACCTCCCACCCAGCTCCCTGTGGAGTGCCAACTGAGCCCAGCTTTGGGGACAACCTGACCATCTCCTCACCTCAGCTGCTTATCTAAGAGGAATCACTGTATCACTCCCCCTGGGGCAATGGGTGGGATTCGTGTCTAAGTGTTCTCCTAGCCTTGGGCTCTCCAGTGGGTGTTGAGGCAGCCTGAGGCTGTGCGTGGTTATAGGGTGTGCCCACTTACAGTTTGGTCAAATCCGCAGGCAAAGGCCGTGCCTGGGACGCCCTTCTCCTGACCTCTGGCTTCTCCCCTGCACTCTCCACCATCCAGCCTTTGATCCGAGCCTGAACGTTCACACCAGCTCTGGAAGGCTCTGGCGCTGTGGATGGGGACTCCAGGGTCACGGGGGTGGGCTCAGATTCCACTGCCAAGGCCACAGCGCCATCTTCTCCAAACAGACTGAGGCGTTTCCTGACATTTCCTGCGGGCTTCCTCTCTGGACGCGCAGAAGCCTCCAGGTCAAACCTTCCACCCTTGACCTCTGTCAGCCCCAGGGCTCTTCCAGGTCTGGGCGAAGGGGACTCCTGCACCTTCTCTGATTGCTGGCCTGACATGGCTTCCTCTTCCTGGGGACTCTGGTCATCTCCAGGGGTGGCCCTGGCCCTTGGAGTCCCAGGACTGTCTGTCTCTGTCTGCTTGAGAACTAACTTCTCCCTCCGTGCCTGGAGCCTCTTGGCCAGCTCCTGGAAGTCTACATCAGGGTCCTGAGGCATGGCATCCATGCGGGCATGACTCTCTGCATCACCCCTGGGCTCCATGCTGGTTCTCTCTGGGCCCTGGCGCTCTGTTGTGCTCTGCTCACTAGCCACCTTCTTCAGAAACATGTCTCCACTCTCAAAGATGGAAGTCAGGTCCACAGACAGAGGCCTGGGTTTCCTCACCCACGTCTTCTCGGGAGGTGTAGGGGGCACTTTGCCCATGACTACCATCCCACCCGAGCCTGGCTTTGGGGGCTGCAGGTACTCGCTGAACACAGCTGACATGGGCCGTCTCTTCAGTTGTGGCTTGGCCTCTGGAGCCTGTCCAGCGGGATCCTCCACACTGCGGGCCTTTGGCAAAGGTTGGGCTCGGCCTACCTCCCCCTGGGATACAATGGACCCAGGGTCCTGCGACAAGGAGGTTGGTCGGGGCAGAGTCACTGGGGGTTTTCGAGCAGGCAGTGCAGGCTTGGTAGCCACCTCAGGCCTGGCACTTAAGGGAGACGCCTGGGTTGCCCGGGAGCTGGCTTCCCGGCTCCCCTCACTGGTTCCTTTGCCCAGGCTGGGTCCAGCTTTGGTTGTTTCAAAAAGGCCCATGGTGCTGGGGCCAGATCTCAGGAATGTGGCTTTGCTGAGTACAGAAGGGCCATTCTGCAGGGCCTCCCCTCTGTCTGCCTCCTCACCAGCTAAGCTCGGCATCTTTTTACCCAAGTCCACTTTAGCTTCCTCCTTAGCAGTCTGGGCTGAAGGACAGGGCTGGGTGGCACCAGGCCACGAGGATTTGACAGGAGCCTTCCCCTCAGGCACCTGCTCCTTAAAGAAAGGCTTGGGAGCAATGGGCAATGGGGACAGACGGGTCTGGAGGGGGCTCTTTGCACTTAGGATCCTGGTGGAGGGTGCCCCAGGGATGTCCCCAGCCTGGCAAAAGTAGGCCCTCTTCAGGGTTTCCTCCCTGCTGATGTCACAGAGTCCAGGCCCCGCCCTCAGGGATGTGATCGAGCCAACTTCGACCCGAGTTGCCATGGTTACGAACGTAGCTCCATGAGGATTGAGCACATCAGAAATGGAGAGGCAACTGCTTTAAAAGAAAAGAAAAAAATTAAAACAGTAAATTTAGCAAAGAGTGATTGAAGGATCTCAGGATGAGGGTGTAGGGAAACAGACTTTAGCCCCAGATTCTGATCTCACCGGGCAGGTTCCAGATGCACTGCCCTCTATCTTGCTGGGCCCTGGAAAGGCATGGCGACTCGGTTTGCTCCTGTTTAGAGGGGCCAGGCAAAGCCCCAAGTTCTGAGGGTTTACCTGGCTCAGCACAATCCTGGGCTGAGCACCCAGCCCAGAGAGGGTAAGTAGCCATCCTCAGCTCACACAGCCACCCAAGCAGTAGCCCTGTCCGCTGCCCTTACCCCACCTCCCCCAGTGCCTTCAAAAGCCAAAAGTTCTCGAGCTTTGGGGTTTTCGGTTTTTTGTTTTCCATCAAACCCCGGTTGTCTACGGCTGGCTTTGCAGTTGAACGACTGTTTAGTGCCTTTTTCGTTTTTGTTTATGTGTTCTCAGTGGCGAGGATGAAACCCAGGGCTTCACGTGCATTAAATACACACACCCTCCCTCTACTGAGCAGGCCCAGCCCCTAATACTTAAGAAGGATGTGGTAATGGAGGGATGAGGAGCTTACGGTGAGAGGGAGGTCTAGCTATGCCAAGTGCATCTGGTACTCCACCCACATGCCTGTCCACCTTCCATGCCAGTCTAGCAGTCGGGTCTCACCTCCCGGCAGCCTGGCTGCTGCTGCCGGTCTTTCTGGCTCTGGTTTGGGGTCTGCTCAGAGAGTAGCCCCTGAACCTACCCATAGCTCAGAGAGAGAAGAATGATGTATCTTGTGGAATGGATGAAAACAGGGCCCAGAGAAGTTCCCAACTGGTTCTACTCAGCTAGAACCAGACTTCTGGTCCTTCCGGTGGCCCAGTATGCCTAGTCTCTTTCGTTCTTCTGGATTTTTGAGACCAGGTCTCACATGGCCAAGGCTGGCCTCACATTCCCTACCTATCCAAGAGTGACCTTGAGCTCCGAACATCCTGCCTCCTCTACCCACCAGGTGCTGTGATTACAAGTGTGTGCCGCTCCAAGGGGCTTCAACTCTGCCCCCCTAAAATATAGCTTTTTACTCTTTTCTAATCCTAAAAAGCATTGTATGAGTCTCCCTGCTCTCTGCCTACCCTGCTGCAGCTATGATGGCCACCCTATTCCTAACTACCACAGAGAGGAGAGGGCCCAGGTCTCCAGGTGCTCAGGAGACCTGGTTAAGCAAGGAGCTCCCTTCCCAGGCCTGTGTGGCTCCTTCACAGTGGGGAAGGCAGGCAGACAGATTTTGGCATTTTCTCTTCCTTACACACCCCTAACTGCTAACAGATCCAGCAATCCAAGCTGGGAACACTGTCTTGACTCAGCCTGGGACAGAAGGGATATTTGGGACACCTAAGAGCCTGAGGTCTTTCATCTGTACAGTTCCCTAGCAGAGCATTAAAGCCCTGATTCCCACCTCAAACCAGGCTGCTCACCTCAGAGTCCTGGTGCTCTCTCAAAGCCCCCATTCGGTGACTCACACCCAGCCAGGACACGGACAGAACACAAAGCAAAGGACAGACAGAAAATCCCCCCCCCGCAACCCCGCCTTCCAAACACCCAGCCCCCAGCTCAGCACCCACTCACCCAAGATGACAGGTCCAGTACAAGGGACTTGGGGCCAACTGGGGATGCCAGCAGGGTCACAGCTCATGGCGAATGGGCTATCCACTCACGCCCATGGTAGAAGCGGCAGGGAGAAGGCGACTGCGCCCACAGGCTGCCTCTGCAGGGCTGGGGAGACACAGAAGGACAGCTTGGTTCCGGAGTTCCTTCCGCACAGACGGTGCAAAAGCTTTTGGGTTCCAACTGCATCCGCTGGCGTCTCCTCCGGCTCTGAGGCTCACACGCCTTTCAGCTTTATATATTCACGCATAGTGCGCATAGAGTGCTGGGTCCATGTAGATAAACCCTCCCCTGCTCCCCAGATGAATATTTACTGAGTACCTACTGTGTACACCAATATGAACTAGAGACCCCTGCAACCATGGGACTTAGTTTTATGTGTGACACACCCATGCACATTCATGCATACACACGTGCACACACACACTCATGTATGCACACACATTCATGCACACATACACATTCATGCACACACACACATTCATGCACACACTCATGTATGCACACACATTCATGCACACACACATTCATGAACACACATATACTCATGCACATACACACTGACACACTCACGTGCATGTTCATTAATGAACACAACACTCAAGCACACACAAGCAGTTGTAACACATAGGAAGAGCAATGGTCTTTAACGGGATGGGGAACCTATGAACAGGGGTACAGGTGGAGTTCTGCTGCCCGAAGAACACTGGTGCCTTTCAGCCAATGCTCTCAACCTACAGGAGTACTCAAGTTGTCTACAGCCACGTGTGCTGATGCACACCTGTCATCCCAGTATGTGAGAGGTGGGGGCAAAAAAAATCAGGCATGTAAGGCCAGCCTGGCTACTTGAGACCCCTTCTCAAAACCAAACCAAACCAAAAGGTTTGAGTTGACTCATCCACTTTCTCTCCTATTCATCAGCATCCACACGCTGAACCTGCTGGAGGCTCCCAAAAGCCTCGGAAGGGCCTGTGCGCATTTGGGCTGTATCTGTGGAATGTGCCTCTTGCTCACACACAGATGCGAACCCTGGGCCCACCCCTTGGGCTGCAGTTCAGACATGCCTGGCTCCTCATGTGTACTTGCAGAACGCTGCAGATACCAGGAAGTCCAGGAAGTCCACAGGACCTACAGCTGAACAGCCTGGGACATGATCCTCACTGTACGTTTAATGGAGAGTTCATAGGACCCAGCATGCCCTGGCACAACAGCCTATCACGTAACAGCACGGAGTGCACAGTTGTTGGATACATAAATACTTTCTGAGAGAATACATGAAGGAAATAAGTGACTCTGGTCCCCACTAAGAGGCTGGCTAAATCCAGGTGCCCAGAATCCACAACTATGACACTGTGTGATCTGGATCCTTGTGACAGTCAGGGACCTCGGAGCTGCAGTGCCCATCTAAACACTAGCCAATCAGGAACCCTGCTGTCAGACTGGATGACCCGTGGGCAACTTCCCTAGAGTGGACATCGCACTCACCTACGGTGGCCACAGTCATCTTGTAGCTGTGCCAACATGATAGTGAACATGTAGACAGAATTAGCTTCTTCGTGGGTTGAACAGAGCGACACCAGGGCACTGCTGAGCTGGGATCAATGGTGTACAAATGTCAGCCACCAGGGGAACCCCTAAGCCCACTCCAAAGGCCATGATGCAGACGCAAGGGAGGGTGGGTGAAATCCGAAGGCAAGAGTGTTGGTTCACAATCACCAATGTACACACACACACACACACACACAAGGGTGTGGGGGGAGGGTGCCTAAAGTCATCAAACCCAATGTTAGAAGCCCAGGATTCTCTGGTTTCCACTGAACCTGTTGTAAATGGCAAGGAGCCCATTTAGATGCTTTTAAACCCAAGTCTAAACGCGTCGCATATGCTATGCCCAATTTGAGACGGCAGTCTCTTCCAGAACTCAGCAGAAGCCTACTCACACTGAACTGGCTGCTATTTATTCCTGGGTGGCCTCGCTTGCTATGTATAAGTGTAGAATTGACACACCATGTTGGCCAGGTAGCAAACAGGGAAGGAAACGGACTGAGCCAGGTCTGGTGTGTGTGTGTGTGTGTGTGTGTGTGTGCGCGCGCGCGTGCATGCGTGCATGCATGCGTTACTTGCTTGGTAGATTTCATAGGACTGAGAGTTGCACTCAGGTCTTATTGCCCACTCTAGATAAGGGTCCTCCCGGTCCCTGATTCATATGTGATCATGGAACTAGTGGGAAACAGGCAGAAGACAAGGATTGTCCTCTGGGAGCCAGGAGGCTAACTAACTGCTTGAGGAGAGAGCAGGGATCAGCCCAGCCCCGAGTCTAGCTGTAGCTCAGCACAGCAGCTGTGTCATGCCGCCTTCAAATGGATCAGGATGCTCACTAGCCACTTGCTGTGCTGTACCAGTGCCCGAGTCCTGGGAATGCCACCATCTGCTGAGGCACTCGGGCTAGGACCGACCCCTTTCCAGCCTCTTTCGCTACATGACCTGGGCCCCTGACTCCTCAAAGCCACCTGAGCAAACCCGTCACTGTGGGAATAGCCAAGAAGAGATTAATGTCCTTGTCACAGAGCCAAGCTGCAAGGCACAGACTTGTCCCAGGTGACCAGGGCACAGCCACTGGTCAGATGCCACTGGAATGTGTGCATTCTTTCCTTGGTCCCCACAATGGCACCTACTCTAGAGCAGGGGCTGAGGACCTGTTGGTAGACATTCAAGAGGACAGGCAGGACTGGGGATACAGACAGTGACAGAGTGCTCACCTAGCACATGAGAGGCCCTGTGTTTGAGATTCGGCACCGCACCACACTCAGACACACACACATGTAGGCACTCCAGGTGTGATGGCACACACCTGTCACCCCAGCTCTCCGAAGACCAAGACAGGGAAACTGGGAGTCTGAGATAAGCCCAAAATGGAAAGGGGCCCTGCCTACCATTGAGCATCAGAGCTAAGCTTCTCTGGGCCTCCCATGGGAGCTTGCTCCATCCAGGTCAAGCCAGCTTGTGTCATGTTCTGAACACAGTGCTTAGCTCTTCTTTTGACCCCAAGCTGGCTGCGTCCTGTGGCTTGCTGACACTGCCGGGAGAAAGTATGGTCGGTACGCCCCCAGCCCAGGCAAAAAGTGGATCAAAATGGAAAGCGTGGCTTCCAAAAGCACGTTTCCGTGGGTCAGCTGAGGAACCACGAGTTTGTCTGTCCTAAGCGAGGACTGTCTGTTAAGAGTCTGGCTTGGAAACACCCTCCCAAAGAACACACTCCTGAAAGCAAATGACTCCCCAGCCCCTGCCCTGGCCTCTAGCAACATCTGACCTCCTTCTCCCGGTGTGTTGGCCCTAGCTGGACATTTGATAACCGTAGGGTCTGTATCCCGTCTGTCTGTCCCTGCTCCAGTCTTCTCTTCTCTCCAGGCAGGACCTGCCCCCTGGGCTCTTCTCTGTGGCCCAGGTCAGCCTCTCCCTGCCTCTGGTCTCTGACCCGAGAGATAGGGTCTGGGACCCCTGGTGGGTTCTGCCTCCCAGACTCAGCTTAGAGGCTCAGGGATTCTATGACAACCTCCTCTCCCTGGGCAGGCACTTCCCCAGCACAGGACAACTTCCTGGATCCCTGATGGAGTTCTGAATCTCCCAGATAGAGAAGGTGATCCATCCTTGGCTCCCCCTCTGGCTGCAGCTCCAAGATCTTTTTCTCCAGCTGCCCTGGGCCTTCAGCCGACAATCACATCCACAAAAGAGTTACTTAAAGGGTTTGAGGAAGTTCACAAGTGTCGCCCAGTGACTTGCAGAACAGGACTATTTACCACAGCCCCTCAGAGGCTGATATAAACCATCAGACCCCCAGGCCAGCTGTGCATCTAAAGAGTGTTACAGTTCATCCCCCCTGCAAGCAAACATCCGCCTTTTCAATCCCACTTGGCCAGTTCCTTCCTACAATTTGTGCTATTTTGGGACAATGCAGCCACTGGAGAACCCAGTCATCAAGCAACCTTCGTCCCCTCTTGTTTTCTCTAGGTTGGGATAACTAGCAAATTACAGCTTGGAAGCTACACTGGCCCTCTGCCTGCCTTTGTAAATAAAGTTTTATTGAGCCCAGACACTGAGACCTCTTTCAGGAGCCACTATCTGGGGCTCTGACAACTCGTCATGTGACCCAAAGAAAAAAAAGACATTTACTGCCATCCTTTACAGAACAAATTACTCTCTACTGTGCATACCAGGGTCCCCTCAAACACTGGGTCGCCTAGGCCGCGCCTGCTCCTGTGGGTGGGGTAGTATTTCCAGCTGCTGCCAGCTTCTTCCTGAAGCCTTTTCCAGTTCCACCAGAGAACTGTGAAACGCTCATCAGGCAGCAGTGGGTTTGAAATTTTTGCTTTTTGAGACAGGTCTGTTACCTGGCCTCTGATGTGCTACGTAATCAAGGATGCTCTCCCTGCCTCTAAGACAACATCATACCCAACTTACTCCATCCTGTAGATCAAACCTGTGGCCTTCCCCGTGTTAGGCAAGTACTCTACCGGCGGAGCTGTACCCTCAACCCAGCAAGTTTGGCTTGTCTTTTAAGTTATTCGTGTATGAGAGCATGCACACGGCACGTGCTGTAGTACACACATGCATAGACGTCCCACGGTGACTTTTGGGACTCTCTTCTCTCCTACCATGGGTCCCGGGTCTCAGACTCAGGTGATGAGGTTTGTGCAGCAGGAGCTTTGACCCACTGAGCTGCCTCACAGGTCCACGGGAAGACGTTAACAGCCTTAAACCCTAGCACGGAGACCCACAGACCATAGCATTCTGCCACCCAGCCAACGTAGCCAGCGAGCGGGCATTCCTGATGTGAACAGGAACCTGGCATACACCACACGGTGCCAGTTCACACTGCCAGGTCACGCTGTTGTCTAGGAACCAATTTGTCAGTTGTTGGGCTAGTTCTGGCTTTTCGGGTTTTTTTGTTTTGTTTTGTTTTTTGCTTTGCCAGACAGGGTTTCTCTGTGTAGCCCTGGCTGTCCTGGAACTCACTCTGTAGACCAGACTGGCTTTGAACCCAGAAATCCGCCTGCCTCAGCCTTCCAGGTACTGGGATTAAAGACGTGTGTCAGAACCCGTTCTGGTTTTTCAAGACAGGGTCTAGTTATCTAGCCCTAGTTAGTTAGCCTCAAACTCAAGGCAATCCTCCTGCCTCAGCCTCGAAAGTGCTGAGACAGGTTTATGCTAACACACATGGGAGGATTTAGATTTTTTTTTTTTAATTTCGAGGTATGTTACCAGTGTGTGCAGCTCTGATCCCTAACATAGTATTTCCTGGTGCTTCTCAAATGCATGACTAAGGGTATACCTTCATTTGATAGTATGAGCCCTGGCTAGCCCTAGGCCCTTTGAACAGTGGTAATGCCTCAGTCAGTTAAATCCTTGCACATACGAGGACCCTAGAACCAGAAGAAAAGCTGGACTGCCAGTGCCCAGCTGCTACTCTTATGACCTGCCACCATTGTCCACTTGGTGAGTTCCTGGCCAACAAGCAACCCTGTGTCAGAAGCTAAGCCCAACACTGCAGCAAACTCCCACAGGTGATTATTTTCCCCGGGAATCTCGCCCAGGAGACAGCGGGCTCGATCAGAGGGTGTGAGCTGCTCTCTAAGCCCTTCGTGTTTGCACAATGATTCCCAGGGAATGACTTTCCAATGCTGACCTCCTAGATGGAGGTCAGGGTTTGCAGCCACTCCCCTGAATCGAACCCAACAAGCACAGCTGGTGGGCACTGGAGCCTGGCTGGCCTCACCTCCTCAGAATCTTCCCCGTTCCCCTTAAAGGCCGTTATCACAAACCTGACTAGGACGTTTCCAAGGGCCTGGACAGTGCTCAGAGAGGAGGGAGTGGGTTGGAAGCAGCCCAGAGGCTGCACAGGCCTGGCATGGTTAGGGAGAGAGAGGCATGAACAAAGACAGCACCAGAGCAGAGGTCTCCACCCCAGGGCCCAACTCAACAATCCACAACACAATTCGGAATGTCGGCACACTGTACTCTCCACAGGAAGTTGGAGAAGCCATTTAACACACCAGAGAAAACAGTAATTCCCTCCCAAGCGCACATTCCAAGGGAATTGGCTGATACTGGCCCAAGAACCGCCTATGCACAAGCAAGTCCTTGCTAGGTTTAAGCATAGCTTCCCCTCACAGATCAGAATGGTCCTGCCCCTTGGGAGGTTTTCATGTCCCCCCAAAACCCGGAGAAGAGATGGAGAAAGGAGTGCATCCCATTCACAAACAGGGTCCCTAAATGCAACCTCTCTTTCCAGAGACAGCTCTTTACCCTGTACCATTTCTATACACCTGAACATGCCTTTTACAGAGACTTAACTAGAGCACACATCTCTTAGAGGAAGCCCACGTGAGACCCAGTTCTCAATGCAACCAACTGAAACCAGCTCAGGAACAAGACCCAGGCTGAATCCCTCGAAAAGCTGGCATTCCCATCATACCCCACTCTGGCCACAGATTCTTTCCAGGGTCACTGGAAGCCTGATGACCTTAGGAAGTGCCGGAGACTGACGGCCTGGTGCCCGAGTGGCTCTGGTACTCACCTCTCTGCCCCTGTGCTCATCACCAAGCGGACACACAGAAAGCAGCTCTCGCTCTGGCCGCCGCTGCCCAGCCTGCCACAGCTGTGACAGCTAAAACAGTAAAATACCCCTGGATTTTCAGCACACTTGATTATTATTGCTGTTTCCTCTTGAAGAAAAGCCGGGTTGCTTTGGGGTTTGCAATAAAGCTTATTTTTTTCTTCAAACATTCCTTTTTAAATAATTGTACTGACTGGAGAGCTGGCTCAGTGGTTAAGAGCACTGCCTGCTCTTCCAGAGGTCTTGAGTTCAATTCCCAGAAACCACATGGTGGCTCACAACCATCTATAATGGAATCCAATGCCCTCTTCTGGTGTGTCTGAAGACAGCTACAGTGTTCTTATATAAAAACAGACAAAAAATGAATAAATAATTGTTCTAAACTTTTTAAAAAGCGAAACAGTAAAGCTAAATAAAAAGATAATTGTTCAGGAGGAATGGCTGAAGTTCACCCTTCGTTTAATGTAAAAAAGGTAAGTGCAGCGCAGAGACAACAAGCAGTGCAGAGACAACAGGCAGAGACAACAAGCAGTGCAGAGACAACAAGCAGAGACAACAAGCAGTGCAGAGACAACAGGCAGAG
>NW_022196905.1:106181259-106191267 GCF_008632895.1 Mastomys coucha
ACAACAAACAGACAGACAGAGACAACAAGCAGTGCAGAGACAACAAGCAGCGCAGAGACAACAAGCAGCGCAGAGACAAGCAGCGCAGAGACAACAAGCAGACAGAGACAACAAGCAGACAGAGACAACAAGCAGACTCTGGCTATCAGGAAGTCCTCAAACCAGAGGCTGGGCTCTGTCAGTCTGGAGCTACATGTGACCCTGGGTTGACTCAAGACCAAGAACAGAGGAGGGGAAAGTGGCCTGGAGGGAAACTTCCACTCTGAATAAAGCAGGCAGATGCAACTACCGCAGTGGCCTTATCAGGACTCATAGCAATCAAGAGGAATCAAGAGGCCACAAGGCAATCAGTACTTTCCAGATAATGACATGAACTCTTTGGGGTTTGTATGTAAAAACATGCTTGCTTAAGCCATTGTCCATCAGGGCTTGTTAAGCACAGGTCAACACCCCCGATAAACCCAGAAGCTTGACATAGATTATTTAAGTTGACAAAGTCTCTAAGGAGCAGATATGGACACTGCCATTGTGGGTCTTGAAGAAGCGATTCTTTCAAATGCTTCCAATGAAGAAATGAGAAGACACACATGAAGCGCCTGCAAGCAGGCCCAGTGGCGGGTACCCGGGAAGTCGTAAGTCAGTGTGCAAGCCAAAAAACAGAAGAACTGAACCCCTGCAGACTATGTGTGAGTGGTGGGATTGGGGTGTATGTGGGGTGGGGATTTAAGGTGTCAAAAGCTGGAGGAATGGGTTTCTAGAAAACATAGGGTCTTTCATTAGCCTGCTGGTAGAGCACACACATTTCCCAGCTTTGGAGTAGAGAGAGCAGACCCAGGGGATGTAGACATAGGTCACAAAAATGGCCACACCCTATGCCAGCTCGACTTCTGCACAGGCCTGGACTAAAAGGAGCAGAAAAAATAAAAATGTAAATGGCAAAATGCCAACCCAGTGACTTGAGACCCAACTCATGCCCCAGCCCTGTGGTTTGCCTCCAGCCCTCACCATCTGGGTCCACACCAATCACTCTACAGTGACACAGCCCTCTACCCCAGCCAGGCATCGGTCAGCAGGCCTACCCCTCGCACACAGACAACCCAGGTTCTGTGCGACTGAGGATGTTCACCTGTCCTGATTGGCACAGGGGAACC
Source organism: Mastomys coucha (assembly GCF_008632895.1). Taxonomy (NCBI): domain Eukaryota; kingdom Metazoa; phylum Chordata; class Mammalia; order Rodentia; family Muridae; genus Mastomys; species Mastomys coucha. The sequence goes on from NW_022196905.1 coordinate 106,182,411, forward strand.
CAGTGGCAAGCCCGACTGCTGGCACAGCCCGACTGCTGGCACAGCTCTTGTTAACAGGACCTTGCCTACACAGCGCTGTTAAACCATAACCTTTCCTTTCTTGTTCTTCCCCAAGATCACAAACAAACATCCATCTCTAAAGCCCCATAGTCTTTAAATTTTAAACACTTAAAAAACTGAATCTCTTTAAAATCCAAAGTCTTTAAAGCCCCTAAAAAGTGGGCTCCTGTGACATCAACAACAAAATACCTTCTTACTATAAGGAGGAAGAACCAGTCACAACCATACTAAGCAAAAACAAACCCCAGGTGTATAAATAACTCAACATCCACTGTCTGTGACTCACTCACGGTCTTCTGGGCTCCTCCAAAGGACTTGGGTCACTTCCCCAGCTCTGTCCTCTGTAGCACACACAGCTTCTCTTGTCACCTCCACTTGACTACAGTTCTTGGTGGTCGTCCCACAGAATTGGCATCTACAAAATCCTGAGGTCTTTCCTGCATCTTTGCCAATAGCCTCTCCTGGGCTCTCTTCAGGGACCTCAGCCCTGCCACACAGCTACTCTCTATGATCCCACTATGCCTTCAAAAGAAATACCACCTGGTGACTCTTTCAGTACCAGTTTAGCTGCCAGTGTGCGGTACAACCTCGTCAGTCCCTGGAACACAGCTTCTGCGTGGCGAATTTCAGGAAATGCTTCTCAGAAGATTTCACCTCAGCGATGCTGGTCTCTTGTTAATTGCAGCTAGTTTCTTAGGCTCCAGCTGACCAGCATCAAGTGTCCCAGCAACTTGAGGGTTTATACTCTTTTGATTCTGGTCTCTTGTTAATCGCAGCTAATTCTTCAGCCCTAGCTGAATTCTCAGTTCAAAATAGCAAATGGCCCCCATATTCTTTGCTTCCCTCCTGAAACCTCACAGGCCAGGCCTGCATCATCTACACTGCTCCCAAGATTCTCATCTTCCAGGCTCCCCCAGGACAGCTCACCAAGCTCTCAACACTCAATGGCTTTCCTAGCGCAGTCCTCCCCCAAAGCATGGTCACATTATCCTGGTACCAATTCTCATCTTAGCATTTCCTCTTACTGTGATAAACACTATGAGCAAAGCAAGTAGGGAAGGAAAGGGTTAATCTGGCTTACACTTCCACAGCATAGTCCACCACTAAAGGAAGTCAGGACAGGAACTCAAGCAGGGCAGAGACCTGGAGGAAGGAGCTGATGCAGAGGCCATAGAGGGGTGCTGCTTACTGGCTTGCTCCCCATGGCTTACTCAGCCTGCTTTCTTATAGAACCCAGGACCACCAGCCCAGGGATGGCCCCACCCACAATGGGTGGGGCCCGGGCCCTCCCCCATCAATCACTAATTATAAAAATACCCTACAGGCTTGCCCACAGCCAGTTCTCTCCCCTCCGACCCCCGAGACAGGGTTTCTCTGTGTAGCCCTGGCTGTCCTGGAACTCACTCTGTAGACCAGGCTGGCCTCGAACTCAGAAATCCGTCTGCCTCTGCCTCCCAAGTGCTGGGATTAAAGGTGTGTGCCACCACTGCCCAGCCCCACAGCCAGTTCTAATGGAGGAGGCTTTTTCTCAACTGAGGCTCCCTCCTCTCAGGGGACTCCAGCTCATAGTCAGGTTAACATAAAACTAGCCAGGATGGGGCTGAGGCAAAAGAAAAGTCTCTACAGCTGGGCCCCAGCATGGCTCCAAGGCCTGAAGAAAGGCAGGCAAGGCTGGGGTTTAATCTGGTCCGACCACTATTCTCCCCTCCGCTCCCAAGCCCACTGTCTTTATCAACCTGCTTACAGAGGAGCCAAATTACCCATCAACTAGCAGAGGCTGCCTCATTCACCCATAATGGATTCACTAGGGACCGGCTAATTGGCAGGTAATGACTCACAATGAGTGTAATGGAGTCCTTTACACTTTAGCTCCAGGGAGCCATAAGACATCTCAGAGAAAAGTGAAAAACAATTAAAAACAAGTTTCCAGTTTGTCCACTGGGGTGAGGTGTGGTGGGTGGGGTGGGAGAGGCCAATCTCACCTGTATTGTGAACTTGTTCCACCTTGAACTCTATGACTCTACCACCCATACGTGTGACATTTTTTTTCTTTTGCAGGTGTATGCCTGTGGTTTGCATGCTCAAATACATGTGGGTGCACATGTGCGTGGGTGCACATGTGTGTGGATGCAGACCCATGGAGGCCCAAGGTTAGTTAGTGTCAGGTGTCTCTTTCAACCTCTGTCCACTTACACACTGAGCAGGGCCTCTCTCTGAGCCTAGATCCTCTTGATGCTGCTAGCATAGCTAGCCAGTACCAGCTCCCAAGTGCCAGGATTAGAGGTGAGGTTGTCACCCCCGCCTAGTTCTCACACAGGATCCTCGAACTCAGAACCTCGTGCCTGCACTGCAAGCCATCTCCTCTACTGAGCCACTTCCTAGCCCCTTTCCAACGTGCAGGTACAGCTGGCTACTGAGATACAGATCCAAATGGAGGGATGAGGGTGACGAGTACACCCATGAGTGAGGCACGTGTCGCAGAGATCAGCAGGTGCTGTGTGCATTAGTCATCTCTAGGGCAGGAGGCAAGAGCATGAGTTGTCTACCTTGCTTTTGTTTACTTCGGCTTTTGGAACTCCACGAGAAGCATCCCTCTGAATTATCAAAGCAGTGGCTCCATGAAAAACCTCGCCAACCCAAGTTCACTTCTCCCAGCAGTCTTTGAGGCAGGTGACCCTCTATAATGACGCTAACTACCAGGGTCCTGGGGCAGACGCATTGCCACAATATAACCTTACTCCGGTAATGGAGGGAGCAGGATTATGGATGTCTCCCCTCTCCCTCCTGTGGAGAGAACTCTGATGTGTGCCTTTCCATAGCATGGCTGGTTTTAGCTCCTAACCTCCCACCTGATGTCCCCAGTCACCCAACAGATCTGCCTGCGAGCTATCCACGCTTACCCCTGGACTCAGGGAACTGGGACACTCCAAAGCTCGGGTTTCCCAGAGCCTCCCTGGTCCTGAGAACCACACCAGGTCAAGAGCAGTGTCCTGGGTACTAGGGAGGAACTCTGGAGAGCTTCTCTCCCTGGAACTGGTGTGGGGACCATCAGGACGGAAGGACAGCAGAGTTGGCACTCGACCACACACTCCCAGCTAGCACGTGGGGTCACCATTTTACGGCACCACATAGGCTGACAGTCCCCAAGCTCCAAGGCCCAAGTCAGCGTCTTCCCACTTCACAGTGGCTGGGGTGTGCCCAGCAGAACCCCTATCTGGCTCAGGATCTACGTCTTCTCCACAGTGGGTGACATGACCTGCATCGAGCCACAGTCTCAGACACAAATGGGGTCACAAACCCCCAAACCAAAGCACTCCATAACCAGTGACTAGCTTCTGTGGGACAAGGGGTGCACAGGCTGCAGACAGAGGCTCCCCAAGGCTGCAGAAGTCGCCACGGGGTCAAGCTGAGGCCACAGCAGCCGAGACCCTGTCTGCCTCGAGCTACCTCACCTGAGAGGGAGGTAGGTGCCGGAGTGCAGCCAGCAAGCAGGCACTCGTTATGAAATGTGTCCTCAGATGGCAAACCCAAAGGAAGGAGTGGCTCGGAAAGCTGCCTAGAGACTAGCTCCCATCAAACCCCACAGCCCAGGAAGAGCAATACCTGGTTTCAGTCAAAGCAGGAGAGGCGGCCAGCTCAACAGACCCTATCGACCAGTATCTGCAACCGTGGCAAGCGCCTGGCCTGGCAAAGGCTGCCAACTCAACCCACACGCTCTGACCCAGCAGGCACTCTCCTCTTGGCTACCGAGCATCAGAAACTCAGAGTCCCCCGGTGTTAGAGGGCCACGCAGTGTCATGTCCAAAGGTCCCCTGACACTGTCCCCAGCACAGGTAACCTTTAGGAACGTCAGAGGCAAGCTGCTTGCTGATGCACGGTCCTGGTACCAGATAGACCAACTCAACCTGGCCGGCACCTGAGTCAGATGCCTCTGGGGCAGAACTATGACACCCCACTTCCTAGGACCACTGACTCACTGAGGAACTGGTTCAAAACCCTACTGTGTCACCGTCCCCCACCCCCCACCAAACAAAGCACAACATGCTGACAGCCAAACTATGTGGGTCACGAATTCCCTTACCCTGGCTGAACTTTACATTCACCAACATTTATTGAGTTCACCTTTAGTAATGAACCCAAAAGTCAAGTTCAGGCAGCGTTCGAGGAGTGGGGTGTGGCTCAGATAAGTGATGGACTCTGGGCAAGTCAAAATGAAGGTTCCTCTGGTGAGGTGAAGAGAGCAGGGTCCCTCACAGATAGTGATCAAGGAAGGCTCCAGGGAGGGGGTGGCACCACAGCCCTGTGGCCTGGGAGATTGGAGATGGCGGACAAGGAAGAAGCAGGTGTCTGGAGGTTAAGAGCAGGAGCTGGAGCCAGGCAGTGGTGGCGCATGCCTTTAATCCCAGCACTTGGGAGGCAGAGGCAGGCGGATTTCTGAGTTCAAGGCCAGCCTGGTCTACAGAGTGAGTTCCAGGACAGCCAGGGCTACACAGAGAAACCCTGTCTAGAAGAAAAAAAAAAAAAAAAAAAAAAGAGAGCAGGAGCTGGGAGAAGAGGCAGGTGGGGCTGGTGGGGGAGGGGAGGGGAGGGGAGGGGTTTGCACCCAGTGTGTAGGAGAACAATGGGCAAAGCTAGCAAGCTGAAGTCACATTTGGGGCTCTAGCAGAATGCTTCCTCCACTCTGAGGACTTCACTGTACTTCCCAGAGCAGAGAGAGTGACGTTACAGACCTGCTAGGAGTGGCACGTCCAACCTGTTGCAGGGCTGTGGGCCTCTGGGGAGGCAGAAATGGAAGAGGGAGGAAGATGTATTGAGGGAGCTGGGGGTGGCGCCTCGCGGCAGTGAAAAGTTTGGTTTCTTTAAAAAAAAAAAAAAAAGTTATGTGATTATGTTTTTGTTTTGATCCTAGGTCCCAGATGTGGGATCCTGGGCTGCTTCAGATTGCCCACAGCCACGGCTAGGATTTGTCTCATGCTCCCGCAGGGGCATGATTCTGCCAGCTGAAGATAGTTTATGTTTGCAATTCTGGGGACTCTTGAGCGGGTATAAAGAAGACCAGAGCCCAGAGCAGGGCTGGAGGGGTAGCAGCCGCTGGTAGTTCCTGGTATGGCATTGCTGTTTGCTGGATTACTGGTTGGAGACATCCTGACCACAAAGATTGGACTGGCTCCAAGGAACTCTATGCCCCTAATCAGCATGAAGTAGTCCAACGAGGTCTGCGTCCCCTTCCCCCTCTAACCTTCTTTCTCACCTGCCTAGTGTTGGAGTGTTGGAAAGGATCGGGGTGGAGAAGGGTGGTAGGTATAAGAACCCAATAAAGGATCCAAAATGTCGGTTACAGCTCACCATGGAGGCCCTCCGCAGCCTGGGTGTCCTCAGCTGTCAAAAGGCTTTGAGTCATAACAGGAAAAGCGCTCAGCAATGTTTACAGGTGAGTCCCCTACCATGTGACAGGAGCCAGGAACACAGGTGTGAACAGGCCTGGTCAGCAGGTGGACATGTAGAGGAAGGTGGACCATGACAAACAGAGAGGGGACTGAGTGAACACACACGCAGTGTGTTCTTCAAGACCCTGCCCCTCCCCAGTTAAAAATCCACAACAGCGGCTTCACCACCGAAGACTAAGACAGCGCAGAACACATCCATCCATCTGAGGAGCAAAGGAATCTGGCTTCCAAGGGTTGCTGGCTTCCTGCAGGGGTCCCATCCCCCTCTCCACTACCCAAGACAAGGCCCCAAATTCCCTCAAAAAGTGCAGCTCCAGGCGGCAGGGAACAGGAGGGTCAGGGGCGCCCTGCCACTGACACCAGGAAATGGCACCAGGAAAGCCCCTGTCCCCTTTAAGAGAATTGTTTGAACAAGGCACCTGGATTCGTCAGTGACTGGATGGGCTGGGTAGTTAGTTTTATGTCAACATGACACAAACTAAGTCATTGAGGAGAGGGAGCTTCGACTGAGAAAAGGTGGGTGGTGCCATCCCTGGGCTGGTGGTCCTAGTTCTATAAGAAAGCAGGCTGAGCAAACCATGGGAAGCAAGCCAATAAGTAGCACCCCTTCATGGCCTCTGCATCATTCCTGCCTCCAGGTTCCTGCCGTGTGAGTTCCTGTCCTGACTTCCTTCAATGATGAACAGTGATACAGAAGAGGGAGCTGAATACACCTTTTTCTCCCCATGTTGTGTTGGTCCTGGTGTTTCATTACAACCCCAGGAACCACTGAGAGGAGGAAGTAAAGTATATAGAGAGATACCTGCCAGAGCCAAGCTTACGCTTGTTACAAAATTGCAGAGTCCCAAAGTCTTAACTGCTCAGCAGCTAACTAGCAGGAGTGAACTGGTCAGTCCTTCAAAGTCAGGAGGCCGAGGGACAGGCTGCCAGGACGGGGGTAGCTGTGTGGTCAGAGTGGACCTTTAGTTCTGATGTCAGCTGTGCAGCTGGACCCTCAGTTTTCCCCAGCTGGGCCAGAGGAGCCGACTCAGTGATTGTCGGCCGGTGGAGCTAAGGAAGTGCACAGAGATCCAGCCCCTGGCAGGAAGCCAAGGCCAACAGTTGCAAAGCTGACCACCCATTCCTGAAGTCAGGCCACCTCGTTCACTGCTAGCTAGCCTAGCCTATCAGGGTAAGATGGAGTCAGCACTGAGGAAGAGGGCCAGCAGGGAAGATACAAAAGATCTATCTATGACATATGTACCCCCATACACACACAAATACATACAACACACACAAAGGGAAACAACACATGCACACATACATTTACACACACAAAGGGAAACAACACATGCATGCATACACTTACAACACACAAATACATAACAAGGGAAACAGCACATGCAGTCACACACACACACACACAGGGAGGGAAATAGAGGAGACCTTGTGCAAACGCCCTGTGGTAGAAAACTCGTGGAAAGAAAGGACCCTTCCCTTGCACAGTACACTGGAGTAGAATGCAGGGGAGGGAACTAGGGCACAAGGCTAAAGGAACGTGACTGCCCGGAGACAGGAGTGGCTAAACAGGCTGGGGCATCCTGGTTTGGGACTAAATTAAACTATCCCAAGGGAAGTTCACAAAGCAGCTAAGGGCGTGATGCTAAGTGGGAAGGGCATTGGGAAGGGCGTCCGCAAAGCTGGACACATCTGGGACTCTGCAAAGTTGAAAAGAACAACCACAAAAGAGAAAGGAAGGAAGGAAGGAAGGAAGGTAGGAAGGAAAGAAGAAAGGAAGGAAAGAAAGAAAAAAGAAAAGGAAAAGAATTGGCAAAACCCACACTCTGCAAAATGCCTCCCCACCCTGACAGAGTGTCGATGTGCTCTGTCTAATGGGGCAGGCCTCTGTGGGGTAAGCTCTGTTGTTTGCAGAGCACCAGGTTCTAGCAGAAGTCTTGTTTTTAACGCTGAACAAAGAGGCAGAGTGTGGTTTGCTGCCATCTGCCCCATCCACAAACTCCAACGAGGCTCCTGGAGCCAAGGTCTTAGGAGGACAGCCACTCTCATCCAACACTCAAATAAACAAACGTCCCTTTGGCAGAGGTCCCCTCGCCCTCCCTTCCAGAGCTGGAAATCAGACAATAGCAGTGTTTTCTGAGAGACAGTGAAGAGCTCAGGCTCAGCAGTGGGAACTCACCCAAATACAAGCTTCCCCACCCAGGACCATCCCTTTCCTACTCAGGGTCGGGCCTCCTCCCATTCTCTCCTGTGCCAGATGCTTCCCCTAGAGCCCCGACAAGCCCTGAATTCCTGAGGCCCAGAATCCAGAATGTTAAACACCCAGGCTCCCTGGTCAGAGCATGTCAGAGGAGGATGAGGCCACCTGCGAGCCTGTAGTAATGGTCACTTTGCAAGAGCTTGTTGAATAAGAACCTTCTAGGTAGTGATGTCACATGCGCTTCGGGAGGAAGAACTGGCAGGGGGTTGGGCAACGTGGAAAGGTTAGAGGTCAGGGGGCGGGGTCCAGGTCTACACACCTACAGTCTTAACCCAGACCTTGAGGCCTCCTGGAAAAGGGGACATGGGACCTAGGCTCAGACCTACATGTGGAAGAAGAGCCGGCCAAGGAAGGGGCTTCCCAGACAGCGGACCCAGGAAGCAGGGCCCATGGGAAATGGGAGTGGGGCAAGCTGGATGTGAGGGCAGCCCTACCAGGCAGAGTCCATGCAGAAAGAGTGAGGAGACCTCAGTGGGGCCCATGAAGCCCCTGGGTCTTCAGGACTGTGACCCTGTGCGGTGCCTCCCAGCGGGAAATAAGTGAGAAGTGAGGGGCTGGTGTTTCCCAAAACCTCAGCATCTAGACTGTGAGCGCCAGGGCTCCAGGGCTCCCACCTTGTACCTCCCCTCCCAGATAGGTCCCTGTTTCTGTGAGAACAGCTGCCAAGAGAGAGTCCCCCCTCTCCCCCCTCCCCGCTGTGACTCAGTGTGCATCCCGAGGCCTGCAGTGGACATGCTAGCTGGTGGCTGAATGCTAGGAATACACAGAGGGCCATGGCATCTGGAGTCCATCGCTGCCCGACATCCGCCGAGCAGGCCTCTGTCCGGCAGTGACAGCGAGGCCTTGCCACTTGTAGGCTACTCGTTTAAAGACAGGACATGATTCATTCACACAGGCCTTTCTCAGGGAGGAAGGAAATGGCTCTCAGCTCCACAACCCAATTTAACTTGTTTTCTCCACGCAGCGCCATAGCCAGTCACACAGGGACCCTCCCACCCCCACCTTTTGGTAGTCGCTGCTCAGCTTTCTCCAGAAGGCCCTCCTGGGACCCTGGGCACACAGCAAGGAAACCTTAAGGAAGTGGGGGTGGAGG
>NW_022196905.1:106191277-106199751 GCF_008632895.1 Mastomys coucha
GGAGGGGCAACTGGTCCTTCCCAATCTCTATTCTCCCTCCTCAATAGACAGGGACAAAAGAGTTGAAGTAACTGTACTGCTCTGGAAGCCAAGCCTCTCACCACCCTGGGAATTTCAGACCCTGTGAATAGGGTTGGCTCAGGGGCAAGCAGGCACACCCATACCTGGGAGAGACACCTTGGCTGTGTTAGGTCCTGGGGGCAAACACATTGCCCATGCACACTCGGGCTGGGGAAGCAGTTCATTCAGGGCCGGGGAAGCGGTTCACTGTGGTCAGGCAGGCAGATCCTCCTGGGCTGGGCTTTAGTTCTGGTATCCTCAGATGGGGAGAAGGCTCCCATCTGAGTTCTTCCGGAGATTCAGAGACTAGAGGGTAGGTGGCAGGTGGTTAGGCTCCATGCTGTTCCTCTATGCAAGGGAGCAAACCACACTGATGGTAGAAACTGTGTCCCTGTCTGAGGCCTTTCCCCAGGACCCAGCTGTGTCTGACGTGACCTCCACCTTCAAGCTTATGGCACACACAGAACTGGTCACAACCTTTAATTCTCATCCCAGCTGTGTGGCCCTGGCAAAAGAGCTCACTCACTTTGGGCTCCTAGGGTGGCAGCAGGGCTGCAGAGCCTTCCACCAAGGGGATAAGAATAGAAACACCAGGCCAGTCTGAGGTGTGGCTCAGTGTAGAGAACCAACCTGGCATGCATGATGCCCAGCACTGAGAAAACGGGTTTCAGTAACTCCATCAGGAGGTCAGGGTCATCCTCAGCTACATAACAAGTTTAAGGCCTAGCCTGGGCTACATGAGATCCTGTCTTCAAAGTAACAAACACCCAAGGGAAACGAGTGAGCCTGTCCATTAGGGACTGAGGCTTAAGTGTGTATGTGTGTCTGTGAGAGTGTGGGTGTGTGTGCCTATGTGTCTGTCTGTGTGTCTGTGTGTGTGTATGTGTGTGTGTGTGCATGTGTTTGGGTGTATCTGAGTGTGTATGTGTCTGTATATGTATGCATGCAAGTGAGAGTGTGTCTGTGTGTATATTTGTGTTATATGTGTACATGACTGTGCATACATGCAAGTATGCATGTTTGTATTTCTGTGTATCTGTGTGTATGCACACGTGTCTGTGTCTATATGTATCTGTGTGTCTGTGAGTTTGTGTGTGTCTGTGGAAATGCATGTGTGTGTCTGTGTGTGTGCATTTGTGTGAGTGTATGTGGGTGTTTATATCTGTGTATATGTGTGCGTCTGTATGTATGCATGGATGTGACTGTGTATCTGTGAGTGTGTATATCTGTGTATGTATGTGCATGTCTGTCTGTGTATGTATGCACACATGTCTCTGTGTATGTGTCTCTGTGTGTGTGTGAGACAAAGGGCAACCTCTATGTTGCCTGCTGGGTTTATCTGCTTTTTTTTTTTCTGTCTGTTTTTCACTTTCATTTTTGAGACAGGGTCTCTCCCTGGGACCAACAAGGTGAGGCTGGGCTGCCTGAAAGCTTCAGGCACTCGGCTCCTCCTCCTTGCACGGTAAGCACCTTACTGAGCTGTCACCCCAGCCCCAAACAGCTCTTAATGAGGTCAGGTGACCGTTACCTACCCTGCTGTCCTTACCAGAAAGAGGACGCACAGCTATAAACCATGAAAGCCTAGCTCTCCCTCAAGTCCTGCCCCCTCCCTCCATCCCATAAACACCATCTCTGTTGTGTGCTCCCTGCGGCAACAAGTGGAGCTGACCCACGCAGGTGCACAGTGAGTACTTGAAAGAAGCTCAGAGCGGTCAAGGGGCTCACACAAGGTCACACACAGCAGATAAGAGTGCAGAGCAGAATCAGTTATTAGACTAGTGACCTATGTCAAGGACACAGAAGCTTCCTCTGTGTCATCTTCCAGTGGCCTGACCTATGCCCGAGGCTCAATGCCTAACCTTGGCAGGGATGTCTCCCAGCGGAAGGATCGTACCCATCAAAGCTTCTTGCATCCATCTAAGGTTCTGCTATGGGGAAGGGGATGCTCTGGAGGTGTATCACCAACACCCACAGGACACGTGCCAGCCACCAGCCATGGAGACCCAGAGCCCCCTCCCTCCCAGGGCTCCTCTCTCCCTCCTCCACCCCCTCACAACCCCTTGTCTGTGAAGGTGGGGAGCACCCGGCTCGAGCTGACCACCAGAGAGTGCCAGGCCTCTTCAGGCATGAAGAGGCAATGTCAGGGACTGGCAGTGCTGTCTGCTTCCCTGTGTTTGTGTTATCAAAGTCACCTTCTACTTGGACGCCATGGCTGGCTGTTTTTACTTGCGAGGCCATGACTCTGAGACTAGCTCAAGTATGGTCTAGTGAGAAGTCCTGAATGTGTGTGTGTATGTGTGTCTGTGTGTCTGTCTGTGTGTGTTTGTCTATGCGTGTGTGTGTGTATATGTGTGTATGTGTGTGTCTGTGTGTTTGTCTATGCGTGTGTGTGTGTGTATATGTGTATATGTGTGTGTCTGTGTATGTTTGTCTATGTGTGTGTGTATATGTGTGTATGTGTGTCTGTGTGTTTGTGTCTGTGTATGTGCGTGTGTCTGTGTGTGTGTGTCTGTGTATGTGTCTGTGTGTTTGTCTATATGTGTATGTGTGTGTGTCTGTGTGTTTGTCTATATGTGTATGTGTGTGTGTCTGTGTGTCTGTGTGTCTGTGTGTCTATATGTGTATGCACGTGTGTGTGTGTGATCTGTGTGTCAGTGTGTTTGTGTTTGTCTATATGTGTATGTGTGTATATGTGTGTATGTGTGTCTGTGGGTCTGTATGTGTCTGTGTGCATGTCTGTGTGTCTTTGTCTATGTGTGTGTGTGTGTGTGTGTGTGTGTGCGCGCGCGTGTGTGTCAGAGCCAGCAGGCTCACAAACCTCCTCAGTCGTCTCTGCTGACTGGATAGTTGGAGGTAGCTCTTGGTGCTGCAGGAACTGAAGGTGTTTCCTTCCTTAACGTAGATGTTCAGGATCAGGTACTCATGTCAGCACTTCTGTCTGTCTGTCTGTCTGTCTGATCACAGGCTGGGAAACACAAGGCTGGGGTCTGAACTTCAGATCTCAAGGGCACAGAAATCCTGCTTCAATGTCAAGAGGCCCTAACCCAGCCTCAAGTCCCTAAAAATCAGCCAGGGACTTGCTGAGGGCCAGCCAGGCAATGGGTCTCTTAGATGCAAGAACACTCCAGCAGGACAAGTCGGCAGATGTGGTGCAGGAGCCCACAGCATGGACCCTAGACCTTACTAGCAAAGGCAGCGGTGGCCATGGTGGCTGCCAGTGAGCTGAGCATACAGAAACCACCTTGGCAGAGATGGGGATATGCCAGGGTGAAGCTCTGCTACACAAACCAGAGGACCTGAGATAGGATCCCAGCACCCATGCCAGCATGGTGGTGTGTGACTATAACTCTAGCAACACTGGGAAATCGGACAGCTGGATCCCTGGGGCTCGGTGGCTGGCCAGCCAGGTTCATTGAGAGACAGCAATGGGAGGCGGGGCGGGGGGGGGGACAGGACACCCGATGTCGACCTCTGACCTCCACATGCCCATTCCCGGGTCAGCATAGTCATGTACACACACATAGGTACACCACCCAATGGGCGCACAAAATATATAAGTAAACAACAAATTAATAAATAATGCTGAGCCACCTACAGCCAGAGCCGGCCACGGACATGGCTGAGGGCGACCCAGATTTATTGGATGGAGTTAGTGAGAGGAACAAGCAGTGAAGTGAGCAGGGCCGGCTGAGTCAGCACCAGAGCTGGTACAGATGGGCAGGCTGGGGGAGGGGAAGGGAAGGGAGGGGCCGGCCCACACACGAGGCAGTGCAAGGGAAGCTGAGACCCCCTCCTCAGCCCCATGTCATACAGAGGGAACTGAGGACTGTGCCGTCACAATGTCCCCATCCAAGGTCATACAAAAATGCGGCACCATGTCAATTCCCTGCAGAAACCCCGGCCCCCAACTCACCTCTGAGAACCCGACTCCATCATTCACCCTGCCCTGTGGCTCCCCACACCCTCTCCTCTCTCTGCCCTTCCAGATCTCCATGGCAGGGCATGGACAGTCCGGAAGCTGCTTCCGCAGCCAGGGGAGGAGGTAGGTGGTTCCTGGGAGCTCATCTTACATGGGCCACCTCCTGACGGTCCAGCGGTTAGAACTTGGATGCTGGCCAGGCCTCAGCAGGGACAGGAAGCATCCTCAGTGATGGCGATCAGGCAAGGCTCATGAAGGAGCCTAGTGTGCCGGCCAGGAAGGGATAAAGTCCCAGTGTGCCCCCACACCATGCGCTAAGGACAATGCCTATGGAGCTTCAACCTTGGAAAGCTACTGTGGTCCCCACCCTACACTACCCATTCCATCTGCCAGTTACAGTTTACAGAATTCTAGGAGTCGGTCCATTCAAAATAAGGAGAAGTATGCAGCCATGTAAAATGACAAGCTATAAGGATGGAGGGTATCAGGTGCTCAGCTGTTACAAGCACTGGCTGCTCTTCAGGGGACCAGGGTTTGATTTCCAGCACCCACATGACAGCTCACTTCTATAACTCCACTTCCGGGGACTCCAACACCCTCACACATAACATACATAAAACATACACAACAAACATAAAACAAAAATAATAACTCATTTTTTAAAAAAAAAAGAACGGAGGTATTAACAAACAGGATTCTTGGGACTTTGCTTTACAGAAGAGAAACTGAGGCAGGAGGAAGGGATGTGATGTGCCCAGGGCCGTACAGCTGAGAGTTTCCAGAGAATGAAGTCCCATCCTATGGTGTGCATAGACATCTCTCAGTTAAATGCATGCTATCAGCGTGGAAATCTTTAGAACATACGGCTACAGGCCTTCCCTCCTGTCTCACAGTCCCATGTCGAGGGAACCGAGGTTGGAAGACTGCTTGCCCAGTAAGGGAGCTGTTCGCCCAGGTAAAGGATGGCTGCATTCTGAGGCAGAAGCACACAGAGACAACCGCACAGAAAACAGAAGACCCGGCCGCACCTAGACAGCACCCTCATGGCATCTTCAGCCCGGGAGACACGTGACCATGCAAGGAAGGAGCACCATGCACACAGTAGGAGCTTTACCGCACATGGTAGGAGCTCTGCCCATCACCACCCACCTTAATAGAGCCGCAGTGGTACCTATCTGTCACAAGCCCTAATGTGCACACCCGTGACCCCAGGCTGTGCGGCTCCGAGTTGGGTGGGGTCACCCCTAGAAGAGCCACCTCCCACGGATGACTCAGGCCTCAGGCTGAGAACTGGGCAGCACACCCAGTAGCCTGGTGGATGCCGGGCTGAACCCCACCAAAGCTGGGAAAGATGGCTCACACCTGCCGGCTGGGTCAGCCAGCATTCTGGGCATTCCGAAAATTCTTCTGGCTTTGGGCTGCCTCCCTCCCTCCCTCCCTTCCACCCACTTTTGAGTGAGCTGAAGGGAAGCAGAGCAGATGGGCTGTGGGGGAGCCTGTGGCTCACAGGCATCCGAGCTCACTCTCAAGTTAAATCTGAGAGTATCCAGGACGTCTCGCCTCTCCAGGAGAGATGGTGTCGCCTATCACTGGTACATTCTAACCAAGTCCCAGCTGCACAGAGGAAACAGTCTGGCCCCAAGGCTCAACAGGAGACAGGACCAAGGCTGGACCCTAGACACTGCTCTGGAAATGGCTCTCTGTCTCCACGTCTCTCTCCTCCACAGGGGGGCAGGGGCAAGGGCCTAGCCTGGGGCCTGGGTACACAGCAGGTGCTCAAACAGTAACAAATACAAGACAGGCCCACTCTCCCTGGAGAAGGCAGGACTCTGGCTGGATGTGGGACCTCCCAGGACAGAGGAGTTCTGGTGCCTCAGCTGCAGCAGACAGGCATGTCTCCTGAAGTTCCGCGCCTCAGTCGCTCGTCCATGAAAAGGTTAATGATGCTGAGAGACTGTCTGAGTCACTCTGAGGGTGACAAGAAGACACAGAACCCAACACCTCCCAAGCTGGAGACTTGGCACACAGCACATCCTGGGCAAACTGTGGCTCCCCCCAGGCCCTGCCTTTTAAAGGGCTGGCTTAGATCCTTCCTGGAGGTGTAGCAGGAGACTCACTTGGCTCGCACCAGAGAGAGGAGAAGCTCACCATGGCATGGCTCAGAGAGGCCCACGCTGGGAACTTTCTAATACACTTTAATCCTCACTCATCCCAGCCACGGCTTTTCCGGCTGCCAAGCATGGTCTCTGACACACTAACAACCAGCTGAGCCCAGCCTGAAGTGAAAGATGAACTTGGGCGGGGTCCCAAGCCAAAGGTCCCTGGGAGTTCCCTCCCCAGCCCGCCCAGTGCCCTAGACAGTCTCAGAGGGCAAAGCCTGCCAAGCCTGGGCTTCATGTCCCAACAGGCCAGGCTGTGTAGTTTGCAGGGTGACCCTGGGTAGCTAGAGCCACTGGCCTCTCCTGCTGGGATGTCCCGCACACTCACTCCTTGGGTGGGCAGTTCAAACCCGGGAAAGGCCTGTAGCCACAGAAGGAACAAACAAACAAACAAAGCGCAACGGAGTGGGTAGTGTGAAGCTGCCGCCCTGACTTGGGGAAAAGTATTCCAGCTTCTCCAGGGGGCAGAACCACGCCAGACAAGCCGGTCCCTCCGCCTGCCACTCTCTGGTAGGGCCACCCTCTCGCCTGTGTAACAAAAGCAACAAAGGCTGCTGCGGGTACTGCGCCAAATTCACCATGTAGCCCAGGCTGGCCTCAAACTCGTGGGCAGTCCCTCTGCATCTCCCTCTTGTGTGCTGGGATTACAAGCATGAGCCACCCCCAGGCCAATCCGTGTTAATGATTAATTATTTTATGGCTGCTGCCGTCCCTATTTCTGCTGGCAGTGCAAACAAGGGGGATTTAAAGTTATAGCTTGATATGGGTTGAGCACATTCAAGACACAGCACAGTGCTTACCATGTAAAATGGGCCTTGTATCATTATTACGTAAGTCACAAGGTCAGAACACCACAAGGGACATCTACGGTTATCTGTCTTTAAATTTTTTTTATTAGATTGATTGATTGATTGGCTGATTGATGGGGCGGGGGAATGGGGTGGCATGTGCATGCTACAGCACGCAGGCAGAGGTCAGAGGACAGCTCGTAGGAAGAGTTGGTTCTCTCCTTCCCACTTGCGGATTAGACGGACTGAACTCCGGGGCCTGGCAGCAAGTCACCTCTCCAGAGCCTGTTCTCTGCTCTGCAGATAAGCTAAGGCTAAGAGAGGCTGAAGCACTTGCCTGAAGCCACACAGCAGCTGCTGAGCGGCGCTAAGCATCCAGTTCAGCCCAGCCTGCGTGACTACCAGGAGGCAGCAGGGGAGAGTAGAGGGCACCGGAGCTGGAGTCAGGCTGCAAGGACCCACAGTCCCCTTCCTGGCTGCCACAGTGACTATGAAGACTCAAGCAGATCCATGTCCAGACGGACGCAGAGCCACGGGCAGGGAGAATGCCCACTGCCGTCCTTGCCAAAAGCTAGGTGTTGGCAGAGAAGGTGAGCCGCCACCTCTCCCAGACTTCTGGAAGCAGAGAGGCTAAAACAGAGGCCATGACACACAAGGCTAAGTGCAATCCTCCCTGACCCATCAGATTCATAGATGAGAAAGCACCCAGAGAGGTCAAGCCAGCTGCCCTGGGTCACACAGCACACCCATGCTACCCTCATGCATCCAGCTCAGCCCCGATCAGGTGCCCACCCAGACTCTCAGCACACCCGTGATCATTCATGGCCAATGAAGGTCCCCAGAAAGCTGTGTGCTCCCTGGATGGACGACACGGTGACTTCTCATTGCATACCCTGCCAGACCAGGACTGAGCGGTCAGTCATGGGGCTCTGTCCGTTCTAAGATGTCCTATATTGGGTAGAGAAAAATCACACAACCCACAGTTGGTCAACAGGCAGTCGGCCAGCGGCAGCGGGGACAGACACCCAGACCACATCCATCACTTCACTTCTGCCCTCACAGTGCTGGGGGCTCCCTGGAAGGCAAGCAACCTCTCTGGGCCTCCCAGACTAAGTACCACAGCCAGCAATAACCATCCTGCTTGGTCTGGCACCACGGGCCTGTAATTCCAGATGCCTGGGAGGCTAAGACACCAGGATGGTGAGTTCCAGAGCAGACTGAGAAAGTAGAAAGAGAAGAGGAGGGCACGCCAGAAGCCCTACATTCTATCTCCAGCACTGCCAGACAACCCCAAAAACAAGACCATTCCAAGTCAGCGCTCAGGTAGGGTCCTTTGATTGTCAGCACAACGATGCTTGCCCAGCTCCTGAGCCAGCCACTGCGACGGCTACCACCTCACAAGTGCAGAAACAGATGTCCAGAGAGGTTTAGCCTCACCCCTGCACACCTGCTACCCCACCCCTGCTGTCCCACCCCTGCACACCTCCTGTCCACCCCTGCTGTCCCACCCCTGCACACCTGCTGTCCACCCCTGCACCCCTGCTGTCC
>NW_022196905.1:106200026-106221131 GCF_008632895.1 Mastomys coucha
ACACACCTGCTGTCCCTCCCCACACACCCCCACACCCCCAAAGAGCACACCTCACTGCTACCAGCCAGGAGATCTATCAGAGGACAGATCAGCCAAGTCACTCACTGACCGGAGTGCAAAACATGCCTATGTTTAAAAGTCGATCATTTAGGAGATGTTTGTTACACAGAGCGATCACATAAAAAGCAAACCGACACAGGAGCCACACGCTTCAGAGAGACTAGCGCGTAGGCTGCCAAACTCCACACAACCTACAGGGGCTCTGACCTTCCCTACTGTGGGGCTGCAGGCTCCATCCTGCTGCCATTGGGAAAACAAAGCCACAAGCTGCACCTTTTTATCAGTCTTTGACCCGCTCCACAGCCCCCCACCCCAGCTGTGTTCACTGAACACCTTCTCTATCCAGTTAGGACCGACACACACCTGCCAAGTCCTTCCCAGTCCCCACAGCTACCCTCATGGGTAAGTCATTGGCCTCATTTACAAAGGCAGGCTCAGAGAGGTTAACACACCAGACTGCAGTCACACAGCAGGTAAAGCCAGGACTTAAAGCGAGGGCACAGCAGATCTGAAAGCAGGCGTCAGGGTTGACAGGTGTGACGGAGGCTCAGGAGGGGTTAGATTCTGTGCATGTGAAGCCATGGGAGGTTGGGAACTGCGGCTCTCCAAACCGTCCGTCCGGCTGGCCATCTGGGGTCAGACACTTTCATTTCCTGGAGCATATTAACAATGCAGGCAGCTGACTCAGGTGTAAGCAGTCAGCGATCATACTTTGAAAACATATTCCTATTCCCAACGGAGACAGGGCTGTAAACATTTCAAAGGTCACCTAACCGCCCGATTACCAAGGACAGCGTTAACTCAGGCCCCAAAGTCAAGTCCTTAACTGCTTCCCGATAGGCGTCTCGCCCTCTCTCCCACACAGCTGACTGAGGATTTCTGGGGACAGGAGAGCTCCGAGTTCTCAGGCCCAGGGACGCTCCTGCCTAAGAGACTCCATGAGATACCCGTCTTGTGTCCAGCCCTCCACTCAAACAGTGATCCTCTACTCGGGGCCAGCAGTTGGGGTGCAGGCAGTGGGCGGCCACACCTAGCCACATGGGGACACACAGAGTTGGGAGGTGTGTGGCTATGGGCAGCCAGTTCTAAGGTCAGAACTCAGCTCCTCCTGTCCCCCAAGCTTCCCTTTCATGACCTGGTCATGGGTAGGAGTGATGGAGTCTCCACATCCAACACTGTTTGAGAAGACTATCACGAAGAACAGAGAGGAGACAGACAGAAGGACTCAGCCCAGCGGCCTGACACAGTACACCCTCCTTGACCCTCCCACGGTGCCTGGCTGGCCTATCTCTCCCACCTCCTCCAGGAAGCCCCCCTTGGTTTACCTCTGGTGCTTCTCAGCGATTTTGCCTCACTGTCTCCAAACATCCACCAAGTTCCCGAGAGAAGTGGCAGGCAGGCCTTAATCCACACTCCTGCAATCTCAAGCAGATAGGGGTAGGAGTGTGTGCCTCCAAGGCAGGGATCTGGTCCCCTCAGTCCCAAGCCTTCTGATGCAGGACAGGGGTGTAAAGGTCTTTTATTCGCTCAACACGCCCTACACTCTGGGCAGGACCAGGAGTGAGGCCTTGCCTCTGCCCTACCTCCTCCTACCCAGCCCTCAAGGCTCAGCCTAAGTGTCACCTTTGAACACACACACACACACACACACACACACACACACACACACTAGGTTGGGCAGCTCGAAGGAACCGTTCTGATGACACAGGCTATCATGACAATATTCCATCTGGGCTCCCGCCATGAGCTCACACAATCAGACCCATCCCTGATACCCACCCCCCACCTTACCAACGTCCCTTCGATGGAGGAAAGCACCATTTTACAGTTAAAGAACTTGAGTCTCAAAGAAGTACCACAGGCTGGTGAGATGACTCAGTGGGTAAAGGGACTTGCCAACAAGCCTGAGGACTTGGGTTCAATTCCTGACACCCTTCTCTGCCCCAGACCACGATCCTCCTCTCGCCCCAAGCCACGGGTCCCTCCTCTGCTGCCCCACTCTCTGTCCAGATAGACCCAGGGTTCACTCCTCTGGAGTGTGACTTCCAGTCTAGTGCTTGACACAGAACCATTTGTTCAGTGAATGAACGATAGATGAACGGACATCAATCGGAGCTAGCTCATCCTGTGTGTTGGTCAGGTGAATCCTAGTGATGCTAGAGAGGTCAGATGCCAGGGATGGACAAATGGCCCCTGCACTCCCTTGCCCTCTGGAGAGCAGTTAAGTACCAACAGTCATCAGGGATCCCTGGGGGCAGGTTGTGTATAGCTCAGAGTCTGGGGTAAGGGTGCACCCCCAATATCACAAATCAACAAAGACATGGAGCAGGCTAACAATGGCTAGAAAGTCATCCCTGAGGAGCGGATTCTGAACTGCTCTGGGCCACACGGACTCCCAGGTACCTCTGCACACAGCTGCAGGCCAGGCTGGACCACGCGTCCAGAGTCTGCCTTTTCGGGCCTAAGTGCGCTCCTGCCAAGCCCTCAAGCCCTTTAAAAGGACTCCCCGAATCCACCAAGAACGGGATGTCTGAGGAGCCCAGCCCTGGCCGCACGCCTGCCCTGCGGGGTGGCAAGGAGAAAGTTGGCCGCTCGAAGCCTCCTCTAGAGTCCCAGTTACTGATTAACCAGCCCCAGCGCTTCTCGGTGCGCGGCCTGGAGCGGCAACTCGTCCCCAGTGGAAGAGAGTCCAAGTTACACATCTTTGTCACCGCGGACCAGGGCAGTGCGCGCGCCACCCCGGAGGGCGCGACCCCGGGGCAGGGCGCAGGCTCCAGCGCCAGCCACAGGCCCTCCGGGGACAGCTCTCTGCAACAGGCGCCGTCCCTCCGAAAGGCCACAGCTTCCCGGCCAGAGGAAGGTCAGCCCTGGCCTGCACGGCGCGATCCCGAGGCACGCGCGAGCCGCGGACGCGCGTGGGGGAGCGGGGCCAGCCCTAGGCGTCCTCAGCCGGCATTCCCCGGCCGAAGATGCAACGGGATCCCCCCAAGTCCGCAGCCGGACTCCGCACGCGGCTCCTCCCCGCTCTCTGCTTTGCCCTCCGCCAACTTCGCCAACTTTACACGCGGCCCCGCGGGCAAGAGTGGGCGTCCCCGTGCGTCTCTGCGCGCCCCCGCGCCCGCCCGCGCGCCCCCGCGCCCTCCGCGCACCTACCGCAGTGGCTCGCCGCGCCGCACCTGCCCGCCCGCACCTGCCGCGGCGCGCGCAGCCTCGCCGCTGGGGGCGGGGCTCGGGCGGGAAGCGCCCCGTCGCCGTGGCAACCGCACCCGGTGGCGCCTGCGCAGAGCAGCGAGGGGCGGAGCGCGGGAGCCCGAGTCGCGAGACTGTGCGAGGCGCGCTCCCTGCTGGATAGAAGCGGCATTGCGCCACGGTCCTGGCCAAGGCACCTACTGTGTGTCCCGCGGTGGGGTGGACAGAGCATTGCCCACCAATGGCCCTGCTACTGCGCATTCCTGACCAGCTGCCTTGTTCGTTTTCATTAATCATATCGACCACGGTTCCTTTTTTTCTTTCTTTTTATTTTCCTTCCTCTTAAAAACAAAAAACGATTTCTTTTATTGTTAGATATGTGTATATGTGCACCTAAGTGCCGGTGCCAGCAGAGACCAGAAGAGGGCAACAAATCCCAGGAAACAGGTTACAGGAGGTTGGCTGCCATGTTTGAAATAAACTCTAGCTTGGAAGGGGAATAGGGTAGGGGGTTTAGGGAGAGGAAACCGGGAAGAGGGGATAACATTTCAAATGTACTTTTTTTTCTTTTACTTTTTGTTTGTTTGTTTTGTTTTTGTTTTTGTTTTTTCTAAGACAGAGTTTCTCTGTATAGCCCTGACTGTCCGGAACTCACTCTGTAGACCAGGCTGGCCTCGAACTCAGAAATCTGTCTGCCTCTGCCTCCCAAGTGCTGGGATTAAAGGCATGAGCCACTACTGCCCATCTTGAAGTGTAAATAAATAAAATAACGAATATATAATAAAATAAAATAAATAATTTCTAGTCTTACAAAAGTGGTGCATTCCACCACTAACTAACTCGCTCTCCCTCCCTCTCTCTCTCTCTCTCTCTCTCTCCCCAGAGGCTCTCCCTACATTACTCAAGTTTGAACTCCTGAATTCAACCCATTCTCTCTCATGTCTCTTTCTCCTTCCCCCTCCCCCCAGCACCCCCACACACCCCCCTCCCGTAGCTGGGACATCTTCGGAACCCTACCCTGCCAGCTCCTGCATCTTGGCTAAGTCCCTTTTGTACACTGGGCTCTGGGGACTCAGCTCTGAGGCAAGCTGGCAGATCCAAGGTCTCATGGGGCTTCACCAGCCTTAGAGTAACATCGCATGGATAAATTGAATCATATTTATGACACATGCTCCCCGAGGAAATGGGACATAGTTTATTCTTTTATTGTAAGCGAGGCCATCGTCAAGAAAAGAGACAGAGACCCAAGCAGCAGTGTGGCTTCCAGAGAACCTGTCTGCCACTCTCCTGCCTCCTCTCTGCCTCCGACTATTGGTGGTGGTGGTGGTGACAAGTGTGCAGGTGTGTGTGTGTGTGTGTACAACTCATACAGTCCTTTGAATTCTGACCCTTTTGAAGTAAGGGTTAATGCCTTGCAGAATACCCTGGAGCCACCTGAGGCTTCTCTGGTCCACAGTGACAGAGCCCAGCAGTGGTATGGGTCATCTGGATCCCATGGACACAGTTATCAAGTGGAGCAATCCCAAACAATGTCACATAAGATTCTGCCGTTCCATTCCCTGGGGGTGGGGAGGAAGTCTTTGAGTTTGAATGGTTGGTCTGCAAGATGAAATTCCTCAAAGTCCACCTAAAAGCAGAGCTCTTATGTGGAGTTTGTATATTACTATAAATAAAAATGTTTGGTGTGCTGATTGTGACAGCACTCAGCAGGCAGAGGCAGAGGCAGGTGAATCTCTCAATTCGAGGCCAGCCTGGTCTACAGAGCTAGTTCCAGGACAGCCAGAGCTATACAGAGAAACCCTGTCTTGAAAAACCAAAACCTACAAGGACATATTAAATAAAACTAAATTCAAAAATAGTTTGTGTCCACTCCTGTCTAGAGATACTTTAGAAAGGTATTGGACACCCACCTGATTCACAGTGCCTACCTCAGGGCTGAGACACAGTAGGCGCTCAATGAATAGATGTGTATGAATGGTCAATCTGTGATGCCCCACTATGTGCCATCTTTCCTCCAGAAGCTCTGAGAAACTTCCAGTATCTCTTATGCAAATCACTTCTTACAAAACAGGTGTCAGAATGCTTTTGAGTAGCCAGATGTTTGTTATTCTGGTCTCCCCAGACAAGGGAATGCCCCCTCCCCCTCCCCTGCCCACACACTGCCAGTCTGTCTCTGAATATAAGCTCTGAAAGGAACAAAGCAGTGTCTTTCCCAACACCCCACAGACCCCAGACCTAGATATGTCCCCTGTGGCTACCCCAGCCCCATTCCTCACTCTGTCAACTCAAGCCAAGCTGAGGAAACACCAAAGCAAACCAAACTACAACTCCCAGAAGCACCTGGGTCCTCCTGGGTGGAGACTTCCTGGGAGACAGGTTGGACTCCTCCAGATTCTCTTGTGCTGGCCAGGTGAGAGGCTGCCAGCCACACCAGCCCAGGGATTACACCCTGAGCAGGGAGTGTCAGGTTCCACATTCTACCCGGAGCCAGAACCCCAGCCTTGTCCGTTCTGTTACACAGAGGACAGCACACCCCAGGGACTGTCCCAGAATCTTTTATCTGCCACCATCAGCCTCCTCCAGGAAGTCTGTGGGAATACAGCTCTCTAACAGCATTTCAATAACAATGGAGATTCCACCATGGCTCTGCCCAGACTCAGTGCACCCTGAGCACCCAGGTAGCCAGCGGGACCGCGCACAGTGTGCTTCATTTGTCCTGTAGGGTGGGGCTGTTTTACTGCCTTACTGACTGGGTAGCCCTAGAAATCACAGCTACCTGGCAGGGCCCTGTTTCAGCCATTCTTGGCCTTTGCTTTATTTCATTGCCAGGGTTTCAATACAACTAGTCTGAAACCTGTGTTAGTCCTCCTGCCTCAGCCTCCCAAGTGCTAGGATTACAGTCCTGTGTCACGATGCCGGGTCTATGGATGCTGGGGACCAGATCCAGCACTTCCTGCTGACCAGGCAAGCACTCTACTACCAACTCAGACACATCCCAGCCCTTCCTGGTTTTTGACGGTAAGAACCAATCTATTCTTTGAAATGTTTTCTCTTGAGTCCAAACCTCTACTGTACTGCCCTGCCCTACCAGGAGGACCTTGCCCTCAGCTGGTCTATCCTTGGCTTAATGACCATCCCTCTAACCTTAGCTTTCCAGTCAGTTCACCCAGAAGCCAGGGGATTCACCAGGTAGAAATGGATTCCGTACTTCACATACTGAGACAAAGCTGACCCTCACGACGGAACCGCACTTAGAGCCAGCATTGTCACAGGACACGATTCAGGGCTCTTGGTCACCAAGGGTGGGCCCTGTTGTGGTTTGAGTGTGAAACATTCCCCTGTAGGCACAGACGTTAAAATATCAGTTCTCTATCAAGTGAAGTTGTCTGGGAAGGTCGAGGGAAATTTAGGAGAGTGGTTCTCAACCTGTGGGTCACGACCCCTGCAGGGGGTCATTTAGGAGCATATAACATATCAGATTTTACATTATGATTCATAACAGTGGCAAAGTTACAGCTGTGAAATAGCAAAGAATTAATTTTACGGTCAGGGGTCAGCACAGCATGAAGAACTGTGTTAAAGGGTCGTGGTGTTAGGAAGGTTGAGAGATGATGCTCTAGGAAGGGGAGGGGAGGAAATGAGTCACTTGGGGGAAAGAAAGGCCCTGGGGTTTCATGGCCTGGCTCCACTTCCTGTCCGCTCTCTGCTTCCCCAGCCGGCCTCCCACTCCGTGACCACCATGCTCTCCCCACCATGATGGGTTGGATCCCTTGGGAAGTGTAAAGCCAGAACAAGCCTTTCTCCACTAAGTTGCTTTTGTCTTGCTGTTTATTACAGACCCTCCCACTCATAATCATCCTTGGACTCTGTCCCCCCCCCGTTTCCATGGTAACACACTGATTTCTAAGAAAAGGGAGAGTGTGCCGGGTGGCCCTCCTCAAGATTTAATTTCCCTGAAGCTCAGAGGAAGGTGCTCACTGGTGGACAACGAGCAGGGACCCGAATCATACCTCCGGGCCAGGAGGAGACAGGATCTAAATTGTGGTTCTGAGACAACAGGGACACAATTATCCTCTCACGATGGATGTCTCACTTGCTCTGCCAATCACCTGAATAGGAAAACAGAACCTGAAGATGCACAGAATGATGGGGGCGGGGGGTGAAGGGTGGAGTGGGGGTATGTGGCTCAGTGGACAGCGGTTACCAGCCCTGGGTTCGATTCCATCTGGGATGCTGCTGGGCTGCATGGTAGGATGGAGGCAAAGGGTTATCCTCGGCGTCAAAGAGAATTCAAGGCAAGCCTGGGCTAAGTGAGACTGTGCTCAGAATAGAATTAAGATGGGAAAAATAACTCTGCCTTTAACGAGAGGCACGGTCATATAATCCAAACTGCACACATGCACTCTGCTGCTCAGACCCTCCCTGATGAGCCTGCCCGCTGTCTGGGATCCTACCTGGAAGCCTGCTCCAGGTAAATGAATGCTTCAGGCATCCCGGCTCCTGTTCCTGCTTTTCTGACCTGTAACTGACCAGCCCAGATTCTCTCCATCCCCCTCCTACAGGCAGCTGCTCCCTCCAGCCTACCTGACCAGCTTTCTCTCAAACTCCTATAAAAAGTTTTCTTCTAAGTTCACTGGAAGACAAAGAACCCGCAAATGGGACCCCCGAGTTCCCCAGTAGGGGTGGTGCTAGTGAAACTAGCCGTGAAGCAAGCCAGGGGATTCTGCTTCGAGGGTCACAACCTTCTAAGAGGCGACGTCTCTTCAGCCCCCATCCACAGAGGTGAGAGCTGAAGCTCAGTCACACAGCAGGAAGCTCAGTCTGGCAAACAAAGCCCCGGGCAAACTTGGGCATGCTCAGGCGTCTTTGGGGAGGTGACTCCAGTCCTACGGGAGCGAGGGAAGACAGATTTGGAGAAAGTGAAGGGAAAGGAGCAATTACAGGAAATGCCTGGTGAGGCTGGCCAAGCCTCAGCTAGAAGCCGCGGGAATTAGCCCACGGCAAAAGGTGGAGCGAGCGCGCCCTCTGCTGGTGCATCCTGCAGCAATAGCTTCCTACGGAGACAGAGAGACTCAGGGAGTGGACGCTTGGATACCCAACTTGGGCACCAGTATTTAATAGTGTCTCGGGTACCCCTATATGTGCCTTCCCCTACCCAGGAATCCAACCCCTCCCCCCATCCTATTTGAGGCTGGAGTTTCCCTCTTGGTCCAGCCCATCGGTTAGCCCAGAATGAATAGCTATTGATTTCAGGAAGGAAACCGCACTCTGGTGAGTACATACACACCCTTCTCGGACCAGCTCCTCACGTGACCCTGCTCTGTGCTCACCAACCTGAACGTGACTCTTAAAGGGGAAGACACCTTTTAAAAGCTCACAGATTTACATTCAAGGCCAGAGCTGGGGAGGTCACATTGGAGAGGTAACCTTAAAGAGGCCTGACCCAAAGTGTAGGGTTCCTGGACAGAGGGGCTATATGAAGGGAGGAGAAAGATAGGGGTCGGAGGAGGAGCCAGGCTGGCCTCAGGCACCGCTTAGGGGCCCTAGCAGGCTTCAGTGGAGTGCCACTGGAGCCCTGGAATGGTAAATCAATCGTTGTGTGTCTTTGTGTGGTTTGAAGCTTGAATGTGGAATGCAGCCACAGTTTAAAAATCCTATTTTCAAAGGAACCCAGTCCTCCAAACGTTAGGCGCCCCTGCTGTAGGCCAGGGTCTTTGTAATTTGTCCCAGGTGACAGAGCCAGCAGGCCTGGTCGAGACAGATACGAGTGTCCATGTTTTGAAAGACCCTGTCCTCAGGTCTCTCCTGAGCAGCCTGGTGATCTCTATCTATCGCTATGTATCTATCATCTCTGTCTACCATCTATCTATCTATCTATCTATCTATCTATCTATCTATCATCTATCTATCTATCATCTATCATCTCTCTATTATCTGTCTATCATCTATCCTCTATCATCTCTCTATTATCCGTCTATCATCTATCCTCTATCATCTCTCTATTATCCGTCTATCATCTATCCTCTATCCTCTCTCTATTATCCGTCTATCATCTATCCTCTATCATCTCTCTATTATCCGTCTATCATCTATCCTCTCTCTATTATCCGTCTATCATCTATCCTCACTCTATTATCCGTCTATCATCTATCCTCTCTCTATTATCCGTCTATCATCTATCCTCTATCATCTCTCTATTATCCGTCTATCATCTATCCTCTCTCTATTATCCGTCTATCATCTATCCTCTCTCTATTATCCGTCTATCATCTATCCTCCATCAATCATCTATCTGCTATGCACATGGTTCAGCTGCTCAGCCATTGCTCCCTCTCATCCAGCTATTATCACCCAGGTCCAGACTCCAGGCCAAAAGCCCTGGGGATCCACCACACACACATACACATACACATTTCCTCTCATACCCCCAGCAAATCTGGTCGGGCTGACTTTTACCTTCATAGCTGACACACAGCTTGGCCACTGTTTGTCCATGCTGGGACTCCACCACCCCTGGAAGCCTTTCGTTCTGTATTCTACTCACCCACACGGCCTCTCTGCTTCTGCTGATGTGCCCTGCAGGTGCTGGCCTCAGGGCCTTTGCACCAGCTCCACACTCAGCCTGTAGTGTCCCTCCTACACCTTCCACACAGCTCCCCCATCTCCACCTTTAGGTCAGACTTGGCTTTCTCCCGAGGCTTTGTAAGACTCCTCCATGCAGATTCTCTGTCTCCTTTTATTTGTATATCATGGGATATACGTATCTCCCATTGCATATGACACTGTCTCACATCTGCTTCATATATTCATTTATTTCCTCAACATCTCTTCTCTAGGCAGGGATGGAATCCACGGGAGAGAGGCTGTGGCTGTCCTGATCCATGTTCAGTTCCTAGCACCCAGGACAGACCGTACCAGGTACTAGATGCTTAATAAGTATGGTGGGGGTTGGAGTGGAAAGATAATGCATGAAAGGAGAGCTACATGTATGAGGGTGAGGGAGGTAGGGAGAGATAGATGATTATAGATAGATGATTATAGATAGTTAGATGGCAATAGATAGATAGGTGATTATAAATAGACAGATAGATAAATAGATACAGATAGACAGAAAGATATATAGATGATAGATGATGACAGATACATAGAGATAGATAAACAGATAGATGATAATTAGATAGATGATAAATAGATGGATAGATAGATGATAGATAGGTAGATAATAGATAGATAGATAGATAATAGATAGATGAATGGATGGGTGGATAGATAGATGGATGGTGGATGGGTGGGTGGATGGATGGAGGGATGGAGGGATGAGTGGGTGGGTGGATGGATGTAGAGACCATATGTCTTAAGGCCCTGTCTTGTTTACATGACCCTAAGCATGACATGGGGCACAGATCTTGGCTCCTGGATCACCTTTGTTCTCTGGCTGGAGCTGGTGGGACAGTTGCTGATGCCCTCACTGTGATAAAGTCTGCAGGTCACTGGGATGCCCAGCCTCTGACTTAAATCCTCCTCATCTCCAAGAACGTGAGGTTGAGAGGCAGAAGCCTCAACTGTGCCACCTGTGAAAGGAACAGGGTCACTCAGCGGCTGCTAGCCCAGGTCTCTTCAGCTGTAGGGGCCAGCAGGATGACTCTGCCTGTCAGGGACTTAGTGCCAAGCCAGTCATCCTGAGTTTGATCTCTGGGATGTATACAGTGCACAGAGGGAACCAACATGTATGCACACTGTGACACCCTGCCCCTCCATGCATATAATAATTGTTTTAATTACAATTAAATGAAAAGTCAGCTCTAGAAAGAGGAGAAAGTCTCCCTTCTGTTCTCCTCAGGCTCCCTGTAGGTGGACTCCAGTAATTGGAGCCTGGCCGGATGTGCTTTGAGGTTATAAAGCCTCACTTAGCTTTCTGGGCACCTGTTCCGTTGCAGTGATTTTCTCAGGTGACTAGTCTTTTCAAAGACTCAGAAACACCAGGGCAGCCCGGGACAGTTGAGGGCAGGGCCATGGGGCTCCATTCAACAGTCTCCTGGCCTGGAATTACACCCCTGAGATCAGCTGACCCATGGGAGGTGTGGGTTCTGGTGAAAGGGCAAAAACAAGTCCTTTGTCACCCAAAGGACGATTCCTCACGCACTGGCTACCAGCCTCAGAGAGATTTCTAATCTCAGAGTGAAAAGCTTCCTCCACTTGACCATGCCCTTCTGCCCAGGCTGATCTTTCTCCACCCACTTCCACCTGCCTGAATAGAGACACATTCCCAAGCCTGGCTGCTGTGTGCCATACCTAATGCTGGGATCTAGGTGCTCCGTGGAGAAACACGGCTGTCTTACCCAGGATCCCAGGTGGGGGCTGAGATTCCTTGCCACATTCAAGTTGCTGACAGAGGTTTCAGCTGCTGACAGCTCAAGTAGGCTCTGCTAGCTCCACCAGCACCAGGACAAGTGGCTATTCCTTCCTTCCAGGCTGGCAGAGGTGTATCCGTTGCTACTTAGGTAAGGCTCTACTTTAAAGCCCTTGCGTTTTGGTTTTTAATTTAACCTTTAGGAAACTGGTCTTGATTGCCTGTCATGATAGGGATATGTCCCTCATAACTCCCTGTTGGAAACTTAACCCTCAGATTCCTGTGTTGATGATGTCTGGAGGTGAGGCCTTTGGGAAGTCAAGATGTGGTCAGGAGGGTGGGCCCCTAAGATGGTTGGTAGCTTTGTAAGAAGAGAAGAGGGTTGGGGAGATGTTCAGTCAGTAAGTGTTTGCATTACAAGCCTGAGGACATGAGTTGCCCCTCCCCCCACCAGAACCCATGTAAAACACCCAGGAGGTGCTGAGTTTGGGCACTGGCCTTTAATCCCAGCATTCAAGAACAGAGGCAGGACCATCACTGAGTTGAGGCTATGGAGCCCAGGACAGCCAGACCCTGTCTCAAAAACCAAATAGACAAAAGCTAAGTGTAGTGCGTGCTTGTAATCCCAGCACTGAGGAGAAATGGATGGACCCTGGGGCTCAATGGTCAGTCAGCCTAATGAACAAGCGCCAGGTCCCAATGAGAGACCTTGCCTCAAGAAACAAGGCAGAAACTCCCGAGGAACCATGTCTGAGGCTGACCTCTGGCCTCTGTATGCATGTGCTGTCATGTTCATGCATGCCCACACATACATATACACACGTGGACACCATGAAACACTGGGCAAGATGGGGGAGAAAGAGATGGGGGCACCTAGCCTAGACATCTTGCCAGACGCCGAGCAGATGCTACACAGTGCTCTTAGTCTTCCCAGTCTCCCAACACCATGAACCAGATGAGTTTTCTTTTTTCTTTATAAATGACTCAGTCTGCAATATTGTGTTATAGCAGCAGAAAGCGGCCTAAGACAATGCCAAAGTCTAGCGGGACCCAAGGGTCATTGGTCCACATTGTCAGGAACCATCTAGGAAAGGCATACCTTATAGCAGATGACTTTCCTGGAAATGGACCAATGTTTTTGTATGGTCTGTGATGGGTAAAATTCTAAGCTGCAAAGGCTTTCAGAAATCTCAGTTCAGGATTGATTTTTATTGCTGATATGCCTTCTCTGTCATGATTGAATTAAGTCTAATGATTCCTGGGCATTAGTCTACCCTACTAGGCAGATTTTCTGCAGCTCAAGGAAGATGTAGCAATGCTATGTAGACAAATTGGTGATTTTATAATTCCTAAATGCTTCTATAGAATTCCTTCTAAATTTATGCTGGTGATATTGAGCCCTCTATAGTATAAAAGCTGCAATTAGGGGTCTGTAAACCTTCCTGTGTCACAGGCTAATTGCACTAGGATAGAAAACAGCCTTGAAACAAAGTTGCAATCAGTAATTGCACTAGGATGGAAGGCAGGCTTGAAACGAAGTTGCAATCAGGAAAAACATTCCTTCTAGGTGAGCTGTGAAACCATTACCTGATAACTCAAGATCGTAAACAGAGAAAGGACAATTTATTTTTGGTGCAAGGACAAAAGATAAAATATTGACTGGATTTATCTATACGAAACTTCAAAACTAACGAGACACTAGGCAGATGATTTGAATCTTGGCAAACCCATGCTAACTTATAACATAAGAATTGTTGTCTTAAACATTTAATGAACTGATGGGGGCTAGTGAGAGATAATGAATGTTTATTTAGATGATTAGTCTTAATGGAAACTCTTGTAAACATTCCTGCCAAAACTTATTCGATTTATGATGAACTTTGGGAATGTAAAGACGCTTGGAAGACCATATGATCTAGTCTCCTGAAAGCGTAAATTCCAAGAACAACAACAAGAAAGCAGATTTTTTTTTCTCACTCACAGGGCTTCTTTCACTGAGCAGTAAAAAGATAGAAGCTTTTTCATTGTCTGAGCAATAAGGGTTGGAACTTATTTTTTCATCCAGAATGAGTGATTTTTTTCTGTGTTGGTGCTTGCTCAATGAAACCTACTGTTGGGGGATGTTGCTACATCCACCAAATGTGTGTGTATGTGTGTGTGTGTGTATGTGTGTGTATAAAGTATAGGTATGTATACTTAAGTATGCATGAATACTTATGGAGTGGATTGGCCTGGCCAGAACGTGTATATATAATGTGTGTGTGTGTGAGAGAGAGGGGGTGGGGGAGGGAGGGAGGAAGGGAGGAGGGAGAGAGAGGGAGGGAGAGAGAGGGAGAGAGAGAGAGAAAGAGGGAGAGAATATATGTGTGTCTGTGGATATTTGAGAGGTGTAAAAGTTTGGGGTTTTTTTGTTTGTTTTTTTTTTTTTTTTTCCTACAAGCATGATTTCTTTTTCCTGGTTCAAAAAGAGTTAAAGCTCCAAGGCTCCTTTAAGCCTGGCCAGGCAGAGGTGAGGCTCCCAGGCAAGAGAAAAAGGAACTCTTAAACAATTAATCCTTTACTTAATTCCCTGCTGCTGCCAGCAAGAATTAATTACCAAATGTATATCCGGCTGTCTGTATGTTCACTTAAGAGTTTAGAATTTCTCACTGGGCATTCTTGCCAGCTGCAGATAATTAAGTTTGTTCCCTCAGTAATATTGATCCCATAAATCACCCATAGCTGTCACTGGTGCCTCTGCTCTCAGTAGGACCTCACTCCTAACCCTAACTCTAACTCTAACCCTAACCCTTCCCATCTGCAGCTGGACAGACTGTGCCAGACAGACCACAGCACTATATCCCCAAATTCTCACCCGAATCCTGCTGGAGACTGAGTGTCTATGTGGTTCCCCCATAGATCCTAGCATGGAATGCCCACCCCGACAGGGTGGTTTGAGGAGATGGGACTCTTGATGGCAGTAAGAATCATCCTGGAAACAAGGCAGTCTAGTGGGACAGGAGCAGATGGATCCACAGACACCCAAGGAGCTGCCAAAACATCACCAAATCCTAGTCCACGCTGAACAACGCGGACAAGCCCCATGGCCTCCATGGGGAGGGGTTTGCTGATGGGTGGGACGGTGCCACAAACCCAGCCTGGGAGTATGAGGTTTAAGAGATGCTACATTTCAGGACAGGGCTGTCCTTTTGGACAAGGGAGGCATTATTCTTCTTGTTGTGGTCAACTGCCTGACAAGAAGGGACTTAAAGGAGGAAGGGTTTGTTCTGGCTGACAGTTTGAGGGTACTATATTCATGGTGGGAGGGGCAAGATGGTCGGAGGGGTGGCACGGTGGGAGGGGCGGCAGGGGTGGCAGCCTGTTACATCTGCAGTAGGAAGCAGAGAAAAAGAGAGGAGAGAGAGAGAGAGAGAGAGAGAGAGAGAGAGAGGTTGATATTTAGCCCACTGTTTTACTTTTATTCAGCCAGGACCCCAGCTTTATGCTGCCCACTTCCAGGGTGTGCCTTCCCAGTCTAGATTGCTTCTCACACGCACTGAGAGAGACTTGGGTTGAGGAAGGCCAGCATGTGTGAATGAGCAAGCTACTGAATGGACCTGGTGTGTCCTGGTGCTGGCTCACCTCATCACACCCTCTTCATCTCTCACCTCGGCTTGACCCCTAGGTCAGCGACATTGCCGATGGAGGTCGAGGTCGGTGTGAGGGCTGTTCTGGGACTCTCCCTCACCAGCATGTCTGGCCTCAGCCTCATCTCCCCCGCCTGGTTCCAGAGTCCTTCCTCCTCCTATGGTGTCTTTATCTACTGCTCCTGGCCACAGAATGACCACTGGAACCAGAGCTGTGTGACCTTTGGGTCCCTGAAGGACATGCCCAGCTTGCCCTGGAAGGTGAGACACAAGCTCTTCCAGCGCTGCTGGTTCCCAAGGAATGGGCTCCGGGGTCTTTTGCTAACCAGTGGGTATCCCAGTGTCTGAGCACATGGGTTCTTAGGGCTCTGCAGGCATTGGGTGGGTGTGACTTCTGTCTAGAGGCAGCTCTTAGCCCCCAGAAAACCTTTGTTTGTGCAAACCAGGAAAAGGCACCTTCTTCAAGACACCATACTGCCACCTGCTAAGAAGTCCTTGTCATCAATAAGCAAGTCTGTGGTGGTTCTGCAGTATACAACCTGCACACCCCTACCTGACTCCACCCCAGGCACTGCTGGGATTAACAGACAAAAGATGAGGTGTTCAAGTCTTTGGAGTGTCATGGTGATCAACTTGGGGAGGGTGAAGACCAGGTACTTAGACCAGCACCTAGGAGGAAGATTATACAGCCCTCAAAATTGATCACAAAGGTGACATTGTGGATTAGGGCCTTCTCCTGGTGATCCTGGCAAGTGCTTAGTCAGGGCAGGATGTAGTGGTTCATTGGCCTGGATTCTACTTCTGCTTATTTGATTGGCTGTGTGTCTCAAGGCAAAGGGCTTGCAATCTCTGGATCAATTTATTTAAGGGAAATAGGGCTATAGTAACACATAGTTGCAGTGACAATTTGGAAATTTGGTCTCTTTACAAAACACAGAGATGTTGTGGGAATATGCTTTCATTTTGATCCCAGGTGTGGGATACGGGGCTGCTTCAGACTGTCCACAGCAGCTGACTAGGATTTGCCTCGTGCTCTAGCAGAAGGTGTAATTTTGCCAGCTGCAGATAGTTTCTGTGATTGCCTGACATTTAGGAATTCTGGAGACTTTTCAGAGGGGAGATGAGTGCTAAGGTTCCAAGAGGTGAGGAGTGTTGGTTGGTTGTTGTCGGTCATAGTTTATTAGGTATTTGTGTGCAAAGAAGAAACAAAAAGAGTAAATTACAAATCCTGAAGGCGAAGATAAAAGTTGCCCCCAAGGGATTCAATGGCCCTAATCAGCAGAATGTAGTCTAATGATAACTCTGTCCCCCTTCCTCCCCCTACCCCCATATCCTTTTTTCTTTCCTATTTAGTGTTAGGGAGTTGAAAGGGTGGGAAGGAGTAGAGAAGGGTGGAAGAAATAACCTACAAAGTAGCCGAACAGGAGTTACACATAGCTGTTGGAAACATTGTAGTGGACAAAGGGCACAGGGACTGCCCTGTGCCCCATCCATGTGCTCTCTCCTCTCTCCCAAGGTCTCAGCTGCAGCGCTCCTGGGAGGCTGGCTTTTGCTGTCCATCTGTGCTCTTCTCCTCTCGGCCTGGGCACTGGCCCCCAGAAGGTTGTTTCCCAGGAGGGGCTTTGGTCCGACACCTGTGGTGCAGGCAGCAGCAGGTAGACTCTTGCACAGTGCTGAGATTTCTGAGGTGAACCCCAGGAGAGTGAACTATTCCCATCTTTAGCAATTCAGGACTTGGGGGCAAGGGAACACATGATGTTGAAGCTACCCACATGGAGCTGGTCTTAGCTGACCTGGTCCTATGCCAGGTCCTGCACCATACACACTGTAAATTATGCTTGGCTGGTGAGTGTGTGTGTGTGTGTGTGTGAGAGAGAGAGAGGGGGGGGAGGGAGAGAGAGAGAGCTGGTCTACCTCTATGTTTCTCTTTCATCCACCCATTCTGCACCATGCTTAGTAGCACTACCACTGCACAGTTGGTAGGCTATGCACTGCCCAAGCATGCCCAACTAAGAGCTGAGAAGATGCTGAAGTCTGACCCTCACTTCAGCAGAGGAGGGAGGCTCTTCTCTAGCTCACCCGAAGCCCAACAGTGACCCTCCACCCTCCACTCCTCTCACCTAAGTTAGAACAAGTTCCCACGGGTCCCAGTTCCCCCACTTTCCCTATTGCACTGGGCAAGTCTAGCTGAAGTGAAATCAGATCCAGCCAGCTGGCTGGCTTATCCACCTTCCAAGGGCTTCCCATGGCAGTCAGAAGGAAACTCAAGTCTCTCTCTCCTGCCTTAGCCCTCCCTGTCCTGGCCTCACCTCTCTAGCTGCCCACTTCTCTCTGATGCTGTAATCCCACACTCACTTCACTGTCCCCTCCTGTCTCTGCAGGGATCTGCTCAGGACTTGGCACTGTGACATAGCCCCTTAGCAGGGAGCCGTCTCTCCTAATCGCCAGTGTCTTGCCTGGCATTACCCTCCTTTCCCCACCTCACCTAGGTCTGCCAGGCTCTGGACTGAAGGCTCCTTTCTTTTCTTTCCTTCTTTCTTTCTTTCTTTCTTTCTTTCTTTTCTTTTTTCTTTTTCTTTCTTTTCTTTTCTTTTCTTTTTCTTTTCTTTTTCTTTTTTTCCCGAAACAGGGTTTCTCTGTGTAGCCCTGGCTGTCCTGGGACTCACTCTGTAAACCAGGCTGGCCTCGAACTCAGAAATCCGCCTGCCTCTGCCTCCCAAGTGCTGGGATTAAAGGTGTGTGCCACCACTGCCTGGCTTGAAGGCTCCTCCTCCTTTCTTTCTCTCAGCGGGAGGACATCCAAGATATCTGCTTGTTTTGTTTCTATCCTTAATACACACCTAGGAGTTCTAGGAATTCCTTTTGCTTTTAATTTGGTTTTAATAGAATTTGGATCTTTAGGATCTATGGGAAGAGTACACCTAAGTAGATAGTGTCAAAATTCCCCAGCAATCTGCAACTTGACACCCCAGAGTTGTACTCCCATACACGTGGCAACAAGCAAAGCAAAAGCAAGACATTCCTCTCTGCCAGGGCTCCTTCCTGGGGTGGGGTCCATTTAAAATTAAACACTAGCAAGACACTGCATGAAGCTCTGAGAAACAATTCACTGTGCTCATGGGGGCTGAGAATGGAGCACAGGTGCTTGAGCATGGTTTATATGTGTGCATTGTGTGTCTGTGTGTGCACATGAGTGTGTGCCTGAACGTGAGTACATGTGCATATGTGTTCTTGTATGTGTGTTCATCTGTGTGTCTCTGTGTGTGCATGTGTGTGTACATGTGTGTGCATGTGTGTGTGCATGTGCATATGTCTGTGTGTGAGTGCATGTGTATATGTGTATGTGTATATATACATATATATGTTTCTACATATATATATATGTTTCTACATATATACATATATGTTTCTACATATATATATGTTTCTATATATGTATATATAGAGAGAAATATATATATATATATGTTTCTACAGTGGATAGAAGATGGGTCAATGGGTGGGTGAGTGGTTGGGTACGTGGGTAAATGAATGGATGGATGGATGGATCGATGGATGGGTACATTAAAGGATGGATGTGTTAATTGGATGGATTGCTGAATAAACAGATGGATATATAGGGCAGGCAGGGTGCTAGGATCACAAATCAGCCCAGAAGCCCTGACCTATACAGTGACTTTCTTTTTCTGCTGTCCCTAGCAGTCTTCATGCTTATAGGTCTGCTGATTTTTCCAGCCACTCTGGCTTCCTCATTCGCCAAAGAAGTCTGTGAAGGCTCCTCCATGTACCACAGCGGAGCGTGCCAGCTGAGCTGGGGCTATGCCACTGCCATCCTCAACATGGTCCTGACCAGCCTGCTTGTCATCAGGTGGCAAGTGACCATGGTCCAGAGGGCAGCTGTCCCCTTATCCAGTGACACTCAGAGAGTCATCCTTGTGCCAGAATAAGGAA
This sequence comes from Mastomys coucha, assembly GCF_008632895.1. NCBI lineage: Eukaryota > Metazoa > Chordata > Mammalia > Rodentia > Muridae > Mastomys > Mastomys coucha. The sequence goes on from NW_022196905.1 coordinate 106,219,203, forward strand.
ATGAGTGTCACCCAGGAAAAGCAAAAGGCAAGCAACAATCTCTTCAGTTGAATGAAATTGCTACATACTCAGGTTCAAATCCCACCTCATCTGTTTCCATGCTGTGTGACCTCAGCAAATCACTTTCCCTCTCTGGACTCATTTATTCTTTGGTACAGAGGAGCTGGCATAATGCCTACTTTGTGGGAGTGTTGTGAAGGACTTTGATTTGCCATATGTAAATGACTAGAAAGTGTACAGAATAGCCCCAGAAAGACAGCTGTCCAATTCAAAACTTTGAGACAGCATCCCTATGAAGCTCTGATGTCCTAGAACTCTCTACATAGGTAGAACTGGCCTCAAACTCACAGAGCTCTGCTTTTCAAGTACTGGGATCAAAGGCTTGTACCACCACAACTGTGTAATCTTTCCATGGGGGAATACTTGTTTTCTTTCTCTCCCTATAATCTCTCCTCTCCTTGGGAATTTGAGCATCTTTATTTCCCACGAGTTATGATCCATTGTGTGCTGGATGCTGCTCCCTGCTGGGTGGGGCTCAGGACCCTTCCCCACACTCCACGTAAGTAAAGCATCAATGGATAGATGAGGAAATGATGCTGCTTCTGGGAGCTCGGAGGCCTTCCATCTGGCTCTGATGTCTGTCTGTCTGTCTGTTTATGCTTCTCCTTGTCTGTGATGATCTCATGTTGATTGTCACCGTGACAGGACCGAGAATCACCTCAGAAAGCAGCCTCCGGGCGTGCCAGTGAGAGACTCTCATACTTGGGTTGACGGAGCCGGGGAGACTCACTTGAATGGGCAACAGCATCCACGGGCTGGGGTCCTGGTCTGCATGACTTGATAGAGAGGCACCAACACGCATGACCCTCTGCTTAGCCACTGTAGACACAGTGTGACCAGCTGCCTCATGCTCCTGCTGCCATGTCTTCCTGCCAAGATGGACACTGTACCCTCAAACCGTGAGCCAGGACTAGCCCCCTGAGACCACAGCTCTAAACTTGGCCGGATCCAGACTGGCCTGGAAGAAGTCTGTTGGGGATCTTGTTTGTATTGAAGGATGAGGGAACACTGGTCACATGGTTAGTACCGCTCCCTTGGCTGGGACCTGGACTGTATATAAAGGAGAAAGTGGGCCAGGCACCAATGTGTTTTGCTCTTTTTTTCTTTACTGGGGATATGACCAGCTGCTTCAAGTACCTGCCACCTTGTCTTCCCCACCATGAAGGACTGTGCCCTAGAACTGTGAACTAGAATAGAGCCCTTTCCCCTTAATTTGTTTTCTCATAGTATGGTATCACCGAAACAGGAAAAGACACTGAGACATGGATCTTTTCAGCCTCTGAGCCCAGGCCCTAGCCAAAGGCATTCTGGGAGTTATCAGAGTAGACATGAATATAGTCAGGGAACCAGGGGAGCTTCTTTGAAGATAGATTTTGTTGCAAAAGGGGAAGCCCATTCTATCCTTAGACCACTCTCTTATGGTGGACTATGCCTTCCTTCACTTCAGAGAGGGCCCTAAGTGTGGAGAGTGGTAGAGCTGGAGAGGCATTCGCCTTGACAAGATGGCGCCTACATCCGCTGTCGACTCTTGGTAAACAACTGTTTGCGCATGTGCGTAGAGTGAAAAGGCGCCAAGTCACGGTCCATCCCGGGGCGTCACAAGGGGTGATGAGCAAACAGCCAATCATGGGTGGACACGCCGTGCTGTGGTGTATATAAGCAGTGCCGATTATTGGCTCGGTCCTTTTTCCTCTTCATGATGCAATAAATGCTTGCTGCAGAAGGATCCTAGTATCCGTGTGTCTTCTTGCTGGCGAGACAACTGCGCGGGCAACAACTGGTGCCGAAACCCGGAACGCCAGGGGAGCCTTACAACCGCTGGTGCCGAGGAGACCCTCCGCTCACGGAGAGGATTCAGAACTGCAGAAC
>NW_022196905.1:106222285-106222537 GCF_008632895.1 Mastomys coucha
GCCTAAGGCATGGCCTGTAACCCAATCTTCCCACTCTTTGCAGGGATTAGGATATGAGGCCAGCCCTGTAGTCAGCTCACGCGCCCTGGTGTGGTGTGCGCCAGAGGGCCAGACAGGAAACTTTTCACCTTATGTGCTTCCTCTTCCTGTTAACCTATGGGGGAGAGATGTCTTACAAGACTTAGGACTTACATTGACCAATGAGTATTCTCAACAAGCTAAGGATATTATGAAAAGGATGGGATATAGAGA
>NW_022196905.1:106222706-106222875 GCF_008632895.1 Mastomys coucha
GGAGCAGCTGCAGCTAGGTCATTTAGAACCATCCACCTCGCCCTGGAACACACCCATTTTTGTTATAATAAAGAAATCGGGGAAGTGGAGACTTCTCCATCATCTAAGAGCCATTAATGCACAAATGCGGCTGTTTGGCCCAGCCTATACCTCTCAAAAATTTGGACAA
>NW_022196905.1:106223989-106251197 GCF_008632895.1 Mastomys coucha
AAGACAGGGGCCCTGGCAGAGCAAAAGCACTCTCTGACTGCCTGTATATTTGGCCTTCCCTTTTAACTAAAACAAAAGGGGGAGATGTGGAGAGCGGTAGAGCTGAAGAGGCATTCGCCTTGACAAGATGGCGCCTACATCCCCTGTCAACTCTTGGTAAACAACTGTTTGCGCATGTGCGTAAAGTGAAAAGGCACCAAGTCACGGCCCATCCCAGGGCGTCACAAGGGGTGATGAGCAAACAGCCAATCATGGGCGGACACGCCGTGCTGTGGTGTATATAAGCAGTGCCGATTATTGGCTCGGTCCTTTTTCCTCTTCATGATGCAATAAATGCTTGCTGCAGAAGGATCCTAGTGTCCGCGTGTCTTCTTGCTGGCGAGACGACTGCACGGGCAACACCTAAGGTTCTTAATTTTCTCTTCAAACAGTCCCAGTGACTCCAGGAGTGGCTTCATCACAAGAAGCCAAGGCATTTCCAGAGAGATTCTATCTTTAACACCAAACTCCCAAATTCTCCTGTATGGCTTTCTCCATCAAAATAAGGAGCCATTGTCAACCAGGAGCCCCATAACCACAGAGGATGAGACCCATGCCCTGCAAAGCTCCAAGCAGTTCCCCAAAGAGAAAAATCCTCTGGAGCTGTTGTGGACCTGCTGCTGGGGTTACTTACCCATGGACTGATACCTAGAACTTCTGCCTGTGAGGGTCAAATCCTACTGCTCCAGATTGGGAACCCCTCCTGGGCTCAGGCTCCCACTGTGCTCTGAGGCTTTAAAGAGAGGGGGGCACTTGGGGAGGGAGAGGGTGGCTACAGTTTCTGACTGATCCTCCATCTCACAGCAGAGGTGTGAGGATTCCAGCTCACCCAGCTGGAATCTGCCTCTTAAGTTGCACAGGCTCACCGGAGAAGCTGAAGGAAGAGGGGCTGGCAGGAACTCAGGGAAGATGGGTTTCCAGCCAGGACAGCTCAGCAATGTCAGGGGGAGGCGGTGCCATCAGAAGGAAGGCATGGGACTGAGACCAGAGGAAAAGAAACCTCTACTCTCCCATTGCATATGTATGAAAACAACCTGAGAAGTTCTTAACCAGGGACACACAACCATAAACAGCACAGTCATGAGAATTTTCACCCTGGGTTGAGGGGTAGGAGGACTAAGCAACATTTACCCCTCCCCTATCAAAGACAACTAAAACCCCATCCAGGGCAACCAATGAGTTGATTAGGCTCACATACAAACCGATGAGTGAAAGCTGGCATTAAACCAGGCACACTGGAAGTCAGTTCTCAGCATGGATGATGGCTTCTCTGTGGCTGTGTAGATGGAGACCCCTTCCTCTAGTCTTCCCCAGCATGTATACACTACACGCTAGCCTCTCTTTGAGACCCGGAGGCCACCATGAAGGTGAGGGACTCATGACCCAGTGAGTCACACACACCCAGGGTAAAAATGCTCATGACCACGTGTGTGGCCGTGGGAGCCTTTGTTTCCATGTCAGCTGTCCACAAGTCCCGCTGGGAAGATCTTTCTAAGTGGGCACAGCAGACTCGATGAGGATGGTGGCTGGTAGCTTAGAGGTTAATACTGTGCAACAGCAGCAGAACTGGAATCCTGTCTCCAAAGTGTAGACAGGTGTTGTGTGTGATTTTACTAATCCATGCTGGCTCCTTGCTTGGTGCCGCAGCCTGCGCTATGCTCTGAGATCAACCATTTCACCCAGTCCCCCATGGTTAGCTTCAGCAAGTCGCTCTGGTCTCACTCAGCTCCAGCCAAACCTCTAGCTCATGCATTTCCCATGAACATTTCCCATGAACGCCAGGAGCTGCGCTCCCTCTCCCTGTGGCTAGCTCCTTTTCTCCTGCCCACTTGAGTTGCTGTGGATGGAAAACACCAAACAGTTCTATTTTAAAACCAGCCAGATAACACAACTGCTGGGCGAAGCATCTCTTGCTCTAAAGTCATCAGCAATGCTGTATCAGAATTCAGTTTGTGGCAGAGGCCGCCACTGGATCTAATCGCTCCCAGGCCTTACGTGGCGTCGTGTCGGTGCTCCTCTTCCCTAAGCCTGGGTGAAAAGAAACCCCTCTATCTCATCTCCTCTTCCTCCTCAGACCCAGAAATCCCACCTTTTTTTCCTTTGGCCCAGCAATTGTCTTCTACCATCTTTATTGACATAATCAAGAAACAATTAGGGAACCAGATTTTAGTATCAGCTCCTTCTCCTACAGACAAGAGCAGATGATTCCACCTCATCTGGCATTGTGAGAGAGTCCTGCCTATTTCTGCCCTTCCTTTACATCTTGGGATACAACAGTCTCACTGGGCACTACTATATCTTCAACGCCTCTCACCCCTTTACTCTCCAATTGCTGTGTGTGTGTGTGTGTGTGTGTGGTGTCTGTGTGTCTGTGTGGTGTCTGTGTGTGGTGTCTGTGTGTGTGGTAACTGAGTGTGTGTGGTATCTGAGTGTGTGTGTGTGTGTCTGTGTGGTGTCTGTGTGTGGTGTCTGTGTGTGTGGTATCTGAGTGTGTGTGTGTGTGTGTGTGTGTGTGTGTGTGTGGTGTCTGTGTGTGGTGTCTGTGTGTGTGGTATCTGAGTGTGTGTGTGTGTGTGTGTGTGTGTGTGGTGTCTGTGTGTGGTGTCTGTATGTGTGGTATCTGAGTGTGTGTGTGTGTGTGTGTGTCTGTGTGGTGTCTGTGTGTGGTGTCTGTGTGTGTGGTATCTGAGTGTGTGTGGTATCTGAGTGTGTGTGTGTGTGTGTGTGTGGTGTCTGTGTGTGGTGTCTGTGTGTGTGGTGTCTGAGTGTGTATGGTGTTCTGTGTGTGTGTGTGTATATGTACACACATGTTCAGAATCATGACTGCTGAGGGTCTTAAATGTGAGCGATGCCGACTTGGGTCCGGGGGAGGGGAGAACCTCCTTGCTAACCTGAATAGAGAGAGGAGAGCCTGCCAAGATAAGAAACAGACAGGGCCTGCTCCAGCTGCCCCACTGCAGCCATTGCTGCTTCTCCTGGGACCTCCCTGAGAGAGAGGGGAAACAGTGAGGGAAGGAGACTGTTCCCACCACTCTGACAAGGGGAGGGGAGGCCCCCCAGACTCTTTCCCAAGTCAAAAATAGGAGGTGGGGGCATGCCTATAATCACAGCACTTGGGAGGATCAGCAGTTCAAAGCTAGCCTCAGATGACCTGTGTTGGATAGGAAGGCCACGGCTAGCCTGGGCTACATGAAACCTTGCCTCCTCTCCCTTGCCACCCCAGCTACTGCTCCCCAAATGCTGGGCATGGTGGCACACACCTGTAATTCCAGCAACTGGGAGGCAGAGGCAGAGGAATGTCTTGAGTTCGAGGCCTATGAGACCCTGTAAAAACAAAGCAAACCAAACCACATAACAAACAAATAACTGGACCCATGCTTCTGTTTTCTGCTCAGATATATTTGCTCTGAATAGTCATCTTTGCAATGAACATTTACAAGACACTTGGGCAACGTTAAAAAGAGAACGTCTTGGGCAGGAGGAGCCCCCCCCTGCCCCCGCCCAACTCCAGGACACCAGGAAACACCGCACACAGACTTCGGCTGGTAAATGGAATAAATACGAGGCACTCGGAACCACAAGCAGGAGCTCAGGAGGCACGAGGGAGGCAGAGGGAATTCTTGTGCTATACTCCACACTGGTCAGTTACAAAAATAAATAAGGGTCAGGAGGTCCGGACCTGGCTGTGCTAAAATATCACCCTCTGCACCAGCAAAATAAACTTTTATCTGACGGCCTTTCTTCCCCCAGCCCAGGAAGCTGGGGGACCTAGCCGAGAGGTGCGACTCTACACAGGTGACTGTGATCATCGGCTGCCTCCCTTCCTGCTGCCCTGGGCACAAGGGGGGCTGAAGCAACATTAGTCTTCCATGGCAGATTACAGGGTTCTCTCTCTCTGTCTACCCTGCCCCCTGCATGGGAGACAGAGGTTCTGATTCAGGAGGTGTGGCTGAGGGAGGGAAGTTGCCGGAAGCCCACAGAGTGGGACTCAAGGCTGTAGGTACCCCCTGCAGATGCTTCAAGCCATGTATTCCTTTTCTTTACAGAGTCCTACCTGCCATTGCTTGATTGCCCCAGAGGATGCAGGTCCTAGGGACAAGCTTCCGCTATGAGTGTTGACTTCTGCTGCACCCTGGACTGCTTTACTAAAGAGACAGTGAGCGGGTACAAAAGCTCACTGGGGTCAGCAGGTCTTGGTATGAAGGTGTAGAGGGAGCATACTCAGACCCAGCCCTGACCCCAAGCTCCCCATCACGGAACACAGATCAACCCTGCCATCGACCAACCCCCTGGCTCATCCCTCCTCTGTCCTGAGTGAACAAAGTGCTTAGAGAAAACCCAGCCTCGCTGAGCATGGCTTTCACCAAGTCTGCAGGCTTCTGAGCCCAGATCACCGGTGATGGCAGGGAGGTCTCCTGGAGGGTGGGATAGTAAGGGTTAGGCTCTCATCAAGAGCTCCTGGCTTCTGCCTAACTTCCTGGATTGCTAGGGCACCTACAGGATTAATTTTCTAAGTCTCCTGGCAGCGGATATAAAAAAGTCAGAAAACGCAGGGAGTTAGATCATTAGATTGTGAGATCGTTAGATCAAGGACTCAGGCGGGGCTGAGTCAGAAACTCCTGCCAGGGGCACGGAACTGACCTCGGGTGAAAAGATACACAGAGACATGCTGGTAGCCCCTCCTCCAAGCCAGTGGTTCTCTGAGGGGCACACAAGCTGTAAAGGAACATCAGGGTCACCTTGGGAGATGGGGAGAGTGAGACCTGGTGGTTTGAAGGCAGGGATGATGCTCGAAAACATCTGGGACTTTGAATGTGAGCAAATATCTATGGGGACAGCCTGTTCCAAGCCGGCCTGGCAGGAACGTTCTGGAATGCCTCCAAAGGCCCTTCCTTGCTGGGTACAGAGGAAACCCCAGAAGACTCTCCTGTATAGATGAGGAAGGAACAGAGGAAAGGAAGAAGGACAACAGAGCCAAAGGCCACCTCTACCCACTCACAATCCCAACTCCCAAGAAAGGGGGAAATCCCAGACTTAGGCAATCTTTGGTCAAACAGGAAAATGTAAGGCCAAGATGGGTTCTTCTCTACCCCACTGCCCAGTGGCCAAGGGTAAGAACATGGCTCTCTGCACAGAAGTCCACGCTGGTCCACAGATGCCAGGACCTCCTGCTGGGCTGCAGGAGGGAGGGTGGGGGTGGTGGACGACAGCAGATCCTCACTTGTTCTCGATTAGAATCTGCACCTTATGCACGAGGTCCCGGGCGAGCTGCAAAATCTGCTTCGCGTTGTGCCGCTCTGCCATTTCTGAAAGAAGAGAAACACTCGAGTGTCTGCCCCTGGGAGATAGGTCCTGGGAGATAGGTATGGACTCTAGTGTGTTCCCATCACAAAGTGACTCTGGGAGGAGACATGCAGACCTCTGCTGGTCTGTGGAACGAGGAATATAACATTGTAACAGGAAGCCCTTTTAGCAACACCACCATGGAAATAAAGAGACCTGGCCAGGTCAGACCGTGTTAGGAGACCCTTCCCTGCAGGCAGAATGTCTGTGAATACTTTACAATGCCCATGTCAGGCCAGGGCGGGGCGCCACAGGACATACCTGTAGTAATCCCAGCACTGGGGAAGCTGAGGGAGGAGGGCTGAAGAGTTGGAGGATAGCCTGGGATACACAGCAAGACTGTCTCAAAACTAAAAGGTAATACCAGGCATGTAGCAGATTCTTAACGATCCCCTGGGAATGATGAAAGCTATGGATGGTGGGGAAGAGAGGGGAAGAAATATCAATAGCCACACAAAATGCAAAGATCTTCAAAGTTTTGCATACAGTAGGATAATCTGAAGCTTGACCTTATCACAGAGAAACCATTTCACAAAGGGAAAACAATAAAAAAAAAAGACCACAGTGCCTAAAGCAGCTGCTGAGGTACCCCTAAAGCTCCTAGCGAGCGAGCTCTCGGGGGCATCATGGGATTATGCGATCATTTGGAGGGGTCCTCGGCAATGCTCAGCAGTTGTCAGGTGATCACACACTGCTGGTCACAGAGTTCTTCTAAGTGTTGTTCAGTCTAGACAAAGCCAGGTTTGGGGCAAGGGGGCTGCTGGGATAAAAGCAAGGACTGTGTGAAAGTTTGAGGGAAGTGGGGGTGGGGGTGTGTGACCTCATCAGGAGGCAAAGCTGTGCACAGACCAAACCATGTGTGTATTCTACAGCCAGAGGCCGCATGAGGTGAGGGGTTCCCATCGGGCTATATGTGTCAGGTAGGTTCTGAGGTTCCTGAGTGGTGAGGACCGGACAAAGGTGTCACATGGTGTGGACCTCCCTCCTTACCATTTGGAATTTGGGCTGCACAGGGTGCATGTTGCAGAAAAGCTAGAAGTGCCCTGGACTGAGGAAGTTTGGGGACCTGGGGATGTTGAGGCAGGAGGATTGTGCTAAGATGTGGATTGCTTTGGGCTTCTATCACATCTTCAAAATGAACCAACAACAAAGGATGCTTATAGTAAGTTATAGGATAGTCATGCAGGTATATACCACAGCCCTGAAAAAGAGTCACATGCAGATAATTTTTGAAAGAGTAAACACAACTGGACTTTGTGATGCTAACAACAGAAAATAAACAAGCATGGGAAAGAAGGGGATGGATGAGTAGGGGATGGGCAGGGTCTGACATCACCCAGGCTGACATTGAACTTATGGCCCAGGTTGGCCTTGAATTTAGCTATGTGCAAGGGATGACCTTGAACTTCTGATCAGTTGAGACTCTTTTTTTCAAGTTTAATTTAGTTTTCTGCAGATTTCATCCATGAGTGCTGAATTTACATAATTCTGCCCCTGCTGTCCCCCTACAACTCCCCCTGTATCCCCCACCTTCCTTTCTTTCAAATTCATGGCTAGGAGTAATTATTATTGTGACATATGTATCTGCCTATATGCATGTATAGATGCATTTGGCGGAGCCCATTTATATGTACATGTGAACACATGTATGTATACAATTTAACCACTTGGGACTGGGTATAACCTATCAGAGGGGCTCATCCCCGGGGAAGACTGCTTCTCACTTCCTCTCTCAGGAGCTATTAATGACCAGTAGTGGCTCTTCACTTAGAAGCGGGGCCTTGGGAGATTTTGCCCATCCTTGTTGACCTGCCCACGGGTGCTGGCATTGTTCTGGTCTTGTGCAGGTGATCAAATCCTTTTAGATCTCATGGGTGCCGCTTCCCTACCATGTAGAGAAGATGCTATCTCATAGCAGGCATCCAGATCTTTAGGGAAAAAGCCTTTAACAAAGTCCAGCATACCTTCATGTTTAAAGTCCTAGAGAAAGCAGGGCTTGGGTAGGGGGGCGAAGGGGAGGGGAGGGGGAGGGGACGTAACTCAACATAATAAAGATTCTGTGTGACAAGCCCTGCAGCCAGCATCCTCCTAAGTGGAGAAGAACTCAAAGCAATCCCATTAAAGTCAGGAAGAAGATGGCACTGCCCGCTCTCCCTACTCCTTTTCAGTGTGGTGCTTTATGAAGTACCTGAGACAGTGAGGCTAAAGGAGGATGTTAAAAGGACACAACCAGAAGAAGCCAAACTATTTCTACCTGCAGACAACATGATACTGTATGCAAAAGAAACTAGAAAGTCTACCACAAAACTTCTAGAAATGATCAACACTTCCGGCAACGTGGCAGGAGGCAAAGCGAACTCAGAGAACCAGTGCTCTTTCCGGACAATGATTACACTGAAAGAGATCACGGACACACTCAATTCACGACAGCCTCAAAGAAGGTAAGACAGCCAGGAATAAACCTAACTAAACAAGCGAAGGGCCTCCACAGTAAAAGTCTTTATGCCTCTGAAGAAAGACCGAGAGAGACAAGAACATAGAAAGCCCTCCGGTACTCAAGGGTTAGTAGAATTAATACTGTGAAGATGAGAACTCCCTTAAGAGCAATTTACAAATTCCGTGCAACTCCCAATCAAAATCCCCATCTCATTCTTCACAGAAATAGAGAGAGATGCCCTGAACTCCACGGGACACCCTGGATAGCCAAAGCAACCTAGGCCAGAAAGGACAGTGCTGACGGGGTCAGCATTCCTGTCTCTGGAGATGTTATGGAACCACGGCTATAAAAAGCAGCTTGGTCCTGTCACAAAAACAGACAGGACACCAGTGGGACCAAGCAAAAGACCCGAACGCTTGCAAATAACTGTAGCTGATAGTTGATAAAGACACAAACAAACGCAGACATGGAGAAAAGACGTCTTCAACAGTAACAACAACAACAAAACAAAACAAAACAAAAAAAAAGAAAGAGAAAGAAAGAAAGAAAAAGAAACTTGGCAGGCAGTGGTGGCGCACGCCTTTAATCTCAGCACTTGGAAGGCAGAGGCAGGCGGATTTCTGAGTTCGAGTCCAGCCAGGGCTACACAGAGAAACCCTGTCTCGAAAAAAACAAAAACAAAAACCAAAAAACAAATCTTCAAAACACCATCCTGGGAGGCTTCAGCGTGCACATACAGGAGAATGAAATTAGACCCGTATCTATCGCCCCACACAGAAACTAAGTCCAAATGGATCAAGGACCTTGAGCTGGATAGTTTTATGTTAACTTGACGTGAGCTAAAGTCATTCTCAATTAACAAAATGCCTCTATAAAATCAGCTGTAGGCAAACCTGTGGGTTATCTTCCTAATTAGTGATTGATAGGGAGGGTCCCGCCCACTGTGGGCGGGGCCATCCCTGGGCTGGGTTCTAAAGAAAAGCAGGCTGAGTAAGCCCTGCTGAGCAAGCTAATAAGCAGCGCCCTGCATGGCCTCTGCATCAGCTCCTGCCTCCAGGTTCCTGCTCTGTTCGAGTCCCTGTCCTGACTTCCTTTGATAGTGATATGGAAGTGTAAGCCAAATAAACCAGTTCCTCCCCAAGTTGCTCGCTCTGCATGGTGTTTCTTCCCAGCAATTGAGACCCTAACAAAGACAGGCCTCAACATGAAACCTGAGACACTGAAGCTTCTAGAAGAAAACATGTGAGGAGATCGGTCTAGGAAGGCTTTCTGACTAGAACTCAACTGCTTAAGAACTAAGAGCAACAGTTGGCAAGTGGGACCTCACAGAACTGAAAAGCTTCCTTACAGCACAGGAGGCAATCGCTCCAGTGAAGAGGAAAGCCAGAGTGCGAGGGGATGTTTACCGGTAATCTAGCTGGCAGAGAGGGATGTCATGAATATATAAAGAGCTGCTGGGTAGTGGTGGCGCAGGCGCACGCCTTTAATCCCAGCACTTGGGAGGCAGAGGCAAGTGGATTTCTGAGTTCGAGGCCAGCCTGGTCTACAGAGTGAGTTCCAGGACAGCCAGGGCTACACAGAGAACCCTGTCTTGAAAAACCAAAAAAAAAAAAAAAAGAATATATAAACAGCTAAAACAAACAAACAAAAGACTCAGGAAAATGAACTATCCAACTTAAAAAATGTGATTGAGAACTGAACAGAGTTCTCAAAAGGAGAGAGAGAAAATAGCAAAGAAAAGTTCATCCTTAGCAATTAGAGAGATGCAAATAGATTAATAGATTAGCAAAGCAAAACAACAGAGAGCTTCACACACACCCTCCCCCTCACTCCCAACCCCCCAACCCCGTTAGAATGGCAAAGATCAATGGAACAACAGATAAATGCTGGAAGGGGTGGGGGTCGGGCTCATCCAGGTTGCTGGGAGTGCAAACTGGCCCAGCCGCTCTAGAAACCAGTGGAACGCATTCTCAAAAACCTGAAAATAAATCTGCCTCATGACTCAGACGTACCACTCCTTGGCATATGGCCAAAGGACTCAACACCCTACTCTACAGACACTGGCTGGGCCATCAGACACTGGCTGGGGCCATCAGACACTGGCTAGGCCATCAGACACTGGCTGGGCCAACAGACACTGACTGAGCCATCAGACACTGGCTGGGCCATCAGACACTGGCTGGACCATCAGACACTGACTGGGCCAACAGACACTGGCTGGGGCCATCAGACACTGGCTAGACCATCAGACACTGGCTGGGCCAACAGATACTGACTGAGCCATCAGACACTGGCTGGGCCATCAGACACTGACTGGGCCAACAGACACTGGCTGGGGCCATCAGACACTGGCTGGGGCCATCAGACACTGACTGAGCCATCAGACACTGGCTGGGCTATCAGACACTGGCTGGGCCATCAGACACTGGCTGGGACCTTCAGACACTGACTGAGCCAACAGACTCTGGCTGGGCCATCAGACACTGACTGGGCCATCAGACACTGACTGGGCCAACAGACACTGGCTGGGCCATCAGACACTGGCTGGGGCCATCAGACACTGGCTGAGCCATCAGACACTGACTGAGCCATCAGACACTGGCTGGGGCCATCAGACACTGGCTGGGGCCATCAGACACTGACTGAGCCATCAGACACTGGCTGGGGCCATCAGACACTGACTGAGCCATCAGACACTGGCTGGGGCCAACAGACACTGGCTGGGCCATCAGACACTGGCTGGGGCCATCAGACACTGGCTGGGGCCATCAGACACTGGCTGGGCCATCAGACACTGGCTGAGCCATCAGACACTGGCTGGGGCCAACAGACACTGACTGAGCCATCAGACACTGGCTGGGCCATCAGACACTGGCTGGGCCATCAGACACTGGCTGGGCCATCAGACACTGGCTGGGCCATCAGACACTGGCTGGGCCATCAGACACTGGCTGAGCCATCAGACACTGGCTGGGCCATCAGACACTGGCTGGGCCATGCTCACTGTTGCTGTATTCACAACAGCCAGGAACAAACCATCTACAACTGATGGCGGATAATGCAGATATGATACCCCTGATCTTCTTGCTTTTATTTACAGGGTGCTAACTACAGCTGTGTACTGCCACACCCCGTTTACATGGGTGTGACAGTGCTAGGCTTCACGGATGCTGGGCAAGTATTCTAGCAACTGACTCACATCAGCTCAAGGAGTGTTTATGTTGCGTTTAAGGACTGCACTGAATCCTGTGTGGCTTCCTGGTTCATTTCTGGTGCCAGGTGAAACTCAGAGTCCGCCAACGTTGATTTCTGCGTTTTGGCATAGAACATTCCAGAAACAAGTAAGGTGGCGATGAAAAGGAAGGAAGCTAGGAGACAGGCACCACTGTTTGGTACCACCTTTGCAACCTTCCTGGTAAATCAAAAAACAGTCCTAAATATAAAAGTGTCGTAGATGGCCAAAATCCAAAATTATCCCAAAAGAAAAAGATGACTTGAAAGGAGTCTAGCAATGTTTCCAAGGTTGGTCGCAGGTGGGTCTCTTCTTTCTTTAGTCTTTAAGTTTTGGGGTGAAGCCTAGGGCCTAGTGCTTGCCAGTGCTCTATGATGGAGTAGCCACCCAGCCCTGAGTTTTAGCATTTAGTTAGTGCTCAAATGGTGATGACAACAGCAATCGCCTTGTGTTTACTGGGCCTCTCCTGGGCACAGCTACCTGTGAAGGGCTTTTTCATATCTCAACGTTAATTAATTCTCTAGATTTCCCTTGAGGAAGGAGGTGTTTGCAACATTGTCTCCCTGAAGAACTGAGACCCAGGGATGCTATTTAGACAAGGCCATTCCCAGTGGCCTGCTGGGGCATAACTCGGAGAGCATCCCTGTGCCAGGTTTTCCCTACTCACGAACTCTAGTGGGGTAGACCCTGGTGTTTCACAGATGATAAAGTAGACTCTCAGAGATAGGGCAGCCACTCGCCAATGGGCATAGCTGGCCAGTGGCAGAGCCAGGTACTGTCCCCCAGAGCCTCAGCCTAGAGAAAAATACACCTGGGATGTGTTGAGATCCACATGGGCCCTTGATAGAGCTCCAAGGGGGGACTGGGGACTGGGGAGATGCTCGATGGGTAAGGACCCTTGCTGGGCAAGCGGAGAACATGGGTTCAGGTCTCAACACCCAAGTGTTGTGTGCATGCCCACGTAAGCTATGATCCAGCACTGTGGGGGCAGGGGTGGAGGGTGGAGGCAGAAGAATAACTGGGATCTGCCAAGCTGCTGGCATCTGGAGCCCCTAGGGAGTCCCAGACTCTGGGAAGCCCCGCCCCCAGGTAGTCTCTCCCCTGTGGAACATCGCCCCCAGGGAGTCATGCCCTTAGAGAGCCCTGCCCCGGGAGTTCCACCCCTGGAGAGCCCAGCCCCTAGGGAGGCCACGCCCCATGGTACCGTTGAAGAACTTGATGATGTCAGTGAAGTCCATATTGTTCTCCAGGATGATGTCTCGGTAGACCTCCACCAGCGCCAGCGCGATGAACAGCACATAGTGGGCAGAGGACACGTGCTTAGCCGCCCAGATAGTTTCCCACACGGAGAAGACATCATCATAGACCAGCTCTGCGGGACACCGACACACATGCACATATATAGGAGCTGGTCCAGGCCAGAGTGCGTGGCCTGTCCTCCCTGCAAGCATGCCACTTCCCTAGCTGACTGTCCCAGACCAGGAGGAACCCAGGCTGAGGAAGCAGGAGACTGGGACCCTGCCGCCCGACCCTGAGTCTCCCCATCTGTGGCCTGGGTCTAAGGTTCCTGTGTGAACAGTCTGAGCATGTGTGGGTTTGACTGGCATGGGCCTGTGCCTGCCCTGATCTCTGTTACTGTCCTTCCTCCATCTCCAGGGGCACTCACGGATGGCCCTCAGTGGCCTGTACATATAAGCAAGCTGGCTGCTGCTTCAGCCTAGCAAGGAGATGTTAGAGCCCTTGAGACAGTGGTTTTCAACCTTCCTGAAGGCTGGGGCCCTTTAATACAGTTCATGTTGTGGTGACCCCACCCAACCGACCATAAAATTATTTTCGTTGCTACTTTGTTAACTGGATTTTTGTTACTGTTACGAATCGCAATGTAAATATCTGATATGCAGGATGTATCTTCATTGTTGCAAATTGAACATCATTAAAGCACAGTGATCAATCACAAAAATATGTAATTATATGTTGTGAAATATTTATTTGTAATTACCAACGTGAAACTTTGACTTGAAGCATAGCATAGCATGGGTAACAAACAGTGTTAATATAACAACAGTAAGCTACATTGGTACATTTTACAACAGTATGTGCAAAAAGCCAGTATCAGTGGTAATGCTGCCATTGCATCTTCAGTTCCAAAGACCATCAGAAATATGTGTTTTCAGATGGTCTTATGCAACCCCTGTGAAAGGGTTATTTGCCACCCTCCAAGGGGTCATGACCCACAGGTTAAGAACCACTCCCTTAAGAGCAAGGCTACCAGGTTCAGTAAATTGGTTTGGGTCACAATCTTTCACTCACCAGCCATGGGCTGTGGACTGGGGCTGTCCCCATCTGGCCTCTCTGCATCTTGACTTTGCATGGGGCCTGCTGGCCGCAGTAAGGGACCAGAGATGAGGTGGTCAATGGCGCTGCACAGTGTAGGGCAGGTGGTTAATACCACCACACACACCAGGTGTTCCTGAACCTATCCCAGGTTAGCACAATGCAGGAGTTCAGAGGAGACATCCTGGTCCAGGATGAAATGTGCTTGAAGTTGCCACAATTCAAGAGTTTTGGGTCTGTGCTAAGCAGGAAGGCAGATGGGAGGGACTTGCCCCCAGATATGGATGGAACCAAGCTTGGACCCCAGCTCCCCTCTTCATGGCTTCCTATTGGACTTCTTAGTTTTTTTCACCTGTGAAACAGGAATCTGTGTGTATGTGTGTGTGTTCATGTGCACATGTGTGTGCATGCCTGTGGAGGCCTGGTGTTGATGTCATTATTCTTCTCTATTGAGCTCCACCTTAATAGACAAATTCCCTCACTGAGCCCAGAGCTCACCAATGTGGCTGGGCTAGCTGGCCAGCAAGCTCCCGTGGCCAGCTTGCATCTACCTCCCCAGTACTACATCACAGACACACATAGCTGCACTTGGCTTTTTAAATTTCTTCAATTTATCCATTCAGTGAGGGAATCAGAGGACAAATTGTGGGAGTCAGTTCTCTCTTTTAACCAAGTGGGTTCCAAGGATCAAACTCCAGTTGTCTAGCCTGGTGGCTAGTGCCCTTACCATCTCACTGGCCACCACACCTAGCCTTTTATGTGGGTGCCGGGGATTCAAACTTGGGTCCTCCTGCTTGTGCAAATGACTGATCTGTCCCCCATCCCCTGAGGCAGGGATTTCATGGCTCCTACTTCACAGTCACTTTTCAATAAGGTTGTGCCAAATGGACATACGCCCTTCCCTTGGCGGTCCTGTCAGCCTCCCCCCTCCTCCTCCTCTTCACCCAAGAAATTCTATGACAAGGATTTTGGGGACAAGGTGAGTCTGTACCTCGTTTGAAATCCAGCAGGAACCAGCGGTAGCAAAAGTAGAAGTGGGTGTAATCGCCGTTCTGATGCATCAGCTCGAAGAGCTCGGAGTCCAGGATCTGTCGAGGGTGTGGGGGGAGGGTCTGTCAGTCCCAGAGGGGACAGCGGGATCCATGGTGCTGCATGCCCACCCTGCATGTCTGTCAGCTTTCAGCAGCTGGATTCAGTTAACAGTGAACAAAGGGTACAGTCATCTCTCCAGAAGAGATGATTCAGTGTCCAGCCTAGGGCCTGCTCAAGATCAGGGGCAGCAAGTCAGAGAACGAGAGACAACCTTGCACCCACTGGGATGGCAGAGGCCAAACTGACAGACAGTAACAAGTGTTGGTAAGGACTCAGAGAAAACAGAACTCTCGTGCATGGCTGCTGGGAATACAGAGCCACGTAGCTGCCACCTCTGCTTCCCCAGTACTGGGCCTACAAAGGCACACACACCACCATGCTTGACTTTCACAAGGTGCAGGGGATCTGAACTCTGGTCCTTTATCTTGTGCTAGGTCACATCCCTAGCTCTCTCTGTCTCTGTTTCTATCTCTGTCTCTGTCTTTCTTTTCTCTCTCTCTGTGTCTCTGTCTTTGGTATGTATGTTTGTATATGTGGTCTGTGTGTATCTGTGGGATGTGTGTGTGTGGTGTGTGTGTATCTGTGGTGTGTATGTATATGTGTGTGTGTATGGTGTAGTGTGTGTGTTTGTGGTGTATGTGCATGTGTTTGTGGTGTGTGTATGTGCGTGTGTGGTATATGTGTGTTTATGCAGTGTAGTATGTGTGTGCATGGTGTGTGGTATGTGTGTGTAGTGTGTGATATGTGTATGTGTGTGTGGTGTATGGAATGTGTTTGCGTGGTATGTGTATGTATGTGTGGTGTGTAGTATGTATGTGTGTGCACTGTGTGTTATATATGTGTGTGGTATGGTGTGTGTATGTGTGGTATGTGATGTGTGTATATGTGTGTGTATGTGGTGTATGGTATGTGCTTGTGTTGTTTGTTATGTGGTATATGTGTGTTTATGCTGTGTAGTATGTGTGTGGTGTGTATGTGTAGTATGTGATGTGTGTATGTGTGTGTGGTGTACAGTATGTGTTTGTGTGGTATGTAGTATGTGTGTGTGTATGTGCACTATGTGTGGTGTATGTGTGTGTGGTATGGTGTATGTATGTGTTTGTGGTATGTGGTATGTGTGTATTATGTGTGTGTTGTGTGTATATGTGGGGGGTGTATGCGGTGTATAGTACGTTCTTGTGTTGTGTATATATGTATGTGTGTGGTATGTAGTGTGTATGTGTACACTGTGTGTGGTATATGTGTGTGTTTGTGGTATGTGTGTACATGTACATGTGTACAGTGTGGTATGTGTGTGTGTATGACATGCTGCATGTGTGCTTGTGCTAGGTGTGTGTGCGCGTGTGTATCAGAGGACCATGCCAATTCTTCCCTCATTCCTTGCCTCAAGTGCTTCTACTGAGGCTGCTGGGCTTAGCAGCAGTCACTTTTACCCTGATTAACCTCAGAGGCCCTGATTCTTCTACCTTTTGTATCCAGAATATTTGGTGGCTTTTTTGGATCCCAGCAACGCAACAGCAAGAGCTAACATGTGCTTGAGCTCACATTCCCTACAGTGCCTAGAGTTCCAGCCTGCGTGGATTCTCCTGCAGAGCCCAACCTGGCCACTGGGCCTACCTCTTGTGGATTCTGATTGGCAGCTAAGGGAAATGCAAACCAAAAGGACACTGAGATTTCATCCTACCACAGTCAGCATGGATAAGGTCAACAAAACAACCAGCCAGAGTTGGAAAGGGACACACTGTTGGTGGGAAGGTAACACAAACCCACCAACTATGGAAATCAGTGGAGAGAACTCTCAAACAGCCCAAAATACATCTAACTCATGACCCAGCTGCACCACACCTTGGCTTTGCCTGAAGGGCTCAACACCTGACTGGCTGTACAGACATCTGTCCAGCCATATCCACTGCTGTTCTACTCATAACAGCTAGGACATGGATACAACCTAACGTCCTTTAACCGGCACACGGATAATGGAAATACAGCGTATATCCACTATGGGATGCTGTTCAGCTCCACAGAACAATGACATCATGAGCTTTGATGGTCAAGGGATGGAACCCGGGAAGATCACACTGAGTGAGGTAACCCAGACTCAGACAGACATGGCGTGCTCTCTCCCAGCTGACTCTCCTAGCCCTAGAGCTTCGGGTGTGAGCCCACAGCCTCAGTTACTACAGAACAGGAAGGTAGAGGAGACCATTGCCAGGTTAGGAAGCACAGGGAGAAACAGGGAGGGGAATAGTGGGGTACAGCTGATTTGAGGGGGAATGGTGAAAAGAGGGGCCTCCAGTTAGGGACGGGAGGGAGGTAGATGCAGAAGAAGGGTGTCAAACAAGCTCAAGGATGTCTGAAAAACCCATACATAATGCATCATGCTATCAGCACATACAATTAAACAGGTACTTGTGTGTGCAAGCACTCCTCGAGCTAAGCCACACCCTCGGCCTGAAAATGACTCAATCTGGAGCCATTTAGCTGTCCTACCCCAAAGTTTGTCTCCCCCAAAGTTGGGGCGGGGGGCCTCCAGGTCCTACCTGGATCAGAGACCTCATGTTGGCAAAGTGTGTGTCCATGGCGCCTCCGTGGGGGAAGTTTTGGTTCATCCTCTTCATCAGCTCCGTGAAGCAGCTGAAAGCCAGGGCCTCTGGGAACAGCACAAGACAACAGGTTAGCCAGGCCACGGCCTCATGTGCCAGAGCTCCTGAAGAGATAGTATTAAGGCCCACAGCCACTTGAGAGACATGTGGGCAGGAAGGGCCCAGCAGAGGCCACTTCCTCAGATGCTCGCCATCCCTCAGTGGGTCACAGATCTTGTCTTAGAGACACTGGGAGGGGCAGCTCCTTCAGACACAGGCACTCCTTGTAAAAGTCCCCATGGGGTGGTGGTGCACGCCTTTAATCCCAGCACTTGGGAGACAGAGGCAGGCGGATTTCTGAGTTCGAGGCCAGCCTGGTCTACAGAGTGAGTACCAGGACAGCCATGGCTACACAGAGAAACCCTGTCTCGAAAAAACAAAACAAAACAAAAAAAAAACCAAACAACAACAACAAAAAAGAATGCACAAGATATTTTGAGCTGGCGAGATGGCTCAGCATGTAAGAGCACTGACTGCTCCTCTTCTGAAGGTCTTGAGTTCAATTCCCAGCAACCACATGGTGGTTCACAATCATCTGTGATGGGATCTGATGCCCTCTTCTGGTGTGTCTGAAGAGTACTCATATATAAAATAAATAAATCTTTTAAAAAAAGAAAAAGAAAACCTTATTTGAATAGTAATTTTTCTTGTTTTTCTTCGTAATGTTGGGAAAAAAGGGGCTACAGGGAAGCTCCTTCAGGTGCTGGATCTCCCTCAGGCTGGAAGGGGTTATGGGAGGTTACAGAGACTCTGAGCAGCCTGTCACCTCTGGTGCCACCACACCCCCAGCCACTTGTCATAATTCTGAAGTCACCTTGACATGTCGCTAACCGCCATCTCTCATGGTGCCATGCCTCCGTGGTTCCATGACTTCTCTATGCCCTCAAAACCAGTATCACCTGCAACGCTCTTGTGCTTTACCAAGCTTGGCTGCCAGCCTAGGCCCGCCTCGTGGACCAGGTTCTTCATGCTGTCTGAGAGGAAACGCTTTTCAGAAGATTTAACATAAACGATGCTTCTTGCCAGCGCCAAGCCTTCCAGTTGTGGTGGGACGCATCTCCCTCTTTAGGTTTCCTCTCTTCTGTCCAACAATGTTTTATGGTATTCGGTATATAAACCACACCCTTTAGAGTTATTAGAAATGTGTCAGTCTGGGCTGGTGAGATGGCTCAGTGGGTAAGAGCGCTGACTGCTCTTCCAAAGGTCTTGAGTTCAAATCCCAGCAACCACATAGTGGCTCACAACCATCCATAATGAGATCGGATGCCCTCTTCTGGTGCGTCTGAAAACAGCTACAGTATACTTATGTATAATAATAAATAAATCTTTAAAAAAGGGGAGGGCAATGGTGGTGCATGCCTTTAATCCCAGCACTTGGGAGATGGAGGAAGGCGGATTTCTGAGTTTGAGGCCAGCCTGGTCTACAGAGTGAGTTCCAGGACAGCCAGGGCTATACAGAGAAACCCTGTCTCGAACCAACCCCACCCCACCCCCCCAAAAAAAAGAAAAAGAAAAAAAATGTGTCAGTCTTCGGGAGACATTACATATGGACTTGTTTTCTTAATTTCACAATGGGAATTCACTTCTGTTTGCTTATTCTTTGGATTTTCCCCTCCAAGTCATATAATCTGCAACCGGGACCACACTGGGTTTTACTTAGGGTTTTACTGCTGTGAACAGACATCATAACCATGGCAAGTCTTATGAAGGACATTTAATTGGGTCTG
The DNA here is from genome assembly GCF_008632895.1 of Mastomys coucha. NCBI lineage: Eukaryota > Metazoa > Chordata > Mammalia > Rodentia > Muridae > Mastomys > Mastomys coucha. Next base: position 106,242,836 of record NW_022196905.1, read on the forward strand.
GTTTACAGGTTTAGAAGTTCAGTCCATTATCATCAAGGTAGGAGCATGACAGCGTCCAGGCAGACATGATGCAGGAGGAGCTGAGAGTTCTATATCTTCATCTGAAGGCTGCTAGGTTAAGACTGGCTTCCAGGCAGCTAGGGTGAGGGTCTTAAAGCCCACGCCCACAGTGACACAGCTACTCCAACAGGGCCACATCTCCTCCAACAAGGCCACATCTTCTAATAGTGCCACTCCCTGGACCGAGCATATATAAACCATCACAATAATTTTAATTCCTTTTTAATTTTTCCTCCTTTGTCTTCTTCTTCTCCTCCTTCTCCTTCTTTCTCCTTCTCCTCCTCCTCCTCCTCCTTCTTCTTCTTTTTTTTTTGGTTTTTCAAGACAGGGTTTCTGTGTAGCCCCGGCTGTATGTCTTCTTCTTCTAACAGTTTAGGACAGCATCTCATATAGCCATGCTTGACTCCAGTTCACTTTGGTCAAGGGTAACTTTGAACCTCTGATCCTCCTGCCTCTACTGGGATCACAGGCATGGCCACCACCCATCTTTTAAAGTCAAGTGCTGGCTTATATTGATTGATGCTTGGATACTGAACCACCCCTGAGTTTCTGGGATAGGCCTAGCTTTACTATGCAGTGTAATCTTTTATATCTTGTTAGATTGAGTTTGTTGATTTTTTTTCTGGAGACTTCTTGCCTTTATAGTCATGAGAGGTACTGGTCTGACATTTCCCTAGAATGATTCTGTCTGATGTAGATATCGGGGCATGTGTGAAGTGCCTGGCGTTCTGTGAGGGCTGGCATTGCCAAGTCAGCTGACAACATTCTGATTGTCTTGTTTTTTTCTCATTTCTTTCCTTCCTTCTTCCCTCCACCTCTTCTACCCTCCTAGACTCCCTCCCTCCCTTCATGTAAGAAAGAGCCTGTGAGGGCCGGCGAGATAGCTCAGTGGGTAAGAGCACTGACTGCTCTTCTGAAGGTCCTGAGTTCAATTCCCAACAACCACATAGTGGCTCACAACCACCCATAATGAGATCTGACGCCCTCTTCTGGTGCATCTGAAGACAGCTACAGTGTACTTATATATAATAATAAATCTTTGGGCTGGAGTGAGCAGGGACTGAGCAAGTGGGGTTGACCAGAGCGAGCGGGGCCAATGGGAGCAAGCAGGGTTGATTGGAGTGACCAGAGGTCCTAAATTCAATTCCCAACAACCACAAGAAGGCTTACAACCATCTGTACAGCTACAGTGTACTCATATACATAAAATAAATAAATAAATAAATAAATAAATAAATACTTTTATTTTTTTGTTTTGTTTTGTTTTTTTCGAGACAGGGTTTCTCCATGTAGCCCTGGCTGTCCTGGAACTCACTCTGTAGACCAGGCTGGCCTTGAACTCAGAAATCTGCCTGCCTCTGTCTCCCAAGTGCTGGGATTAAAGGTGTGCGCCACCACTGCCTGGCAAATAAATCTTTTAAAGAAAGAAAGAAAGAAACAAGTAAACAAAGGAAGAAAGAGAGAGTGAGTGAGCCTGGGTAGGCTTATTCTTCAGTCTTGCACTGTTTGGTAGACCTCATCCTGGGACACCGTCTGCACCAGTTTTACTTTGTTTTCCTTCCCAGTTGAGCAGTGGCTCAGCCAGGTGGGCCTCAGTACCAGGCACGGTGGGACACAATGGAGTCTCACATTGCTGGGGTTGGGATGTGTCCACCAGGTAGGCCTGTTGTCCTGACCCAGTTCATGGCAAGACAAGGTGAGGCTGACCATCCCCATCCTACAGGCCAGGTAGAGCACACTCACCATCATCCAGGATGACCAGCAGTGGAGCCAGGAGGTCACACATGCCCTGGACATAGCCGATCTCAATATGCTGCCAGATGTAGCTGCAGGAGAAACAGGGTTCGATGAGTGTGCCACACCCTGCTTCCCCACACAGCCTGCCCTCTCCTGGCTGCTTCTCCACCTGCTCCTTGTTGCTTTCTCCCATCTGGTCCTCCATCCCTCAGCCTGATGTCCAGCCTCAGTGTCACCACATATCCAAGGTGCAGCCATCAGGGCCAACCTGCCCAAGGGGACATTGCAGAGCACAGGACTCTGCAGGTGTCCCACCACCCTGGGGTGCTGTCATGGGTGTATGTGATCAGGGAGTCTTCTATTCCTTCACCCACCCCACACATCTCCTCTAAGCTCCTCTTCTCTGGCTACATGGAGGAGGCAATCACTTTGCCTAAATAAGTGACTCAAAATCTCCAGCTGGAAAGATGGCTCAATGGTTAAGAGCACTGACTGCTCTTCCAAAAGTCCTGAGTTCAAATCCCAGAAACCACATGGTGGCTCACAACCATCTGTAATGGGATCGGATGCCCTCTTCTGGTGTGCCTGAGGACAGCTACAATGTACTTACATATAACAAATAAATAAATCTTAAAACAAACAAGCAAACAAACAAAAAAAAAACCTCTAGGGATTTTCCCTACTGATTCTGTCAGAAATCTGGATCAGTCCCCATGAAAAACAGCTTTGGCCCTCTAGAACTGGACAATACACGCAACCCTGTATGCACCTTGAATCTTTGAATCTTTCAAAATGATCATGGGAAGCACATCTCATTAAGAGCACATTTCCCAGGGGAGGAGACAGGCAGAGCGAGGCAAAGGTCACGTGCAAAGTCAGTGTGATAGTTCTAATTGTCATGTTGGGAAGTTGTCTAGGGCAGGGCAGGGAACTATCTTGATTACATATTAAGTGATATAGGAAGACCCAGCCCACTGTGGGCAGCTCCATTCCTTAGGCAGGAAATACTGAACCGTGTAAATATAGAATGAGCTAAGCACAAGGAAGCATGCACAGGTTGGAGTTTTGTCTTATAGCATCTATTGTAATGTTAAGTGTGAGCCCTGAAGACCTGGAGTCTACATGTAGCCCCTGGAACCCTGCCTCAAATTATTTGTGACTGTTGAATAAAGATGCTGACAGCCAATAGCTGGGCAGAGGAGACGTAGGTGGGATTGAGGTTTCCTGGGCTGGAGGAAGCAGAAGAAGGTGCAGGAGGGAGAAGGAGAGTAGCCATGGGTTAGGAGAGCCATAAGAATGTGGCCCTGTGGGCTGGCCAATTAGAGCTAAGAGCAGCCTGGATAGAACATAGTAAGTGATAATTCGGGGTTATTGATAGAGCGTAGATTCTAACAGCATGGAGGGTAGGCAGCTGCCCATGTCTTGTGCTGCCTAAGGCATATTTAAAAATATAAAAACTGTGTTTTTTTTAATCTGGGAACTCAGTAAGCAAAGGCGGGTAGGGTTTAAGTAATTTCTATACCATGCATGCCTTTGTTCTCTCTCTGCCTTTGACTTTAAATTTGTCATATTTCATTCCTGGTACTGTGAATGAGAGAAAACTCCAGGTCCCTGTGGTATCAGCAACAGGGAGACAAAGAGAGTTTCAGCAGGGTTTTCTGTAGATCCACTTTCCCCGTCCTTATCCCACCCCTCCATCATCCCACCCCCTTCCTCTCATCCCTATTCCCCCTTCCCTTCCATCAGGCCACTTTCCCTTTCCCTATATCCTGTCCACTCTATCATCTCATCCCTTTCCCTCCACTCTCCTCATCCCCTCCCACCGCTACCCCTCCCCAACCCCAACACTACCCTCCCCCACAGCACCCCTCCCCTCTCCCGTGCCACCCCTTCCCCACACTACCCCTCCCCACTACCCCCTCACTTCCCCCACACACTGCCCCTCCTCTCCTCCACACTACCCTCCCTCACCCCCCAGCCCCCAGCCACCTGCACATGATATTCCTCAGCTTCTCCAGGTTGGCGGCTGTGAAGTACCAATAGCTGCGGTCACACCTCTGCACATCTTTCTCAATGCGGTGCAGGTTCACCGTGTACAGGTCCAGTAGCTCTGGCTGTGGGTGGGAGGAGGAGAGGAAGGGGATGCTGACCCCCAAGAACCACTCCCACCCCTCACCTCCCAACCCTCACTCTGGAGTTCGATTTGTTCTCTTTTTTTGTTTCCTGGGAAAGCTATGTTGACTTACCATGATGAAAGAGTATTATTTTGTTTGTTTGTTTGTTTGTTTGTTTTCAAGACAGGGTTTCTCTGTGTAGCCCTGGCTGTCCTGGAACTTACTCTGTAGACCAGGCTGGCCTCCAACTCAGAAATCCACCTGCCTCTGCCTTCCAAGTGCTGGGATTAAAGGCATGAGCCACCACCGCCCAGCTAAGAGTATTCTTTTGAGACTGGGTCTCAAGATGTAGCCCAGGCTGTCCTTGAACTCATAATCCTCCTGCCTCAACGCCCAGAGTGCTGGGATTACAGACAGACACATGTGCTCTTATATGCCTGTGTACGTGCATACACACACACACACACACACACACACACACACACAGAGGTAGGGAGAGAGCTGTATCAGAGAGAGAATATTAAACAAATACACTTAATGCTAATCTATCAACTCAATGCTCAGGTGACTATGGCAGGAGGATTGCTGTCAGTTTGAAGCCAGGTTACAGAGTGAACTTAAAGTCAGCCTGGGCTGCACAATGAGCTTCTGTCTAAGACATGAAATAAAGCAAAGACACCCAGACTAGAGGCAGGAGCCTCGGTAAGGAATCTGGGTCCCTGTGCCTGCAAGACCTTACTGACTGAGCTACGTCCCCAGCCCCTAAAATAGAATCTTAAAAATTGTTGAGAGGATGAAAAATCATCTTTAAGTGGATAACTGTTAGACAAGCTTCCCAACACCAAAGACAGACTTGGAAAGAGAGTAGAGTCTTGGCAGGGTGCATATTCCTCACCCTGGTCATAGTGATAGGATTACTGTGAAGAAACTCAAAAGTTGTGGTAAAGTAAGATAAAAAAAAAAAAATGTGTGGAGTGCACCTAACCTATGAGCATCCCAGTTGAGGGCAGAGTGACCCGCAGGGAGTCGGAAGCCCCTTGGGATAGCGTAGCCCAGGGGAGCTTCAGCTGCTGCCCCTCTCTGCATGAGGAAATTATACGACATATGCTAGTGCAGGAAGAGACCTGGATGCCAAATTTAAAGTCTGCTTCCCATGGAATACATTCTTTACCATTATGTAGTTGAAAACCAGGACTTGAGCCATCATATACCAGGTGACATCCATACTGAGTAAACATGGCGGCCACGCGGACCTGTACCCAGCTAAGGGACCTGTCAGGGATGAGGGAGGGGATGTCACTTAGGGTGAATGCGGATAAAGGATCTTCCTTCAGCAGCTGGGAGATGACTCAGTCAGTGAAGTGTTTATCTGGCAAGTGTGAGAACCCAAGCTCAGCACCCCAGCACCCCCACAGAAACCCAGGCCTGGACGCACATGCTTGCCCCAGAGCTGAGGAAGAGGAGGGGGCAGGAAGACCACTGGGGCTTGCTGCGGGACTGGACAGCCTGGTGGGATTGGCAAAGTGCAGGCCAATGAGAGACGCTGTCTCAACAACAAGAGGAGGATGGTTTCTAAGCGACTGCACCCAAGCATGTCTCGTGGTGCTCACAAGTACCCCCACAAGCTCACAAAGGTCCACACCAGATAGATACCAGAGACACAGTCAAAGAAGAACCATAGAATAGGCAGGGTCCCAACCCTGAGACCTGTGTGACCACGACGTCACATGGGATGGGAAATGCAGCCTGTGGAAATCACTCAAGTGTGTGTTCTGACAAAGCAAGACTGTCAACTAAGGAAGAAGGGAAGATTCATATGAGAGAGAGAGAGAGAGAGAGAGAGAGAGAGAGAGAGAGAGAGAGAGAGAGAGAGAGAGAGAGATGCACTGGGGCCCTCTGGGGCCCGCCCACCTCCCAACCTCTCTCTGCACCAGAGATTTGCAGCCATCCAGAGTAATAGGAAGGGCTAGTGTCTCAGTATTTCTCCTCACACCCCTTCTGCCCTGTGACCTCTCTGTCACTGCCTGCTCTACTGCACAGTTGGCCTCAGTGATGTCAGGGAGCCAGACAGAGCAGAGGCCTCAAATACACACAAGCATGTTGGCTCTCCCTGCTTAGCCATGAGCACACACCCAGGTTAGCCTTCTGGAGAATGAAACACAGACCAGCCCCCCAGTACCCCACCCTGACAGGGGACGCAGACATCAGACTGAGCCAGCTTAGGGCAGAGCTTCCTGGCTGACGCACAGACTGGGAGGTGTATGTGCAGGGCTGAAGCCGCTGACTTCTGGGAACTGCTTGCCACACAGCATGGATGTGGAAGCCGATGACTGATAGATACATCATGGTGAAAGTGAATCTGTGTCTGAGCTCTCCGTTAGACTGTTCTGCTAAAGTCTGTAAAGGCAGAGGCCAACCAAGGTCGTCTCTGAGGAGACTCCAGGGAACAGCCAGAAAGCTGAGGCTCTGGGAGGGGACTTGTCCCAGCTAGGAGAAGGGATGAAACCCTGCATGCCCTTCCTGTGAGCCCCCATAATGGAGAGAGTGAGACAAATGGGAGCTGAGGCCCATGGCCGGCCTCACCCTCTTCCAATAAAGACTCCTGGTGACTTACAGAGTAGGTGACGCCACTGGAGGACACCGGGGATGCCTCGTTGTTGGCAGAGGAGGTCACAGCCAGAGAAGCCAGGGCAGGGAACAGGCTCTCCATCTCAGGCTCCTCCGAGAGGTTGTCCTCGCTGTCGGCCCGACCGTTCTTGTCCGCCTCGCCGGGCCATCCATCCATCACAGCACCGTCCTTCTCAGGCAGGGCCACGTCCAGGCTGCCGGGGATGGACATGAACTCCTCCAAGCTCTCATTGGCAAGAAGGTCACTCTCAAGACTATCTTGCACGGCCAGCTCCTCCCGAGGGGCCTCGTCCCGGGAAGTGGTGGCTTCACTGCTCTGCCCGTCTTCCACGCTGCTGTCCCCAGGGCGAAACACAGCGGGGAGGTTGCGCTGAGCATCCAAGACGCTGTCTTCGGTGCTAAGACTGGGCTCAGAGTGCTCAGAGAGGCCAGAGGAGAAGTTGTGGGAAGAAGGGTGTCCAGAGTCTGGGGAGCAAGTGCCGTTGGCTGGGTTCCCATTGGGGATCTTGGGATGTTTTTCTTCTGACCTGCTTTCTGTGTCTGTCTGTTCTACCTCATCCACAGACTCAAATACCTGAGGAAAGGGACACACAGACATGCGAGTCAGGATATGCATGGCAACATAGCTCACAGCAGCAACTTAATATCCAACAACAGGGGAGACGTCAGCATGGAACCTGCCTGTCATGGAATAGCACACAGTCAGTACAAAGACAGTGTGTTCTTTATGGCCGTCAATCATCCAAGTGCTGAGGTCACATCAGCAATTTAGCTGACCACAGCTGGCTCTGAGGAGGGCAACTGGGGAAATGAAGTTTGGGAAGGGGGGGGGTTGACTTTCCACTATACGACCCTCTAACACTTAGATTTGCTTGTGTTTCTGTGTTCTTCAGCCACAGCCCTCGAGCTCACAGTAAAGAACAGGTCAAAGCCTCACACTGGTTCTTGAAGTGGCTGCCATCAGCTTTAGTTCACTGAGTCTATTTCTGCTCTTTCATGAGCAGGGCTGGGACCTTGTCGTGTGCATAGGCTTGGTACACACACACACACACACACACACACACACACACACAGATTATTCTACCCAGAAGGTAATATTTTGTGTATATTTGTTACATTTCATTTAAAATGTATACATTTAAATGAATTTAAAATGTATACATTTCATTTGTATACTTTTTCATCTCAGAGTTATTTGTGTGTATGTGTGTGTGTCTGCATGAATGCAGTTGCCCTTGTAGTCCAGAAGAGAGAGCCAGATCTCCTGGGGTCACACCTGGTTGTGAGGCACCTCATGTGGGCACTAGGAACTAAATCTGGGTCCTCTGCCAAAGCAGTTTGTGCCCTTCACTACAGAGCCATCGTTCTGTGCTTTGTGCTTTTCCTTTTGTTTAATGAGGCTCCAGGTAGAGTGATGCCCAAAGGCTGTTGAACAATAAGTCTGCTAGCATTTATGTGGGATTTCAAGAACTACCAAGTATAGTGGTTTGAATAGGTTTGTCCCCATAGACTCATGTGTTTGAATGCTTGGTCCACAAGCAGTGACACTATTAGGAGGTGTGTCCTTGTTAGAATAGGTGTGGGCTTGTTTGGGGAAATGTGTTACTGTGGGGTGGGCATTGAATCCAGGGATGCTTATGGGAAGGGGCTGCATCCCACCATTGTGGGTTTCAAGGAGGCAGCAACTGCTTGTAATACTTTCAATACTAGACATAAAAAGCCTAATGTGGGGCTGGAGAGGTGGCTCAGTGGTTGAGAGCACTGACTGCTCTTCCGAAGGTCCTGAGTTCAATTCCCAGCAACCACATGGTGGCTCACAACCA
>NW_022196905.1:106251518-106262811 GCF_008632895.1 Mastomys coucha
TATTAAAAAAAAAAAAGCCTAATGCATCAAGCAAAGCAGCTGGTAGATGATGGATATCTAAACCCTACCACCACAGATGGGAGGGTGGGGCTTACATGGATTGGGCGGGGCTTGTGGATGGGGCGGGGCATGAATGGGGAGCAGAGCTTCAGAAAGTCACCTGTGTGCTGCTGCTGGAGTCGCTCTGCAGTCGGAGGTTCTGGCGGCCTGAGCTGCAGCTCTGTGAGGACTGAGACAGACAGGAACCAGACAGGCAAAGACAGAAGGTCACACAAGGAGCTTCTGGGTTGGGAATCCGGGAAGCCTGGTTCTATTCCTTCTCCTGGCTGGTCCAAGTCCCTTTCCAGAGTCTCGGCTTCCTAGCTGCTTCCTGGAGCCTCCTCAGAGATGACCCTGGCCTCTGGCCCCACCTTCCAGACTCCACATCAGAGCGACCCACCTTTAACTGCTCTGCTGAGCTTGAGAGCTCTGGCTAGGATTTAGGTCCTTCCTAACAGAGTCTCGGTTTTTCTGCTCCATAACCTTCTGCCCCTCCCCGCTCTGACGCTACGTTCTGCCAGGAAGTTGGCTTCAGCCAGTCTACTTGAAGCTGTTCAGCTAAAGTCTGTGTGAGGGCAGAGGCTCTGCCTTAGCTACAGAACATTCTGAATATTCCTGAAAGTACTTGGTAGGTATTCAATAAACATTATTTGAATACACGGAGGCAGACGCCGAGTGAAACCTGATACATGTTGTCTTCTCAGAGCTATCCCCAGACCTCCACAACTCCCACTGTCTTCTCAGGTCTATCCCTAGACCTCCACAACTCCAACTGTCTTCTCAGGGTTATCCCCAGAACTCCACAGCTCCCACTGTACAGATGCAGGAACTGAGCCCAGAGGAAAGGCACTGGCAAGTGACTCTAGGTGCAACTTGAACCTAGATCTGATTTGGAAGCTCCCCCTCCCCTCAAAAGCTGAAGGTGTGGCTGCCCCTAGGCTCTGGCCCCTCCCACCAGCATTCCCCCAGGTCAACTGTCGGTCAGGTCAGTTACCTCATTGCTGATGGTGGAGTCCCGGTGCAGCATCCTGTGAAGGTGGCTGTCCAGGCTGGCTCCTGAAGAGCACTTGGCCAGGGCAGCCGCATGGGACTCCCGCTCCCTCTGTCTCACGATAGCTTCACAGCCTAGCCACTCCGACATGGTTTGTGCATAGCAGGCATGGATCTGCTCGTCCACCTATGGGCACATGTGAAGGTCATGGTGGTGCTGAACACCCTGGGCTCTGGCCTGTTCGCATTTAATGTTGACGGCACTTAACAAATCTGGATGATATCTGTGCCCAGAATACTACAGAGCAAGGCTACTTCATCCCCACCCTCTCTCCCCTTCATATTCCCTCCTCAGTAATTCATTCACTCCCATAATCAGTCAACTGTTTGCATAATTTCACTATTTCTGCATTCCTTATCTATTAATTATTCAATCCATTTTTGCATTTGCTTATTATTTATTTAATCCATTTCTGCATTCGCTTCTTTTGATAAGTACCCATATTGTGCCAGGCACCAAGTTACGCATATACATTATGAGATGAGCAAAATCCTGCTACCCATCCACCCACACACCCACCCACCAGTTTACCCATCCATCCATCAGGTGAGGGCAATATCAGATTGCCAGAATTTCTCGTTTTCTTCAAGACTGAACCTGCTTCTACTGGCCTGACCCAGTAATCTCACTGCCAGGCATTTCCCAAACACAGAAAGCCTGCACGAGATGTCTGTTGCAGTTAGCTATTCTTACCCAAAAAATGTAAATAAATAAAGGTCTGTGGCATTGCCCAGCTACCTATCGGCAATTCAGAGGGAAACCTCCGCATATTCCCATGGGAAGTGTTATTCACTAAAAGGAAACAGGTATCAATAGAACAATTAGGATGGATCTGGAGACTTGTACTGAGTGAAAAAGTCGATCAAAATCTCAATACTACATAATTCTGTTTATATAATGTTCTAGATATGAGAAAATTCTGAAATGGAAAATGGGAGAAGGAGCCAGGGGATGATGGTGGGATGGAGGTGGGCATGGCTATAGAAGGGCGGATGAGGATTCTTTTTGTTTGTTTGTTTTATGGATTGTTGAGATATGGTTTCTTTGTGTAACAGCCTGGCTGTTCTGGACTCACTTTGTACACTAGCCTGGCCTTGAACTCATAAAGATCCACCTGCCTCTGTTTCCCAAGTACTGGGATTAAAGGTGTGTGCCACCACGCCTGGCCACAATGAGGATTCTTAAGGCACTAGCAATGCACAAGTCTTGATACATAAGGAAATAAGTACACACACACCAGTGTGTACACACAGACACACATACTAATACACACACATGCACACGCACACACACACACACGCACACACGCGCACACACACGCACACACATATGCACACACACACACGTGCATACACACACACACACGCACACACAGGGCTACAGGAGGATGGAGGAGCCTGAGTGGGGTGGGATGCAATACCAGCATTGGTGCTCTGTGACATCACAGGGCATCACAGTTCTGCTGGAGGTCACTATGGGGGAACTGAGAAAAGGTCCCACAGGTTTCTGCAATGCTTCCTACGAGGCGCAGGAGTCTACATGACCTCAAAACAGGAGGTCGGCTTGGTTGAAAATTCTCTCATGGTGTATTTCCACCACACAGCTCTTTCCTTGATGTTTGTGTTTCTTCACTGTGCCACTCACCAACAAGACTGTAACAGGCAACCAGGTGCCCAGGGCCCAGCTGCACAATACCCCGGTACACAGTACCCAGCTGTCCAGTACCCAGGTACATAGCTCCCAGCTGCACAATACCCAGCTGTCCAGTGTCTAGTACACAGTGCCAACTACACAGCACCCAGATACACGGTGCACAGCTGCACAGTGCTCAAGTGCACAGTACCCAGGTACACAGTCCCCAAGTTCACAGTCCCCAGGTACACAGTCCCCAAGTTTACAGCACCCAGATACATGGTGCACAGCTGCACAGTGCCCAGCTGTCCAGTACCCATCTTCACAATACCCTGCTACATGGTGTCTGGATGCACAGTACCTAGCTCCACAGCACCCAGTGCACAGTACCCAGGTACACAGCACCCAAGTGCACAGTACCTAGCTCCACAGCACCCAAGTGCACAGTACCTAGCTCCACAGCACCCAAGTGCACAGCACCCAGATACATGGTGCACAGCTGCACAGTGCCCAGCTGTCCAGTACCCATCTTCACAACACCCTGCTACATGGTGTCTGGATGCACAGTACCTAGCTCCACAGCACCCAGTGCACAGTACCCAGGTGCACAGTACCTAGCTCCACAGCACCCTGGGACTTTCATTGTCCTTACAGGTAACTAACCTCTTTTCTCTCCATTTCTGTCATCCCAAACTGGTAGTGGCCCAGGAGGAAGGGCCACACTGCCCTACGGATCTCGGGCTGGACACCTCCGTAGTAGATGAGACGCAGCAGCTCCTGTTCCGGGTAAGTCTATTGGGGAGGGGTCAGAGGGCAAAGGGACTGATCAACAGAGAAGCCAGGATGGCCTGCAGCCATGCCCTGCAGTTTTGTTTCTGTGGTAAGGCATGAATGAGCAAGGCCACATCTTTTGTGTCTGGAACACTCCCCAAAATGCCTGTATTAATGACTTGGTCCCTAACTTGGTACTATTGGAAGCTGGTGAGGCCTGAAGAGGAGAAGCCCACGCAGGTTAAGGTCACAGTGGAGGATGGTGGCTCAGCCCCACAGTAAGCCTTTCTGTTTCGCTCCTTTGCCATGTGTTCCTGCCATGCTGCCCTGTGCTGCCAGAGGACTACAGCAACAGGGCCTACAGACCTCAGTCTCCACAATGAGAGCCAAGACAAACATCTTTTCTTTATAAGCTTCCAGGCCTGGGAACTTGCTACAGTACAGGGACCTGTAATTAACTCTCACTGGAGGAGCTAACCACTCAACCTACCCAAACACCCACCAGTGGAGGGCATCGCTTTGTGGGGATGTAAGGGCAACCGATGCAGGTGTGAGGACTGATGTGTGTTGGGGGGGGGGAGGGCAAAGTGTGAAGTGGAGAAAAAGATAAAGGTGTGACCAGTGAAACTGATTTCATAGAATGGCAGGCGGGAAGGTGCAGGCTGGAACTCAAGCACTCCTGGAAGGTCAAAGTCATCTTTAACTACACAGAGGGCTTGAGGCTAGCCTGGGCTACATGAGACCTCATCTAGAATAAAATAGCAAAAAAAAAAAAACTAAAAAGAAGAGGAGAGGTAAGAGGGAGAAGAGGAAGGAGAAAAGGAAGAGGAGAGAAAAGGGGCGGACGGGGAGGAGGACAGAGAGGGGAAGAATGGGGTGGTGGGACATGTGCCCAAAGCAGTACCTAATGAACTAGCAATTCCCTTTAATTAACAAATGCAATCTCATCTCCAGTCAGCATGAAGAAAATTACTCTAAAGCAAAATAATCCAAAGTGAGCATTTCCAGGAGCCTCTTCTCACACCAGCAGCATCCTGCACGGGAGGGTAGCTTAGGGCTTCCTCTAGTGTGACCTTAGCTTAGTTGCTTCAAGAAAAATCATGAGCCTAAGCAACAGCTGCAGTGTATCCTTCCTTGGGTTGCCATGGGAACTCTGACCACCTAGGTAGATAAATGTCAGAGCCTTTAGAAACCAGAAAACCCAGTTGTGGCACAAATGTAAAGTCTTCATCAGAAAAGACCTCCTTTCTTCAAGGGGCGGGGAGCTCTCCGGAGCCATTTGGATGGCCACTGTTTCCCTAGGTTTTTATTTTATGTGCATGAGTGTTCTGTCAGAATGTAACTGTACCATGTGCCTGCAGAGGCCCTGGAGCTGGAGTTAACAGACGGTTGTGAGCCAGCATGTGGGTGCTGGGAACTGAACCCAGGTCCTCTGAGAGAGCAGCCAGTGCTTTTAACCACTGAGCCATATCTCCAGCCTCCTTAGCTTTAATTTATGAGTTATAAAATGACTCCTCTGAGGCTTCTCCTTTTTAAGGACATTTAGGAGTCTGAGTCTCTAGGAGTTTGTGAGTTCTGTTGTCAAGTTTGCTGATACATACATTTCTATGGTGTTCACATGTTTGATCCATTCCTTGGCCTGTGGAGTCTGTAGTGGTGTCCCCTCATTGACTTCTGACTGGTCACCTACATACCCTCCACATGCCTGTGCTTCTAATAAGGTGTTTCCCAACTGTATTTGTGTTTCTTATCTCCATTCTCTGTGTGTTCTAATTCTGCTCTGATCACTATCTTTCCTCCTGTCTGTCTGCTTCAGGTTCAGTTTGCTGCCCCATCCCCACTTACGGTCCCTAAGATAGAAAGTTAAGCTGTTGATCTGACATCTTTCTCCGTTTTACTTTATAGGTACAAAACCTGGACCTATCTATGTATGCATATATGCATGTATATATGCATGTATATACATACTTATGTATATATGTATATGTATTGTGTTACATATATGTATAATGTATATATGTATTTATAATGTATGTATGTCACATATATGACTGTGAGTACCTACATGAGCTGATGTGCACTGTGTGTATGCCTGATCCCCTCAGAGGCCAAACAAGAGTAGCAGATCCCCTGGAACTGGAGTTACAGGCCACGGTGAACTAACTGCCTGATGTGGGTGCTAGGAACAGCAAGCACTCTTAAGCACTGAGCCCCTGGATTGTAAGACAATGCTATGCTAAATTTTAATATTTCTTGTTTTATTTATGGTCTTGGGTCCTGCTTCTTGTAAATGCCATAGCTGCAATTATTTGCTAGAATGACAAGAGCAGAGATGATAGTAAAAATAGAAAAGCCATTTCCGGGTCTCCTGGCTCTGCTAAACTACATTTCCCAGACTCCTTTGCAGTCACCTGTGGTCATATGACCGTCTCTGGACACTGGAGTGTGAGACCTAATAGAAGCTATTTGCAGGCCAGGGATCCAGAGGAAGTTGGTGGGTTCCCTCCAGCTTCTCAGGGGACCAAGAGTGGCAGGGGATGGTGGGCTCGCAAGCGCTTCAGATGAAGGAGGAGGTACATCCACTGACGCAGTTCGCCAGTGAGAAATAAACCCAGTGTTTACAGGCAACATGACAGCGGGGACTGTATGTTCCTGGGATTCAGTGTACCAAGCACAGGAAGGCGGCTGAGACTTGAGAAAGGACTACACAGTAGGGGCAGGAGGTGTTCAATGAAGTAATTTTGGCTCATCCACTCTTTTACCCAATTTGACCTTAAACTGTTATCTCCCAAACTGGATCACGGAAGCACTCTGGGGACTTCAGAAACAGACGTGGGCTCTTCTCCCAGAGATGCAGATCTGGAGCTGAGCCTAGAAACCAGTTGGCTCCCCAGGAACTAGAAGGCTCACACTGTGCCCGTGGGAGGCCGAGAGAGAGTACTCTGGCTTATCTATTTCAGGTTTTATTACACTGCAATCAACTTCTAGGAACTCATTCTCAAAATCAAAATGTCAGAGGTACAGGAGGGCATGTGTTATGCTGCTGTTGCTGCTGCACTACCTGAAAAGGATTCATTTAAAAAGAGCTAAAAAGGAAGCCAGGCCTGATGCAGATTGGCAAATCCAACTCCAACACTAGGGAAGCTGATGTAGGAGGGTTGTGAGTTCAAGGCCAGCTTGGGTCATCTAGTGTGAGCTCCTTCCCAACTCAAACAACAATAAATTAGAAGAAAAAAAAATGTGAAAACTATGTCAGCAAGAATTTAAATAAACTGTGGGCCTCACTATTTCTTTAGGATCTGAAAGATGAGCCTTCATTCAAGAGCTAGGAAAGTAAGCTGGCCACTGAAAATACAAAATGTTAACAGTATAGATCTAGAGGCCAAGAGACGGCTTGGCAGGTAAAAGTGCTTGCTGCCAAGCCTGGTGAACTGGTTTCTGTGTGGTAGAAGGAGAATATTTATGACTGCAAGCTGTTCTCTCGTGAGCTCCATGTGCACAGTGTGGCATTTGTACACCCCCTTCCAACACACATAAAAAATAAATATACAAAAATTAAAAAGAAATATAGATGAGGTGGATACAGATATATTCCTATCACTCTATAGCTATAAATGAGACCAAAGATATGATACATAACTTTAGAAATTCTGTGTATATATAATAACCACAGAAATATATAAGATATATATAATACATAGGCATAACTATTTCTATGTATTTGTAGAAATAGCGATTAAAAATTCCGACGAACTACTTGACATATAACTTCTATGGTTTTTGTTTCTTTGTTTGTTTGTTTGTTTGTTTTTGAGACAGGGTCTCCCTTTGTAGCTCTGGCTGTCTTGGAACTCACTGTGTAAAACAGGCTGGACTTGAACTCACAGAGATCTGCCTGCCTCTGCCTCCCGAGTGCTGGGATTAAAGGTACGTGCTACCAGTGGCCAACTTCCCTTTTTATTTCTTCACAGCAATGGATGAGATGATCAGCTGCCTGATGCTCCTGTGCCTTGACTTCCCCACTATGGTGGGACACACATCAAACTATGTGCTAAAATAAGCCCTTAAACCTTCAAGTTGCTTGTGCGGTGTTGGAGGGGGGTTTGAGGGAGTAGGGTGGAGTTGGGGGTCATGACTGCAACAGGAGAGAAATTTTGTTGCATATAAATCCACATAGCTTTGAGGCTATAGAAACAGCAACATGGGAGAAACTTTGTTGCACACAGTTTTGTAGCTATTGATACGGAAACAAACACAAGGGTACAGGCAGGTGAGTGACAGTGTTGAGGCAGGTGCCCAGGCTGTGGCCTGAGTCAGAAGGACAGGGTCAGAGTAGGTGCCAAGGCACCCCACATGCACCCTAAAGTAGGTATGAACTTGGTCCAACACATGATCAGAAGCTCAATCAGCACATCATGCTCTGTAACTTAGGCTATCCTGGATCTCACAAAGTGGCTTAGGCTCTCATCAAAGCCACAATCCCTCTGCCTCAGCTTTGTGAATGCTGCAATGACAGGTATGTGCCACCATGTCCAGCTGAGCTGTCCCTTCTCTTCTCTTCAAGGTTGAATAGCCTTGTCCCTAATGCTTGGGCCCTAAAGGGTTTTCAGATTTAGATTTTCTTGCAGGTTTGAATATTTGCATGTGTATGTATATATATGTGCATTTATAAGTATGGGTCTGTTCTAAGTCCATGTGTTTAACATACACTTATTCACATTGTCTGCAGGTCACTTTACATGGTATATGTAGTGCATGGCTTGTTTGTGACCTGTCTCGTGAGGTCAGGTATGGAATTTTCCATTGGGGTTTCACGACAGATTTTCAATTCCAGAACACTTTGGATTTCGGGTTTGGGATTGGGACAGGGATATTGTACCTGTGCATGTTTCCTGACTCCCTCACCCTTCCATCTGGGTTGGGCTCAAGTCATCTGTGGGTCTCTGGACTTAACGCTTCATGTTCAGACAGGCATGCCTAACTGGATCCCCATGAGTCTAACCTGACAAGATGGCCTCCTTCCGTTCTCCCCTCTGGTGAACAAGCCCAGCTCACCGTGCTGTCCTGGATGTATTGCTCCCAGATGCTGGCCGTCAACCCTTGCCCAGCATCACAGGGCAGGTCTGGAGACACGATCATGTGATTGACCAGGGCCGACAGGTGGGTCCTCACAGTGGACAGGTGTCTGCAGTAGGCGAGCCCTGGCCAGGGAGGGAAGGCAAGCTTCACCTTCTGCCTACCACACTTCACTTAAGTCTCTCCCAGAAGCTCCATGGGGCTGTCTTGTTACCCACCCACCTCTATCTTCAGGAACTCTCAACCCAGAAAATTCTCACTGTCCCCTTTCCAGACAGGTAAAGCAAGTTGAGGATGCTGTCACTGGGTGTCTTGACAACTAAACCTAAGGGACCATTTGTTTTGTCTTTGGACAGATACCACTCTCCACTGCTTGAAGCCATTTAATAGATGTGCAGTGGGCAAGGAAGGGACAGGGAGGTAGGAGGAACCAAAGACTTCTGGGCTTACTCTCAGCCTGCCTCACATTCATACAGAAAGAACAAAGGCCAGATGTGGACAGTATCCCTGCTGGATGGAGAAGGGAATACCCAAGAGATGCCAAGTACTCTGCTTGCTTTCCACCCTAGTCCTGTCCCCTCAAAGGACTGCCTGCTGCAAGCACCTCTGTCCACTTTGCCCTGGGCACTGGGAACATGCCTGGGACACAAGGCACTTGGTAAATGCTTCTTGAAGACTACAGCAGGAATGGGGACCTGTACTCACATCCATAGAAGGCTCTGGAAAGGATCTGGTACTTCATGTTATCACAGAGTAGTTTCAGTGGGGCCCTGCAGGAGAAAGGGGGAGCAGAGGGACATAAACAGCTTAGCCACTCTACAAAGGAACCATCTTCAGGCCACACAGCAGATCAAAGTCAGCTCTCAGGGTGGAGGGATACTGCTGTGGCTCCCATCCACACGTCCCTTCTCTGTCACAGTCCAGGTTTCTGTTAGGGGATCACCACTTCTTAACATTGTGTCTCCATGGTTTGGATGCCCTGGATCCTAGTACATGAACCAGGCTGAGATGACTGGCTGAGAAGCGGTCATGTGACCCAACCTGGGTCAATGAGAATCAACCCTGGGATTTTTGCTGTATCTACCTGGAAGCATGCTCATTTTTCCCGCCTAAGTTTCTAAGCCAGTGGGATACATTGTAGTGGCTGCTGGAAGTCTTGCCATCACTAGGGAGGGATAGCCCAAGAACACAGCACCATAGTGGCCCTGGCCCCTCTCACATCTGGAGACCAGGAGAGTTGTTCCCCTTCTGAGCATTGGGATCCAGCCAGGCCCGAGGCCACTGTGCCCCCCTCCCCCAAGCCTCTCAATCATGCAAGCACATCTTTCTTTTCCTATTTTCTTTTGCTGATTTTTTTAAAGATAGGGTCTCATTATATAGCCCAGGCTAGCCTGGGACCCACAGCCCCCCTGCCTTAGTCTCTTGGGCACTAGGAATCACTGGCTTTCTCCATCACACACATTCATTCTTTCCCCCCTTGAATCAGTTTGGAAGAGTAGCCCCTGGATTTGGCCCCGTGAACTTCACAGTAGGCAGGACTCAGGGCTGCTGCTGCTCCCTGCTCAGTGCTTGCCAGGAGTGTTGGCATTAGGACCTCCCAAACCTATGACATCACATAGGCAACAGCACGATGCACAGACCTGTTGCCAAGAATATTCCACCAGCCACCAGCCACCATATTCCCAGAATCCACTTGGCTCACTTCCCACCTTTATCTGCATTACATCATTATCCATATATATATATACATATATATGTATATATATGTGTGTACATACATATATGTATGTGTATATATGTGTACATACATATACATACGTGTGTGTATGTATATATATATATATATATATATACATATATATATATATGGAACACCCCCCTCTCTCCCCCCTTCTCCTCTCCCTCCCCCCCCAATAAAACCTCTTACACATGCAACTGTTTTGGGCCTAGTGTACTGTGTTCAGATGCGAGCTGCTATTCTAACACATCAGGGAATGGAAGCAAAGAGCAGAGCAATGCCCAGCACTGCCATCCGGGAAGATGGGTTGTGAGCTCTTACAGGCCTCAGAATGGAAGACTCTTTGTGTATTAATCCTGAGGCTACCCCAGGGATACCAGAAAAATCCAGGAAGCCTGAAAAGGGAGCACAGCTGAAGTCTTGGGAGGGACCGTCCCTCTTCCTTGCCCTTAGGATGTGATGCTTGCTCAAGGTGCCCTTAGGGTGTCGGACTGGCTCAAGGTGCATACAGGAAGCTGTTCCTCGGGCTTGCAACTCTGCATGGAGGTGAGCTCCTTATTGACAGAGATATGAAAGTTGATGCTCTGAGGACAGACACCAGGCAAAGTTCTCAGGAGTCCACGATGACCCCATTCTAAGAAATTTCCTTGTAATAGCCCTACTAAGTTAATGTTTCATGCAAGAGCACACAGAACACATGGCTGTCATTAAGTAATTTTTCTGGCTCCTGGTACATGCTGGACCTGTATTTCTTGGCCTCCCTGTGAGTGGGACCATTGAGTTGAAAAGCAGAAATATCATTGCCTCTGATACTGTGGCCTAGTAACATCCAAGATAGCGGGCCCATAGCAGCTTCACGGCACACAGGACAATCCAGCATTTGCTATAAAAAGCCATTGCTATAAAAAGCCATTGTTGGCCAGGCAGTGGTGGCGCACGTCTTTAATCCCAGCACTTGGGAGGCAGAGGCAGGCGGATTTCTGAGT
>NW_022196905.1:106262866-106296742 GCF_008632895.1 Mastomys coucha
AAAAAAAAAAAAAAAAAAAAAAAAAAAAGCCATTGTTGTTTCAAGACTGTGTGTTACTGAAGCAGAACATTATCCTGAAGGACACGTGCAAGGGAACTCCAGTGGCCAGGACCACATGATTTAAACCTAGCTCCATTCGCCATTCACACCTCCCCAAACTCAGGATGAGGCAAGAGATAGACAGCTACAGGTCTTTAGTCTGTGCTTCAGGCTCCTCCTTCAGCCCCGCCTACCTCTCATGGTTACAGCCATTGGTTGAGCTGCCGTCAGCTGAGCCGCTTTGTGAACAGGAAGAGCAGGAGGATTTCCGAGGACTGGGTTGCCATAGGGATGGAAGGTTGTTCATAGAGACATCCATTAGGTCCTGGGGCACTGTGGTGGATGGTGGGTGGAAAGGGGGCTCAGCAATAACTTTGGCCAAACCAATGTGTATTACAGAAACCTCACCCCAAAGCAGGCAGCACTCCCAAAGCTGGCTCGGGGCCAAGAAGGATCTGAGTGTGACAGTCCCAAAGTGCCCAACCACAATCTGACATCATCTCTGAGTCCACCTGATCCAGTGAAAGCCACCACCAGGATTCTGAGGCTCTGGCTGCGGAGAAGGGAGGCGGGGAGGGGAGAAACAGCGGAAGAGGGAAGAAGAGAGGAGGGCGCGCAGAGCCGGGAAGACAGGCCTATCCCAGTGCAGAGAGCCTCACCTCGCCATGTCCCCATTCAGTTCTGTTCCTAGGAAGATGGCATTAGAGAAGGGGGGCCTACTGGACACTCTCAGGGAAAGGCTGGGTCCTAAGTTCCTAGATACAGACCCCCACAGGAGCTTGTGTGATCAGAAGGGAGTCAGCTCTTCCCAACACACAGGCGGAGTTCCAGCCCCAGGGGGCCTGGCTAGGGAAGGCAGCAGCACTGTTGACACTTCTAAACTAGAAATCACCTTCAGCGAGCTCAGGAAGGGGCTCCCTGAGTCAAGTGCCGGTCTAGCACCACTGATGGCCTACAGACAAAACCTTCAAATGTACCCAGCTTGTTATTATAGATTCTCTCCGAGCACGGTGTAGATTCCAGGGATTGGACTCAGGCTGACCAGGCACAGAGGCAGACACCTCTATTCGCTGAGCCCTCTTACTGGCCCAAGACCTGGCTTCCTTTTGCTGTTTTCCAGTCAAGGATGTAAAACCATGCCAAGCTCGTAGGCTGTATGGAGTGAGGCTGGATTTGGCCCCTCGGCTGGAGTTTGCTGGACCCTGTTCTAGGACATTAGACAGGTGGCCATTTTCTCGCCTGCTAGGACTTCTTAGGACAACTGCTCTCTCATAGGCTCTTCTGACTTCTGATCCTCGAGTGGGAGGGAGACTTTTGTCCCCTATCCTTGTCATCAGAGCTCAGTGGCTGAATGGGTCACTATGACCCACTAGACAGAAGCATGCTGGCTACAGAATGAAGCTTTTGCACCTGCTGACAGTGACTGGCTCCACACTCCCTCCTCTCACATACTCATCACTGAGCTGGTCAGAAACCACCCTGGTTCTCAGCCTGTCTCAGGGAGGTGGAGGGTGGGTAACCATACACCAATGGGTCACAGAACATAATGGCTGCCTTCTGCAGGGTGGGTACTGAGGGACACAGGGCTGCCTTCTGTGGGGCAAAGTGGGTACTGGTAGGCACAGGGATGATTTCTGTGAGGTGAGTACTGGGGACACAGGGCTGCCTTCTGCTGGATGGGGCAGGTACTGAGGGGCACAGGGCTGCTCATTTGTCTCCATCTCCCTTGGGAACAAGACTCAAATGGCGACATGGCTGAGGTGTTACCCAGCCCCTGGTGAAGGGGAACCAGACATTACTGGGGAGTTGCTCCTTCACACTCCTTGTGGGGATGGTGAGGCACCCTCTGGTTTGTGCCCACTGGAGCCCCCTGGCCACCACCAGCACGGACTGGCCCGCAGCAAGCATCATCCAGGCAGGGCCAATGGACATGGGCCGGGGGCTACCCAAGAGGTCAAGGGCAACTTGAGACAGAGAACAAAAAGAATCAGTGAGGGGGGATGGGGGCTAAGGTAGGCGGGGCTGAGGCCACCAGAGAAACCAATTTCCTGGCGTTCTAACCCTCTCTCCGCCCTGCTCCACACAGCTCCCACATATGTCGTGCTGATCAGAGGAGGAAAGACTGGCACTTGTACATACAGTGCCCACCCTGTGCCAGGCACTAGACCAGGCTCGCCATTCATCCTTGGTGATATGTAAAGAAGGCAATTGTCCTCATTTTGCAGCACAGAGACTCGAATGGCAACATTGATAGCAGCAGCAGGGAATGTTTCTCTTTAAGACACGGGTTTACCTAGCAGCCCCAACTAGCCTCAAACTTACAATCCTCCTGCCTCAGCCTCCTGAATGTTAGATGACAAGTGTCTATCACACCTGGCTCAATCCAGTCGTGTGTGTGTGTGTGTGTGTGTATGTGTTTGTGTATGCATGCACACGCACATGTGTGTTTTTGTGCAGATGCACATGGATATGTGGATGTCTATATATGTCTGTGCACGTTTGTGGAAGACAAACATCAAGTGTTGTTCTCCAATACCATGTATTTTGGCTTTTGAGACAGTCTCTCACTGGCCCAGAACTTGGCAAGCAGTGTAAACTGGCTGGTTAATGAGACCCAGGCTGGCTAATGCCTGACTCGGATTCCCTAGCACTATAGTATGCTTGGCTTTATGTGTGAGTGTGTGTGTGTGTGTGTGTGTGTGTGCACGTGCACATGAATGCCCCAATGTGTGCACATGAATGCTAAACACAGAAGTATGGTTGTACCCAGAGGCCAGAGCAAGACCTGGGGTGCTTTCTTCTATTGAAGGTCTCTCTCTAAATCAAAGGTTCACCTAGGCTTCTGAGCCAGGGGACACAGGGTTTTTGCCCGCTTCTGGCCCCCAGGGCTCGGGTTATGAGTACAGACAGTCATGCTCGGCTTTTAATTAGATACTTGAATGTAGATCCTTGTGCCCACCTTGACTCCTCATTGCTCAAAAGGGTGCTGACAAGAGGGACCGCATGGAGTCAGCACGAGCCTGCTCTGTGTGTGCTGAATGCCTGTAGCCGACCCTAGAAACGGCCCATTTCACCCATGAGGAAAAAGAAGGCCAGGGAGGGATAGAAAGAAACCTGCCCATGTCAAGCCAGGGTCCCAGAGCCCAAGTCACTATAATGGTTACTGTCCCCTCCTGCCCAGTGGCATCTTTACTAGTTGAATAAGGGGTGGCTATTGGTTCTCATTTTCAGGGAGGTAGAAGGTACTGGGACACTTAAGTTTCTGGGTGTCCTTTGCTGGTCCCAGAACCCAGGCCTATTGCCTCCCAAGGGTAACTTTTGGAGAGGTTCTCAGGAGAAGCTGGTGAGCTCAGGGCCCAGGGCTGCTTACCGAAGTCAGACTGTGTGCCAGGGTAGATGATGCGGAACACATAATCTGTAGCCTCATCATCTTCTTTGTCTGAAGAGGTGGACTCAGAGGACCCCTGTGGGCTCCGCTTGCGCAACTTAGGAAACACCTTCCCCTGCAGGAGCACATCCCATGGTAGACTTCAGGAAGCCACCTATCCCCATGGCTGGCATCACTGAGGGTCTCAGTGAGGAGCGCTGGAGCACCCCCCTCCCGTTACAGTAGGGCCCAGTGATACTCCATGGCTGGCATCCTCCAGCCTCCTCTAGCCTCCCCACAGCCAACCCCATACCTTTCCTCTCTGTGACCAAAGCGGCGGGTCCAGCTGCCCGTGCGGAAGCAGCCCATTCTCCAGACAGGAGAGGAACTGTAGCAGGTGCCCGCCCTTGGGGAAGCGGAAGGGCGGCCTCTGGATTCCATCCTGGCTCACCAGCACGACGGTCCCACCACTGTCCACTGCCGCCATCAGAGAAGAGAAGATGGCAGGATGTCACCACAAAACATGCTGCGGTCCCCACTCTGCAAACACATGCCTTCACCCCTACAGCCATACTGTGTGTTAAAAGTACTGCCTTACTGTAAGGCCCAGAGCATCCCTGTGAGGCTTGGCTGTACATTCCCTATTTTACAAGGGACAGAACCAAGGCTCAGAGGTTTTATGTCATCCCAAAGGTCACGCCGCTGCTAAGTTGCAAAGCCTGGATCAGAACCAAGCAAGGTCTGCCTTACTTAACGCGTCGAGTTCCATGCCTAGACAAGTTAAGTGCACTCTGCTTATTCTGGATGGTCTGGCTTTTAGGGACTATAGTGGTTACTGACCTCTGGTCTGCAGACTACTGATTTCAGAGTCACAAAGATCTGGTTTTCAAGCCCCCTCTCTATAGCCAACACTCTGCGTTACTTCATTTATGTCTGTGCAACGCCCCCACCCCTGCCCCCTATCACTGAGTGTTTGCAATGATTCAGAGCAGCCACACTAAGGGAAATAATGCAGTTTGCTTGAGGAGGCACACCTGAGTGTCTCGTAATGTTAAATGAATGAACATGGGGAGCAGGGACAGAGAACCACAATGGACACCCAGCCACCTGCTGTCCCCATGGTTCCTACCTTGCTGGTGGCAGTGCAGGTAAACTATCTCCTCTAAGCGGATGGTCACAGCGTAGTCCCAGTAGACACTGGAAGGGAAAGTGAGGGAAACTGTGGGAAGCCAGAGTCACCAAGATCCACTTGTCCCAGCATCTGTGTCTCAAGCCTGCCCAGCCATCCTCCCCTTCCTTTGACCCTACAACCACAACTTTCTGAGTAAACCCCCTTCTCCCTTCTACGTGGTTAGCTGAGCCCAACTCTGCCAAGTATCTAACCCAGGAGTCTCAGATGATCACCTGACCCAGGCTGGCCAATCAGCACTGACCGGTCACAGT
Organism: Mastomys coucha; assembly: GCF_008632895.1. NCBI lineage: Eukaryota > Metazoa > Chordata > Mammalia > Rodentia > Muridae > Mastomys > Mastomys coucha. The sequence continues at coordinate 106,267,716 of NW_022196905.1, forward strand.
GAATCATGCAGGATTGGTACCATGACTCAAGATCCATAAGAGAAATGATAGACTTAGTCTTCGATAGCCCAAGAAGAGCTCCATGCTGCCCAGGGACGTTCAGAACCATGTAAGGCCTGTCTGAGCACAGGATGGGCAGGCAGGAAAGCAGAGGCAAGAGACAATGATGGGTTCAGGAATGGCTATTCTAGTCCCTGGGTCTAGCGTGAGGTCTCCCACCCCTGGGTTCTTTGAATCACTGGACAAATGGTTCAGTCGCTTGAGCTTGGCTTTTTGTACCTGGAAGATAAACATCGGTACTAGTTCAGAGCCCATGCTGCCACTGTGCAGCTGTGGGCAGAAGTCAGAATGACCTTGCCCAGTTCTGACCTTCCATGGACTAGTGGTGTGGTTTGAGGAGCCTCTGTTTCCCCGTATATAAAATGAGGGGTCTAATATCCCCAGCTATAAAATGGAGGTGCTAATACGATCTCCACTGTAGTGTTCCTATGAGGATTTAATAGAATATTTCATTTGAAGGACTCTACCCAGAGCCCCTCACACAGTCAGCTCGGAACACAGTGCTTGCGGTACGGTCGTTCCAAGTACTGACTTGATATACTTCTAGTTCAGGACCCCTACGATCCTGAAATAAGGTATTCCCCTATCAGAAGTGCCCGTGAGGGGGTATGTGGGAATGTAGATTCTGTGGCAGTCCGGGAATGCAGCCATGCAGAGACCCTGTACAGAGAAGTGGAGCTCAGCAGTACCACACAGCCTCCCATCCCCTGGGCAGATCCACCACAGTCCCACCGATGTGCCACGATGCCAGCCAGTTCTGAGCACATGGCTGTGGTCCAGGCCCATCCAGCCCAGCATCTCCAGCTGGTCCCATGTGACCTTCCTTTCTTTCTCTTCTGCGCCTGCGCTCATCTCCCCTAGGTCCTTCCCTGAAGAAATCTCTCTTTCATCAATCCTTTCGTGGCATCCGCTCTTGGGAGAACCCCGCTCTTGGGAGAACCCCCGAGTAACACAGGCATCACGCTAGCAGCTGCAACCCACTTCTGACACCTTCTGTGAAGGGCTCCACTCCTACACCCTAAGTACAGCTTCGGAAGCAGAGGCGGGGGGAGGGGTAATGGAAGTGACGTCACCGGGGAGAGGCGGGGCTAGTTCTCATTCAGTCAGATGTGTCTTCACGGCTTGCTGAGGTGCCATTTACAGGTTTGGTATTTGCTATCCTTACACTTAACTATAGGCCTGGAAGCACACTTGTAAATTCTTTAAAATTACATTTTTATTTATTTAGTTGTGTGTGTGTGTGTGTATGTGTGTGTGTATGTGTGTGTGGTGGGTGCACACCATGTTGAATGAGTGGAGGTCGGAGGCGCAATATGAAGGAGTCAGTTCTCTCCTTCCACCAGATGGGCCCCAGGAACAGAACTCAGGCTTCGAGGCACTGAGCCATCTCACTGGCCCCTGAGAATAAACTTATGGATGTGAGCAGCTAACCACGCCTACTCGTGAGGCTCTGCCACCTGTCTCCAGTGTTCCTTCTGAGGCTACAGCAGCAGGGAGGCGGGGCCAGGTAACCATAAAACCAGTTCACACAGCAGGCAGGGCTGTCTGGCCCTGAGAAGAGCATCTCCGCGTTAGGAGAGTAGAAGGACTTGGGGCACGTTCAACTGAAGTTCTCTTACCTCTTCTCGTAGTCCAGGTCCCCCACAGAACCGTTCATCAGCTGATTGGGTGTCCACTTCAAGGTCATGACATCAGCTGTCTGATGCAGAGACAGGTACCCTGGCACAGCCTCCATGTCATCCCTCTGCAGAGAGAAGATAATTCAGGCCTGGCCATGTTGCTGGACTCTGGTGGACACGGGCCTGACAGCCTTGCCTCAGAGATGCAGAAGCAGAATCAAAGGGTTGGGTTGCTTTCGGCAACCTTTCAGAAACCCATCAACACGGAACTGAGCTAAGAAAGCAGAGAAGCCACCTGCAGTCCTTCCCACAGATATTACCCAGAATCCCTCTTCCCAAGCACCTCCCACACTATACTTCCACCCAGTAGCCTGACCCTCTGCCTGCCCAGAATCTATCCACCCACTTCCCATTATTCCAAGTGGGCAAGAAAATGTTCCTGTCTGTGTTCCGGGAAGGATACCCTGCCTGCTGCTGCGCTGCAGTCTTATCCATCTATGGCTTGGATGGGGGATGTCTGGTCACCCATGGCATCTCTCAACTGTGAACCAGCTGTTGCTGGCCTGATCGCACACAGGCTCAGTCAATCACCCCCTCTACTGAGCTTGGGTGGCTGTTAACTTGCAGGGAGGACACGAGAGGAGACTCTGATTCAGCTTTGAAAGGCAAAGCTATTGTGACATGGACACGAGAACAGGGTGACCGTCCATTACTCATCTCTCCAGGTCACCCAGTCCCACATCCCCCTGGAAAGCAGAGATGCCATGCTCCACAAGCCTTTGGATCCTCGCTGGAGATGACAGTGAACAGTCTGTACTTTACAGAACTGCTGGGTCAGAGAGGTCACCAAACTTTTTGTGTCAAGGGACTGGCAGGAAGTACTTTGGGTTTTGTGAGCCATATATGGTTTAGGGAAACCACTCACTTCTGCCGCCAGAGCCTGGCATGGTCCTGTTTCAATGTCTTGATGACTCATATCCTCTCCCTCTCCATCTCCCTCTCCCTCTCCTTCTCCTTCTCCCTCTTCTCCCCGCCCCCATGGATGGAACCTTGAACATGCTAAGTCCTCTATCCCTAAACTGGGTCCCAGTTCTTAGCATTCGAAGCTTCTAGTTGGTCATTTGAAAACTGGTTACACCGGGCAGTGCTGGCACATGCCTTTAATCCCAGCACTTGGGAGGCAGAGGCAGGCAGATTTCTGAGTTCGAGGCCATCCTGGTCTACAGAGTGAGTTCCAGGACAGCCAGAGCTACACAGAGAAACCTTGTCTCAAAAAACCAAATAATAATAATAATAATAATAATAATAATAATAATAATAATAATAATAATAATAAAATAAAACTGGCTATATCTTAAGCTCATTACTTCCTAAACCTAAGATATTAGGGCCTTGTGCCACCTAGAATGCAGGTATGACAGTCCACAGGGCAAAATGACATGTGGTCACCCAACCATTAAGGCTATGACCACAGAGCTGGGACCACTTCCTGCTTCCTTCCAGCTGCACCAGGACATGACACTGACCGTGACTCAATGACAGAAGACAGGAAAGGACAGCCTCCCTCAGGGCGGGGGCTGCTCAGGCCTCATGCTCTACCCTTGTGCCCAGCCAGTCGTTGGAGCACAGAAGGCAAGCATTCACAGAAGCAGCTGTTGTGGGAGCAAATCATAATCCTGCCTCTTGTTTGGGTTTCAGTGTTGCCATCTCTACAGTTTTTGCAGCCCAAGTCACAGCAAGCACTGGCCAGGTGTCACTGAGGAAGAGGATCACTTCATAATACCACACCTCTGCCACACAGAGCATCTGGGTAAATGTTTGCTGAGTGACAGCAAGAGTACATAGCCAGGCAGATGGCTTGGGGACAGACTGGAAAAGAAGTGGACAGCCAGGTGGGTGAACAGAGAGTGAAAAGCTATATACACAAATAGATCAGCAAGGATGAGGGATGTGGAAAATGGAAGAGCTGAATGGCAGGGCAGCCAGCTAGAGATATTGCCATGTATACTGATATAGAGATGTTTGTGTGGATAGATGTATGCATGTACATATGCATGTGTGTATGTATGTGTAAGTGGATAGATGATGGAGGGATGGATAGGTGGGTGGGTGGGTGTATAGGTGGATGGATGGGTGGGTGGATGGATGGGTGGATGGGTGGGTAGGTGAGTGGGTGGGTGGATGGGTGGGTGGGTGAGTGGATGGATGGATGGATGGGTGGGTGGGTGGATGGATGGATGGATGGGTGGGTGGGAGAGTGGGTAGATGGATGGATGGGTGGGTGGGTTGATGGGTGGATGAATGGGTTGGTGGATGCAGACACTGCTGGGTCAATGAAGCAACACACAGAGGTGGCTGGATGAGTGGGATGGTTATATTGGTAAATGAACTGATGTACAGGTAGAGTTGTTGGTGAACATATGAATGAGCAGATGGGTGTGTAGGCACATAAATAAAGAGGTGGGTGAATTGATGAATAAAAAGGACCTCCCTGCCCCCATAACCTGTACTCAAACCCTCGGAACACAACCTAGGCACACCGGAACTCACCGGCTGAACCAGAACATTGTTCTTTCCATAGAGCAGGGTGGCCCTGGAATTCTGGTGCAGAGATTCTACATAGTCCCGGGCAGAGATGGATGGTCGGTCGTCCATGCTGCCACTGGAATGCCTCTTCTGGATCTGGTATCAGCACAGGAGAGGGAGAAAGGGGGAGCCAGGTATGAGGCAGTGACCGTCAGGACTCCCACCCTGTTCCCTGCCTGCCCATGGGTCAGGTCCAGACCCTACTTGAGGCCCTCACACTGCCCACCCATCTCACACAGAGCGCCGGCCGCTTGGTAGGTGAGTCCTGTCTCAGATGTGAGCTGTGGATCCGGTGTCTCTGGACCAGCTCGTCGGCTGAGGGGTCAGTCCAGAAGTGATCTGCAGTCTTCATCTTGGTATACTCCAGGGCACACGGCCCCACTGTGGAGCACACAGGGCTGGGAACCTGGAGTCCCCAAAAGTGCCCCCACCCAACTGCCTTAGAATGGCTCCTCAGAGCGCTCTGTTTCCCTTCAGGCAGTGAGGACACCCTAGAGTCGAGCAAGAAGACACCACAGCAGAGACAGGTCCTGAGCCCCAAGAACAAAGGACCAAATGCACTCCGCACCCATCTTACCCAACAAAGATGCCAGGATGGGTCCATCCACCGGGTCCATCAAGAGCGCCTCCTTCTCATAGTATTTACTATTGGGAGGAAAGGACATGCAGGTCTGCATGGCGAACACTAGAGGGCGCACGAGGGCGGACTAGGCTCGCCTGGCTGAGAGCCTCAGCTGCAAAAATAACTCACAGGCTGAGCAAAGCAATCTATGAAAGATGCCTGGCCTGGAACTCACAGGCACCGGCTCGCCACACAGCCGTGACGACTTTAGGAGCGCAAAAGAGTCAGAAGTCAGGCTCTCAGGTGACGCTGTCCCATTACCAAGGCAAGAAAACGCTGTCTAGCCATCGTGTAGACTCAAAGGCTGCACTCACAGACTCCCCCACCCTGACAGGTCAAAACAAATGCCAGCCGCAAGCCTCTGAAGTTTAACCCCGATAGTGTGTGTGTGTGTGTGTGTGTGATGTCATGAACGCAATGCTCATGCTGAAAGTTTGGGGATCTACTGGTTTGCAAGCGATACAGTGGAATGATTTCCCAGTTCCTTGAAAACTCATCTAACACATAAATATCAACATAGAGATGTAAAAGTTAGATCAGGCTGGAGGGAGGGCTCCACAGTTAAGTGCCCACTGCTCTCATAGAGGCCCCAGGTTCGATTCCCAGCACCCACATGGTGGCTTACAATGATCTGTGACTGTGGTTATCAGGATGGGAACTGGTCAGGAAGTCTCATATTGACATCAGATTACTCTGGAAGGGTCTAGCCTCATTGCATATTTTCAACAAGTCGTGGCTTGCTAGATTCATCTCTACACCTTCTCTGGAAACCACTCCGTGCTCTTCAGTCTGAGAGATCACCAAGGCACAGAGAGGGACACTGACTGTCCTGCAGTCAAACAGCCATTAAGTAGAGGAGACTGCAGAAGGACGGATTCCAAGATCCCTCCATCTTGCCCTAAATGTGAAGCCCCTGTTTGCACATTGCTCTTCAGCACCAGAATCCTCTCCAGCTTTCAAAGCTAGCTATCGCAGCGTCAAACATGCAGACAGCTCTTGTTTAAGCCTTTCAAACCTCAGGGGGAAAAACTCGTTTCTTTTCGAGGGTGAGGTTCCCAGAATGGCCAGCGGGTGGCGGCAGAGCGCAAGCGTCCGTCTCTCACCTGCTGTTTTCCACCAGGTAGTGGACGATTTTGTCCAGGACCCTCTCGAACAGGGCGGTGCGGATCCACAGGTGCTTGATGGCCAGCGGGGACAAGTTGGGCAGCTTCGGCAGCTTCCGCACGTTCTCTTGTAGGCCCTGGATCTGGTTTCGCCTTTTAAGACCGGAGGTAGGAGAGAATACACTCAGAGGAGAGACAGAGAGAAGGGGGCGGGGAGGGGGAAGAGGGAGAGGGAGGAGAACCGGGAGGGAAAGGAGGAGAAGGGAGAGAGAGGGAGGGGGGAGAGAGGGAGAGGCAGGAGGTGTGGCTTTCGCCCGGCTGAGAGGACCAAGCACTGCCCTCCAGGCTCGCCCGAGCCCCGCCCCCATGCACACTCACACCCTCTAGGCTCACCCCAACCGCGCTCCCACGCACATTCACGCCCTCCGGGCTCGCCCTAGCCCGGCCCCCATGCACGCTCACGCCCTCCAGGCTCGCCCTAGCCCGGCCCCCATGCATGCTCACGCCCTCCAGGCCTGCCCCAGCCACGGCTCCGTGCACACTTACGCATTCTCAATGAGTTGCTCCAGCTCCTGGACCTTGCGGCTCAGCTCCTCGGCCGGAGGAAAGCCTTTGCCCACCTTCATGAAGAGCGCCGCGATCTTGTTACTTCGCAGGAAGCCAGCCGCCCTCCGCCGCAGCCCGTGCAGCACGCAGGCCTCCACGGCCGCTGTGGAGACACAATGGTCGGTAGCCGTCTTGTCTCTTGTGCAGTCTCCAGCACCAACAGTGCAGAGAAAAGAAATCGCACCCGTGCGCCAAAGGAGTCAAGAGGCTAGCGGTTAACGCGCACGTGCACGGGGGTGGGGGGGGCCAAGGTCGGCCATCTCTTGTCAGCCATCAGCCTGCTGTATGGCTGTGGGCAATCACTCCCTCTCTTTCTGCCTTAACCTCCCTTAGAAAGGGTGTGCACACTGAGTGACCTGTGGGTCACCATCGGCAGCTGTTGTCATTGTCACGATTGCCATCTCCCTCACCATCAATCATCTCCACCATCACCTTCACCTCCGTTATCACCATCACCCTCACTCTCATCCTCGAAACACTCATCTCTCACCATTGTCCAAGCTACGTTTTGTGTCAACTTGACACTATAATCACCTGACAAGAGAGAACCTCAATTGAGGAAATTCCTGCATGAGACCCGGCTTCACTGTGAGGCATTTCCCCATTAGTGATTGACGAGGGGGGCGTGTTATACCAGCCCATAGTAGGTGGTCTTGGGTTCTATAAGAAAGCAGGCTGAGCAAGCCAGTAAGCAGCACCCTCCATGGCCTCTGCATCAGCTCCTGCTTCCAGGTGCCTGCCCTGAGTGGCTTCCCGCTCTGATCCAAGCTGAAATAACTACCACACGTTGCTTTTGGTCACTGTGTCTATCACAGCAGTGTAAAGCAGACTAGGACGTGCACTCGACCGGAAGGGGCCGAGGGAGGATGTGAACCCTGGTCTGCCTGCTACAAAGGATGAGGTTCCACCCCCATCCCATCCTGCAAGCTCCACATGTAGCCAACGTTAAGGGTGCCCAGCTTCGTGGGTGGGGGTGGCAGGCTGGCTAGGTGTCTGTGCTCAGGGATCTTCCCGAGGCCACAGGAAGCCCTGCTGTGTGCTTCCTGGGAGACATTCCACGTGCTAAAGTTCCAAGGAGAGAGACTGGAGCCTGAGGCCACCGGCTTGGAGGAGACTGCAGGCACAGGAAACCCTGTCTTTGGCTCTCGCCCAGGCACAGTATGAACACCCAACTGCTCCTGAGCAGGGCCAGCTTGCAGTGGGGCCTAAGTCACACTTCGAATCCCAAGCCTTCCATGCCCCTACTAAATATGAGTCTCAAGATACCTCAGAGCCTGCTAACTAGTTACCATACCTAGTGATCTGTTACATGGTCCTCTGTAACCCGGGCTGGCCAGGAACTGATACATAGCTGAGGATGACCTTAAACTTGTGATCCTCCTGCCTCCACCTGGCTTTATGTGGCTGTGTGGGTGGTATCTGGGGTGCTGAGAGAGTGCTTGAGGTAAGCACTCCTTACCAACCAAGCTGCATCCCCAGCCCTCAGAACCCTCTCTCCATCCTTTACCCAGCGGGCCATCCGTGGGACACAGGATTCCCCCAGCCCCCTTCTCTCACAGTTCTGCATTTCCAAATCCGCTTCCTCCTGCAGAGTGCCCTAGGGATCCCAAAATAACTTCAGAGTCACAAAGCCCAGCGTGACGCAAGAGCTGGCTCACAGGTACGCCTCCTCTGCTGCAGCCCAGCCAGGAAGCTGCTCCCCACTGCCTCCACCAAGGCGGTCACCACTCACCACAGAAGGAGATGATGTGGCTGCTGTCCTCGTGGACGAACTTTCGGGTAACGGCTTCTTCCATGATCTGCTTCACCTGCGGGACACACAGGGGTGGGAAGAGGCTGACTGGATGGGGTGCTGCCCCCAGGGACTGTGACTCCCTCACCAGAGTGTTCGCAGGCTGTCTGGGGTGTTTGGGTAACCCCTCTTCCTTCCACAGGCCAACAAGCACACTGCCCATTTCCCTTAGTTCGCATGGAGGTCTGTCACCTCTTCCAGAAGTCACACAAAATGCCCTAAATGGCATTGCCAGAATTGTTCCCTTCTCTTGCCCATCAGAGACCCTGCAAAGGACTCAGTCCCCGTCCGGCTCTGTGCTCTGATTCCTGTGGCATCCTGCCTGCATCTCCCCTCTAGAATACAAGTCCCCCCCGCCTTGCCCTTTGCTTTATTATGTGCTTGGTAAAGGTCCTGTGGGTACATGGTAACGGTGTGAGTCTGAAGATACAGGAACTCAGTGGGCAGCATGGGGACAGTCATGCTGTCCAGGAAGCCCGGGGTTCAAGTCCCCAAGTGGGACCCAGCAAGTTTGTGAGTGAGCTTTGAGAAATAGAGGCTCAGGAGAGTCTACCTGCCAGGGAGGGAGGGATGGAACGGACAGAGATGGACTCCCAGCTTGGGGCACATCGTGCAGAATAACTCCAGGGAAGCAGGCAAGGTCTCTCAGGGAAAGGACAGCTGGCCTCATGAGCGGTACTTACCTCAGGGGCTGGAATGCCCTCTGGCTTCCCTGGGCTTGCATCCCTCTGTGCCCAGAGATATTGTGGGATCCAAGCAAAGCCTGTCTCTCTGGGCCTCAGTTTCCCCACTTTGAGACTAAGGTGATCCAAAAGCCTGTTCCAGAAATCCATCCCAGGACCTCTAACATCAGGCCAGAGTGGCCACATCCTGGACCCCATGCAGAGGATCGCCATTCTGCATTCTTGAGGCACACTGCACGCCTGCCTGACAGGCGTGACTCTGGACCCTGCTGCCCCCCACCTCTTCCTGCAGCTCGCCCCCTGGAGGCTCAGAGAGGACAGAGCACCACCTGCACTAAAGTGCTCCGAGGTAACACGGCAGCCACAGCCCACCCTCCCCCGTCAGCACCAACCCTGTGAACAGCTCCCGGCTCTGCTGCCCGCCACCGCAGCCCAGCTTCACCAGGAACTGTTCTCAACAAGAACTCTGCGGCTGCGAGGCCCGTGAGATCACCCTGCTTTACAGGTGTGACTGTGATTTGAACCCAAGGCCTCACACGTGCTAGGCCAGCACCCCACCAGTGAGCCACACCTCCAGCCAAATCTTTTATGAGCAGCACACTGGAATGACACAGGTTGTCAGGAGCAGGGGGAAACCCACAAATGTACAGAAATGAAACAGCTCATCGGTCAAAGCAGCTACAGGAGGTGTTAGAAGGCATCTTGAGGTAAATGTGAGCAAACGCAATGTGCTGAGACATACTACATGTGGGAGAATAGAGCTGAGGGGAGAAATTAGAGTGGGGAAGCATGGTGTCAGAAGAAGGAAGACCTCACACTACAGTTTACCTTTACACCCTGGGAATTACCAAATAGGAAGAAATAAGCCCAGAACAGCAGAAGGAAGGAAAGACTACTAAATAATAAATAATTTAATAATAATAATAATTTATCTGCAGGGATAAAATCAAATAATTGGGCCAGCGAGATGGCTGAGTGGCTAAAGGTGCTTGCTGCCAAGTGTGACCATCTGAGTTTGATCCCGGGACCTACATGGATGGAAGGAAAGAATGGACTTTCACAAGTTGTCCTCTGACCTCTTCATGCACATCTGCATGCAATAAATAATGTAAAAAAAAAGTACATAAGTAAGAAATTAAAGCAAGCAGAGCTAGATTTGGCCGCTGGGCAGCAAGCTTGCTGATTGCATGTGGCTCTAGCAGGCTAATGTCCTCTGAGTCCTGGTCCAGCCTTCCTGCCCAGGTGATCTAGCCTGAGATAGCTGAGGCACTCTGCTAACTGGATGACACACCCGCAGTGTGGTGTTCCAGCCCCTGCAGTGTCTTAAGCAGGTGAGGCTCTGCTACCAGTGTCCCTGATCTTCGGAGGCGGCCATCTGCCTGTCCCTGACAGGGCTGATCTGATGCAGCAGCCCTGCTGCCTGCGCTGTGAGGAGACACTGGGTCCCATCTGCTCTGTGTTCCCAAAGGAAGCCACGAGCCTCCTCAGGATATGTGACAGGTCCCCACCTTTCTCTCGGGGCTCAGAGCTTGGACAGAGCTTGAACAGCCCTGGTGAGTTCTGTTGCCAGACACTAGGTGCCCTCAGCCACACCTGACTCTACTTTCTGGAAAGGACCCTTGTCTGAGGCTTGTCCCTGCACGTCTGCCTCCTTCTGCCCTCTTCTCCCTCCTCTCCACACACCATCATAAAGGGCGGTGCCTATTCCAGATTCCTGCTCTTCCCACACCTGCCTGATGTCCCCCTGTCCCCTTTCCTCTCTAGTCAACAACCTCTTTTTTAAACTTGTCTTCCTGCAAGCAGTTTGGGGAGAGGGAGCCATCTGTTTCCTACTGGCACCCCGACCTGACTGGACACACATGCTGTCTGTTGACGCATGGAAGTTGAGCTCCTTTCCTGAGGCTACACAGTATGGAGCCCGGGGCTGTCACATGGGTGGGCAAAGGGTGGCAGAGGAAGTGTAGCAGCAAGGGGTGGGTGCAGCTGAGACCCTCCCACCTTCGCTGACCCCAGGTCTAGCTGGATGATTTCACAGGAGTTAATGACCGGCTCACCGGGAGGACAGAAAAGGAAATTAGAAAGGCTGGTGAATGGCACCAGGGTAGAAGCTTCCCTCCCACAGAAGGTGTCCAAAGCCTGTGGAGAAGGCGCCGTCTTCAGCAGGGGGCATGAGGCTATACCACTGTAAAGGAGGGGAGCTCTCTGGACAGACCAGGGATAGAGCAGTCTAGAAGGAGGGCTAGAGGCCAGCAAAGCCCTCCAGGTGTGGCCTCGGACTCTTAGCAGCTCAGCAAATGCAGGTTAGGGTTGCTGGGGGTGGTGGCCATGGCTGACATCCTGATCCTTAGAGCCTGCAGGATTGTCTAGGCTTCCATCTAGAGCACGCAGGGTGATGGAGACGCCACCCCCAGAGCCACACAGACCTTGTCTGAGCTTGCTAGTTCCATTCTGCTGGCACCTCGGGGTGGCCTGCTGTGAAGTGGGCCCTACTACTCCTCACTGCTGCCATAAGGATGCAGATGAAAGGGCTGACAGGGCACCCACAGCACAGTACGTACTTTATTTTTGAGGAAGGGTCTCATGTAGCCCAGGCTGGCCTCAAACTTTCTATGGAGCTGAGGATGACCTTGAACTCATGGTCCTCCTAGCCTCCACCCCCCCTAAGCTATAGGACTACGGGCCTGAATCACCACTCCTGGCGACCGGGCCAAGACAGTGTAGAGGGTCCTCTATCTTGTATTCTTTCTGAGGCCACTTTAGGTTTAATTAGAATTTGATCTCCTTGGAAAATTACCAAAATGTATTCTAGGACCAAGATGCCCCTGCTAACTTATCATAGCTTGTGCAACCTTCCCTCCCCACATCTCTCTGCAGCTGCAGAACAAGATGCCAGGATGTGGTTTCTGCTTTAAACAAACAAAACAAAACTTTAGTCTAAACACTTGATACCACACTTGGGTCCTGAATGCCTACGACTCAATGCTCAACCGACTGAAATAGATGTTTAAATGGCTGTAGATTGGGTAGCCACCTCTGGTGTACTCCCTATAACAGCACCACAAAAGAACTGTGTATGCAAGCCTCAGAGAGCTAAGGTTCTTCCCCAAAGGTCACTCAGCCAGAGAAGAACGCAGCCAGGATTCGAACTCAGTTCTCTCTGAAGAGCAGACCCGGCACTCTGCTTCCAGCTCTGTCTGAACACCTAAAGAGCTGGGAACTCTGCGAGAAGGGATTGTCACCTGGATATGGGTCTGTGGTAGGGTAAGGGACAGGACTGGGACCGCAGGCCAAGGCTGGGAGCCAGGAGGGCGAGGTGTGCAGAGAAGATGCTGTCCGTGATGCCCTGAAGGGGCCTTTTGGGAGGCCACAGGGGTTCAAGGCAATTGGTAAACTTTTATTCTCCAGCGATCACTGGGTGTTTTGTATCTGGCTGCATTCTCCCACAATGGAGCTCATTCCTTTGGAAACTAGTAAGAACCAGTGGGAGGTGGAGGGGCTAGAGAGATGGCTCAGTGGTTAAGGCTATTGACCTCTCCTAAAAAGACCTGACTTCACCTCCCAGAACCCAACAGTGGCTCACAATTGCCTATAATTACAGTTCTAGAGGATCTTCTGGCCTCTGTAGGCATTTACATGGTGCACATACATAAATGCTGACCAACCTCCATACACAGTAAATAAGTAAAATTAAAAAAAAAAAAAAAGCCCAGCATAGTGGTACATGCCTTTAATCCCAGCACTCAGGAGGCAGAGGTAGGTGGATCGCTGATTTCAAGGCCAGCCTGGTCTACAGGGTGAGTTCCAAGATAGCCAGGGCTATAGAGAGACCCTATCTCAAACAAGAAAAACAGAGTCTAAGAGCCCACCCTGAGCTGGGCATGGTGACACTGTCCTGAAATTCAGGCATCCAGAAGGGGCAAGAAGACCAGGTGGTCTAGACAAGCCTGGCCTGAAAAGCAGAGACATTTTCTTTTATTTTTTAATTTTTTAAAATATTTGTTTGTTTTTTTTATGAGTGATCTGTCTTCACACACACCCAGAAGAGGGCATCAGATTCCATTACAGATGCTTGTGAGTTATCATGAGGCTGCTGGGAATTGAACTCAGGACCTCTGGAAGAGCAGCCAGCTCTCTTAACCCCTGAGCCAGCGCTTTTAACTCCAGCCCCAAGACCTTTTCTAAAACCAAGAAAAAAAACAACAGCAATCACACCAAACAAACAAACAAAACAAAAAACCAGCAAAGTAGAGTTGTCCACTTGGGTCTTACTCTCTGGAAGAGCTGGCAAACAGATCTACAGGGGACCTTGGAGGTGAGATGTCATGGACTCTCCACAGGGGGTGCTCACACCCCTTGTGTGAATGGCCTGTGAGCCTCCACTCAAGGCTGCCCCTCCTCCCTCCACGTAGGCCGCCACACCTGCCTCCATGCAGACACCAACCCTGCCCTTCCCTCCTCTCACCTGTAAATATTTAAACAGTACAGGAGAACGGATCACCAGAGAGAGCCAGGGCACGGTGGGAAGCCAGGCAGATCTCCGCAAGCCAGAGGAGCTGTTCCTGGGCCTACTGCCACCCCGCTTGATGGCCACCACATATCTGTACCCTCTCACAACCCACCTGGAGCTCTGCCAGGTTCCAAGTGGACGCCCAGGTTATGTTGAAGTCTTTGACTTGGATGGAACCCATTGCCCCAGCTCACAGAACTGGGTTAAGAATTCCAGAATCTGCAGGTAGAATGCCTCCCCCACTAGGCTGCACAGAACTGCTCCAAATCAACAGGGCCTTCTAGGGACAGGGATAGAGCAGGAAGGAGCCCCTGGGAGCTACTAGGCCAGATCATCTCCCATAATTCCCAGGGTGAGCTCCAGTCTGGGTTCCCATGGTGAAGGTGGGGCCCCAGGCTGCTCTGCCCTCTTGTAAGGGGTTCCTTGGAAGGATTCTCCAGCCCTCTTTCTAAAACCATCTAGAATAGCTATATTCAACCTGTAGGTTGTGACCCTCTCAGGGGTCACCAATCAGATATTTACACTATGATTCATAACAGAATTACGGTAGCAAAATTACAGTTACGAAGTAGCAACGAAAATAATTTTATGGTTGGTAAAGGTCACCACAGCATGAGAGATGGTGTTAAAGGGTCGTAATGTCAGGAAGGTTGAGAACCGCCATTCTAGAGCACTGTCTCCTCCCTCCCAGAACGCTCCATCCTCACACAGCACCTTGCTTTGGCTCTTCAGAGTTTGCCAAATACTTTTGGGGATCTTGAACCCCTGCATACACAGCAGGCACTCATATGTGATGGTGACCACTCAAAGGTCACCACTCATGCCAGTCACCTGTGCTTAGGTAGCTTCCTGACTGGAGAGCCACTTGAGCCAAGCCCTGAGATGGCGCTGGCTTCCACCATCTCGAGAGCGAGCCCTTATTTGGCTAAGCTTGCTGCCCTTGGTTGCTTCCGCATTTGCTGACCTATCCGCTTTTGCTATGTGGCTCATTGGGATTGGCTAAGCTTGGGAGTACTTAAAGGCCGAGGGTGTTGCCCTGGGAGTCAGAAGATTGTTCAAGGTTCCTGAATAAACTGCATAAAGAAGAGCTCGTGGGTCGCGTCTTTCTTGCTGGTCGAGTTGAACACAACACAGAACAAAAACTTTCCAGGTGTGGGGAGAATGGCCAGACTTAGCACAGGATAGTCCCACCCACCCAGATCTCAGATGCAGGGGGATTATGTTTGTAAAAACACGTCTCAGATACTGTATGGAGCATTGCGTGGATCTTTATTTGTTGTCTCTGAAATTCAACGGGGCATTCTGAGTTTTTATTTGGGAAACCTGGGGGCCCGACTTAAGGGCCGCAGTCTAGGTCACATGGTCTCTTTCATTTTAACCTTTAAAAGTGTTAAAACAAATGGTTTGCCTTAACAGCGGACACACACACTGGACTTGGCCCATAGGGCCCCCTGGTTGGAGACACACACTACACAGGCCTGCGTAGAAATCCCCTCATCTCATCTGAGGTCTGCACACTCCCCTGGGCCCAGCCAAGCCCTCTCTAGCCCCAGCTGGAACCCACTGAGGGCAGCCAAAGCCTAGGTTGGTGAGTGATGGAGCTAGGAGGCTGTATCTGGGATGGAGTCTATGAGCTCCATGTCTGCTACCTTCCAGAGAAGGATGCTAGGGTGAACACCTGGAGGGGTTTGCAGGGTGGCTTTAAAAATAGTCCTTGTGAGAGAGAGGAGTATGAAGAAGGAGAGGTGACTCAACGTCCCTTACCATCCACTCGACTATGAGGGTGACGGGCAGGAGGCACTACAATTCTGCTTGACTCAAAGGCACCTCCCAATACTGAGGAGATGGCTCAGCAGGTACAATGTTTGCTGAGTCAACTTGAAGGTCTGAGTTCAGATCCCAAGAACCCAATGGCAGTGCAAGAACAGTTCTCTGAAGCACGGGAACTTGGCTCTAAAGGACCAGAGAGGGAGGTCAGAGAGGGCTCCCTGGAGGTGGTGACGCCCCACAATCTGAAAGACAAGTCAAAACTACTACTGCAGGCCTCAGTTTCCCCAGCTGTAAAGCAGGGAGAAGAATCTGCCTGTATCTGCCTCTACAGAGCTCCAGGAAGGGAGGGGCAGGCATGAAGACCCCATGGCAGGAAATGCTGGCAGTTTCTATCGTTTCTACTTTGCTATGGGTGAGGCACATAGAAAAGGAGAGTTCCGGAGAAGGGATGGGGTGGGTGGCTCCCCGCACAGTCACAAGCAGACCTGGAGGAAAGAGGAGGAGGCTTGCTCCAAGTTGTTTCCATGCTGGCTCCAGCTTCCTCCGCCTCCTCACACCCCGCCCCTTCACGGGTGTCAGCCTCTCCTGCAGGAGCCAGAGGGCGTGGGACTCCCACCCCTGACCTCTGCCTAAGCATCCCTCCTATCTTAGTCCCCAGCCCAGGAAGGAAGGGATCTCCGCCCCCTCCCCGCTCCCTGCCCATAGCGTAAATCCCAGTTAGAAGTCAGCTAGAGCTGTTTTGAGATCCACTGGGGTGCTCAGGTTCTATGCAAATGATATACAAATAAAGGGATTTGAGTATCTCAAGAGCGTCAGGAACCTGCCTCTCCGCAATCCCAAGAGCACCGTGCTGATAGCCTTCCCAGGCTGGCTTCAGGGTGTTGTAAGTAGTAACCAGCAATGGCCACCCGTGGGGCACATTGGAGATCTAAAGCCTGCATTATCTGTCCATGTTGGGCCAGGCACACGGTAAATTGTCTTATTCATTCCTTCCCTTCCTCATTCATTCATTCAACAGCTGCCTGCAGGCACTTGCTACAAATAGGTGTCACAAAGGAGTGAGCCCAAAGATCCATGGCAACCTTGCTTTATGGGTGTTACTGTTCTCCTTCCGTGTTCCCAGAGAGGGAGTTCAGGACTTGAATCAAGGCTGGGGAGCCCCAGGCTGTCTCAGGTAGAGACCTCCGCAGCAGGGTCCAGGCAGCTGCTACTTGGCCCCTGAAACTGAACGTTAGGATCAGGGTCACTGACGATTCAGCCACCACTGGTCACCTCTCCCAGCCCACCTGGCACACACCGGCTCAGGGGAGAATCATGCTGGCAAAGGAACATGCATCCTCCTATGCCAGTTACCAGGACGAAGAAGGCAATGCTCAAAGTCGATGCCAACTACGGCATTCTGGAACAGGTGCATGTATGGGGGTGAGGGAGGGGTGAAGAGACTAGAGACTGACTGCAGATAGCCAGGGTAAAGGGGGAGGGGACTCAAAGGATGTGTAGGGCAGTGATGGAATTCTGTTGTGCACACTTGTCTGGGTTACAGGAGCGCCCATGTGCCCACCGGATCCTCAGTGTCAGCCACAGGCCTCTAAAGAGACTACGATGGGTCCTTGAAGACTCCTTACTGTCGCCAAGCAGGCCCTCGGCCTCAGTGAGGGGGATTCTGGGAAAGGCCTGCTTGATGCTAGTTGAGGGTATTTGGGGATGGGCTATGTCTGCTCAATTTATCTGGGTCCCTAAAGCTGCTATGAAAAGAAACGTTTATTAAAGAGGAAGAAACGTGCTTCACCCTGTGTACTCGGAAGACGCGGCAGGCAGGGAGCCTGGCCCTCCAGATGCGGCAGGCAGGGAGCCTGGCCCTCCCGCCAACAGGACAAGCAACCAACCTCCTTTTCCTGACTCCCCGCCGCTTGACCCAGGTCCTCCTCCGCGTGCACAGAGATGCTTCTGGCAACAACAGTGTGCAGAGCCCTCACTGCATTCCTCTCTTTCGGGAGAGCAAGCGGGAGACCTGCTCAGGATCCCAGGAGTCTGGCTCTTCACGTCCATCCATCCCTTCCAGGCACTCCCCTCTAGGCAGTTCCTGCCTCAGTGCCTTGGCCATCGCCTTTCCCAGTTCATACCCATGCTTGATAGCACCTCCTCCAGGATGCCCACCCTGACTGCCACCCCTTTTGCCCCCAGCCCCAGGGTCTCTCCCTTGCAAGTTCCCCATACCTTTGTTTGCTAGTCTCTTCCGCTCTGTGAGTGCCTGAGTAGAAGGTTCACTTAGCTCACAGATGTCTCCCAGCTTCCTTGTTCACAGGCAGCTCCAGGTCAGACCTGTCACCCTCCTCTCTCAACTCTCCTGCTCCTCCTATGTGGCATATATACGGGAAGCCAGGCCTGGGGAGATGACCCACAGTATGGGGGTTGGGGGTGGGGCGAGCTGGAGGACAGACTAGGGAGCTGTGAGGAGAGCAGGAGGCCCCAGAGGCCTGGACTGGTGGGGAATCCCCCCCCTCCTCTCCCAACCCAACTGTTCTAAATAGGTGTTGGGACTGGCGGATGGAGGTCTGTGGCTCAGGAGACTGGGCCACAGTTAATGGTTTACCTGATGGATATAAATAGGTACTGGGCAGGGTTCCCTCACCATCTGAGGCCCTGAGGACTGTTCAAACCGCCACAACCACGGAGAAAAATGTTCTCGACAGCGGGTGAGGTTTCTACCAACCAGCCCTGCTTTATCTCCTGTACCAGCCCCACCCCCACCCCGCCCCACTGGAACCCTGCACTTCTGGGATGAGGGAGTTGAGAGGAGGAGCCTTAGCTTCCTCCACACCCAGAAACGAGCCCTGAGCGTGCTTCACATCCGGCCCACACCCCAGAACCGCCAGCCTCCTCCCAGGTGCCCTGCCCACCGCACGCGGCAGAGCTCCCTGGCAATGCCCCATTTCCAGACGCACAGCCTGAGGATGAGCAAGACACACAGATGCCCCCTCTCCGAAAGAACGTCTAAACTTGGGAGGGTGTGAAAAAATAAAAGCCTTACGGAACTGCTTAAAACACTCAGATAAGCGCGGGGCGTGGTGACACCTTTAATCCCAGCACTGTGCTAGTGGGGTGTGGGGGTTGGGCACAGGCAGGCGCATCTCCGTGAGTTCGAGGCTAGTCTGGTCTACACAGCAAGTTCTACCACAGCCAGGGGCCACAGAGAAACTCTGTCTCAAAAACCCCAACCAACCTGGCTGGAAAGATGGCTCAGCGGTTGGGGGTACCGACTGCTCTCCCGAAGGTCATGAGTTCAAATCCCAGCAACCACATGGTGGCTCACAACCAACCTTAATGAGATCTGATACACTCCTCTGGGGTGCTTGAAAACAGCTACGGTGAGCAAGCAGGGCCAGGGCGAGAAGAAAAAGTGTCTGAAGACAGCTATGGTGTACTTACATGTAATAAACAGATGAATTAAAAAGAAAAACCCAAACAAACAAACAAACGATGCAACACTCAGTCAGATAAATCAGAAACTGGCTTTACCCTCCCTGACCTTAAAAGGAAAAGCAGTGTGAATATTGTTTTTAAGGGATGGTTTTAGATCCTAACGCCACCCGCTACCTGCTGTGTGTCCTCGGGCAATTCACTTCACTTCTCTGTGTCTCCACTTAAACGTCTCTAAAATGAGGTAACACAGAGGCCTGCCCCTCAGATGGCTGTGATATGTTTGTACTACACGTGTGACTGTGTATCAAGCACTTGGTAGAACAGCTAGAATGTGATAGAACTTTCTAGACATGCCCTATAGACCCGTTGCCCCATTCGGTAGCAATAGCTCTGTGGATCCACCGAGTACTTGCATAGGAGCTGGGATTATTGAACAATGGGGTTTTGTTGTCACGTGTGTGCACGCGTTCACGTGTGCTCGCCACTGCACATGTGTGGCGGTCACAGGATCCCCCCCCACACACACACCTCAGGTGCCAGCCCTCGCCTCCACACTTTATTTTTCTGCTTCTCACACCAGGTCAGCTATGCTGCGAGTTCTGGATCCCCCTGACTCCGCCTCTCACCTCCTGGAAGTGCGCTGGGATTGCCGAACAGCAGGCTACAAAGTAGGGGCCTGTGGCTAAGCCAAGCAGGCGCATTGGCATAGGTAGGAATTAGGCCCTTCAAGGGCCCTTACGGAACTAGAGACCACACCACGTTCGAGTTTATGTCCGACCAGAGTGAGTGACCGCCCCCTCTAAATCTCTAGGTTGAAAACTTTAGTCCCCAAGTGATGGAGCAGGAGGCGGGGCTTTTGGGAGGTGGTAAGGTCAGGGCCGTGGCCTCGTGGTGGGTTTGCGTCCTGGGAAGGAGGCGCAGAGCCCATTTCCTCCCTGTTTCCTTTAGTAGTGAGCACAGTGATGGGAATCTGTCGGCTTCACCGGAGCTTGGCGGCCCTGACCTCCAGTCTCCTGACAAGAAGCAGACAAGAGGCCAAGCTCCCTTCTGGCTGTGGGTAGCTGTGGTTCCAGCCCAGTGTCCTGCTCCCTGGCTGCCATCTCCTACCCATGCTCCTATGCTCTGCCCCTCCAGGCTTGACCAATCACAGCAACTTGCCCCACTGTAGTAGGCACAAAAGGATTCTGTGACCCAGACTGGACCAGACCCAAAGCCAAGGAAGTTCTCTATCCTGTGAAGTCAATGTTGTGGGCAGATTGGGCGCCCGAGGTCGCTGGGCAACAGGCTGACTCCTCGCAGAGCCAACGAACAAGGCGAAAGGCAGCCCAACAGTGATGGAGGTGTCTGAGGACATCACCAGAACCGCGGGTGCAGCTGTACCTAAACCCCCTCACCCCAAGCTTCCCAAACACTTGAACTGAGAAATCTGCTATTAGCTCCTTCACTTTGTAGATTTATTTTTTTTAAAGATTTTATTTATTTTATGTATATGAGTGCACTGTAGCTGTCTTCAGACACACCAGAAGAAGGCACCAGATCCACATTATAGATGGTTGTGAGCCACCCTGTGGTTGCTGGGATTTGAACTCAGGACCTTCGGAAGAGCAGTCAGTTCTCTTAACTGCTGAGCCATCTCTCCAGCCCTAGATTTATTCTTCTAGCTAGTCTTACTCGGGCTGACTGAAGCTGAACAGGACATTAGACAGACCTTGCTCTGCTGCTTTTTGGTTGTATGTGTTTATTAGTCTCTCTGGGCTTCAGTCTCCTTGTTGGGAGAAGACCAGCTGCCTAGTCCACAGGAGGACTGCTTTGTTCTTAAATGAGAAACCGAAAAGCACTTAGCATTCATGTTCAGCAAACGGAGGTTGTTACAGTTTTACTAAGCATCATTTACTAAACAAGAGTAACCAGAAAGTTTGCATTCAATGCCTGAGTATCACCAGGTCTCTAAATTACCAGGGATCTGAATTTATTTATTTATTTATCTATTTATTTATTTATTTATTTATTTATTTATTTATTATTAAACAAGAGTAACCAGAAAGGAATTCAGTCAGTGCCTGAGTATCACCAGATCCCTAAATTACCAGGGATCTGAATTAATTAATTAATGACAAATCATGTCATCCAGGCTGGTCTCAAACTCACTATGCAGCTGCAGATGACCTTGAACTCCTGATCCTCCTGCCTCCACTTCCCTAGGTGCTAGGATCGCAGGCATGCATCCTTGCCTGGCTCTCCATGTTTTTTGTTTGGTTGGTCGGTTTTTTGGTATGTTTTGTTTTGCTGTTGTGTTTTGTTTTTTTTTTTTTTGTTTTAAGACGGAATCTCTCTACCCAGTTCTGACTGTCCCAGATCTCACTCTGTACATCATTACCAGCATGGAACTCACAAGAGATCATCCACCTGCCTCTGCGCACATTCTGTCCCTGTGTCCACTCTCCAAGCTTTTCAACTATTGAAAGAAAGAAATATCACTGTCAGCGTTGAGAACTCTTAGGACCCAGGGCCTGGGAACACAACAGCCAGGGGGCAGCCCAGGGAGTCTGGAGAAAAGACCTTGCTGTCCACCCCAGAGCAGGGACACAGCCTGCCAAAGGCTCAGCTTTCCCGACTCAACTCCTAAAAGAGGGTAGTGGGCTTCAGGGCAGCAGGACAGTGCCATCACTACATGGGAGAAAAGGCTAGCAAGGGTCTAACACCGGGGAGGGTCACACACTACCCAAGGGCGTGCTTCATACGGACTCATGCATTGGGTCACACACTACCTAAGGGCGTGCTTCATACGGACTCATGCATTGGGTCACGCACTACCCAAGGGCATGCTTCATACGGACTCATGCATTGGGTCACACACTACCCAAGGGCATGCTTCATACGGACTCATGCATTGTTTGTTTTGGCTTCCATAAAAAGCAGAGCAGAGGGCTGGAGAGATGGCTCAGCGGTTAAGAGCACTGACTGCTCTTCCAGAGGTCCTGAGTTCAATTCCCGGCAACCACATGGTGGCTCACAACCATCCATAATGAGATCTCATACCCTCTTCTGGTGTGTCTGAAGACAGCTACAGTGTACTTATATATAATAATAAATAAATCTTTGGGCTGGAGCAAGCGGGGCCAGAGGGAGCAGAGGTCCTGATTCAATTCCCAGCAACCACATGATAGTTCACAACCATCTGTATGTACATTTACAATGTACTCATATATATAAAAAAATAAATCTTTTTTAAAAAATTAAAAAAGAAAAAAGAAATTAAAATTAAAAAAAAAAAAAAAGCAGAGCAGAGTCCATGCTAGGCTGTAGCCTGGCCGTTTCTATGACCTAAGGTGAGTGACCTGCCATCCCCATATCTCCTCAGTGACTGTTATAAGATGTGGTGTTTCATTAGCCTCAGGAAAATCTGAGGAGGGTAGAGAAAGGTCAGCCAGGTCTGTGCTGCATGCCTTTTGATGGCCTCAGCCAAGCCCTGCCTGAGTGGCTTGTTCCCAAGGAGACAAATCAGCTGTTCTTATTCCATCTTAAACACAGGCTTGGCCAATTCAGAGCTGCATAAACGGGTACGACTGGATTTTCTGAGCAGGGTGCCAGCCAACTAGGATGGTCGGAGCTCGGAGGTCTTGGGCTGGCCCACCTCACTCACCTAGGAAGCAGGAAGAGGAGATGGGGCAAACCAGCTCCTCACAGAACAGCAGGAGCAGAGGCCGGCGAGGGCTTAGGCTTCCTCACTTCTCACTAGGCAGACACGGGGTCTGATGGCATCGTAGGTAGACACAGGGTCTGATGGCATCGCTGACATTCACGTACGGCCATACCTGAATCCGATCGCCCCAAACTCCCCAAACGCCTAACTAAGAAATTCCCTTTTAGCCTTTCCGCCCTTTACCGCGTTCTGTAGCCAGCGAATGCTGGCACTGGGGAGAAAGCATCCTGACCTTTCTGCTAATCTGCATCAAATACATTTAGCAGCTCCTGGAGCCATGGAGTTCTGCTCTCTGAGGCCCTCAAACAGGGTGCGCGATTCACGCCCATTCAATGGCAAGCAGTTGCAGAGCTCTATTCCACACAAAAGGAGGAGTGACAGCAGCTCCCAGCTCATGAACAAGAGCTCACAAAGTATGAGGTGGAAAGCTGAACACAGTGGTGCACGCCTTTAGTCCCAGCACTTGGGAGGCAGAGGCAGGTGGATCTCTGTGAGTTCGAGGCCAGCCTGGTCTACAGAGTGAGTTCCAGGATAGCCAGGGCTACACAGTGAGACCATCTTGAAAGAAAGAAAGAGAAAGAGAGGAGGGAGGGAGCGGAAAGGAAGCCCCTGCTTCTTCTCATGTGAAGTCCTTACCCCCTGCCCCACACTGCCCTCTATTTAATACTCTCTGGCTCAAAACTCTACCATGGCTCTCAACTCAGACTAAACATCATGTCTCCCTTGGCTGTAGGCATGATGAGCCCCAAGCCTTCCTCTGAGTTCATCTTCTCTCTTGTTCACTCTGCTCCAGCCCCACTGACCCCCCCAACTCAAGGACTCTGTACATGCTGGAGACTCAACAGGAGATATCAATGGTGACCCCTCTCTCTGCCCAAAGATCGCCCCATCACAGAGGCCATCCCAGACCTCTCTGGCCAGCCCTCCTTTCTGTCGCTTCCTGCCTTATTTGCCCTCATAGCACTGAGCACTATCTATATGTTTATGGTTATAGATGTATACATGTATGTGTATGTATATGCACACATTTATACATACATGTATGTTACATACAAATATGTTTATATTGTATACATGTATGTGTATGTATATGTACACATTTATACACATATGTACATATAGAGACTAATAGGTATACATACACACATATGTATATATACACATATATTTCTCTATACACATATACATGTCTACTGTATACATATTGTGTATATGTGTGTATGTATGTATGTATGTATGTGTTCATGTGCAGGTGTACACATGGAGGCCAGAAGTTGATGTCTGGAGTCTTCCCCAGTCATTTTCCATCTCATTCTTTGACACAGGATCTTCCACTGAACGTGGAGCTCACTGATTGGCTACAGTGTATGTCCAAGACCTCTGGGGATCATCCTGTCTTTGCCCGCCCAGTGCTGGGGTTACACATGTGTCTTGCTGTGTCCAGGTTTTACCGGAGTGCCGGGCATTGAAACCCAGATCCTGATGCTGGCAACAGCAAGCGATTTACCGCTCCTCCAGCCCCACGGTTCACATTCTCATCTGTGTCTCTGTTAGACTGTACAGCAAGAGTGGCATTTCCCAAGCTGCGGTTTCCTGAACAGGGTTACACCCCAGGGATGCTCAATAAACCTTTGTGGATGGAAGAACAGGAAGGTGGGGGAAGAAAGGAGCAGAAATCCTGTTCTAGGCAGAAGTCTTTGTTTATGGACCGGTTGTAGAGAGGTGACAGTAGTAGTGGTGGTGAAGTGGGCTGATGGTAGAGGGAACGATGGCCGTGGTAATGATGGTAAGAGCTTGTGGAGATGATGGTGATGTTGATGACAGTGGTCAGGGCTGTGGTAATGGTAGTCATGGTGATGATAATGGTGGTCATGGTGGTGGTTATGATGATGGTGGTGGTAGTGATGGTGGTAGTGATGATGGTGATAGCAATTGTGGTGGTGATGGTGGTAGAAGCGGGGTATACACTGAGGGGATGCTGGAGGTGATCATAATGATGGTGATGAGGGGTGGTGAGTGGTGTAGAGATGCTGGCACATGGGGGTGTCTCATATACTGCAGGGTGTTAAGCGGTACCCCTGGCCTCTTCCTGCAGATGCTGTGAGCACCCACAGCTGTCGCAACCAAAATGTTTCCAGACACACCAGATGTGTCCCGGGGGCAGAGCTGCACAAGTACATGGAAGACCTATTAACCTCCATGTGAGATTCGAGCAGTGTGTGGTGACTGGCATGTTATCAGGCAGCTGTTTTGAGGTGCCCAAGCTGTCCTCAGTCCTACATTAGAACTGCTGAGTTACAGTGAAGCCCGAGCGAGCGTCTCCATGGTAACACAGCTCAGGTCCCTCCTGTTCCTTCAGCCTCCCTAGCACATCCCCCCCTCCTCCATCTCAGGGTTGGGAAATGGGGTGGGCTCACAGCAGTGAGGATGGCTCCACAGGACAGCTCCCCGCTCTAGCCCAGGCTTCCCCTGCAGGCTCTGTCTCCTAGCCCTGACTCTGTCCAGGGGTCTCATCTGCTGCCCACCAGCCCCTGCTTCCTCCTCTCCAATTAAGAGGCCTCCTGGCAGCAGCCAGAGGCAGGAAAACAAGTAGGTTAGTCACTTAGCTTCCGTATCAACCTAGATCACGTGGCTGGCTCTTTTAATGGCTGTTGTCATGACAACGGGAAGCCAGTCCCTGCACACTCTGGGAACCAAAACAAAATTAAGGGGTGGTGGCAGGGAGGGGAAGACATGCCAGGGAGGGGGCAGATTAGAGATAGTGGGGGAGGGGGGGCTTTAGCGGGAGGAAACAGCTTCCCTGTGACACTGACCCAGCCCCAGAGGAGCACAGGTGAGAGACATGGTGGATGTCAGGTGTCAGGATGGATGTCTGCACATAGCTTATTCTGCCCACTGAGTTATCCTCGTCCCTATTGTGACAAAATATGGACACCCAGATGCTGACAAAGATAAAGACAGATGCCTCTGGGAGACTGTGCAGTTCACAAGCCGTCGATTTGGGTGGCCCCCCTCCCCGCCTTCCACCTTAGCTTCCTAAGGTTCCCCTCTTGTTCCTTGTAGGGGGGCACCTCGGTTCTTAGCAGGTTCCCCCTCTCTGCTCCAGCTGCCTCTGCACCCTCAAGTTCAGCGTGTCCTTGCAGTTCGGCCCTCTGCACCCACCCCCCACCCCTCCACTGAGGCTTTCATGGTTCTCTACCGTCACATCCTGCAAGCTTGCAGGTGTTTTTGTTCAGTGCTGGGAAGTGCGTTAAGGTCTTGGAGAGCAAGACCTTATGTCCCTTCCAGAATCCTCCTCTTTCTCATGTCTCTACCGGGTCTGCCTGCATCTGCCTCCTCCCTCAGAGTGTCTCCATTCTGGCTCTCCAACTCCAGCTCTAGTTGAACTTAGGACTCCTTCCTGACCTACCTGATGGGTCCTGGGTCCCAACAGCTCCTCAGGCTGCCCCTGGTCAGAGCTTCCAACCCCACAGGCTCTGTGGCACAGCTCTGAGCAGGCTTGCACAGCTGTCTGGCTATCTAGGGAAGTCCCCTGTCACCTCTTCCAGGAGGAAGAGGGAGGCTGTGGCACACAGGGGTGTGGCTCATCTGAACTCAGAGACGGAGAGGATGACACTTGCTGTTCAGCCTTTTAGGCAAACTTCTCTCTATCCATGTCTGTCTGACATTGAAGGAGTGGCTCATTACCCAAAGAGGTGGCCAAAAGAAGCAGTGTACAGAGCGGTAAGCTTAGGGGGCTGATCTGGGAGCTTGCAGAGGGCAGACTTCATCATGTTCTTCTGCACAGGGTCTGTACACTTCAAACATGGCTTCCTGGCTCTGGCCATCCTAGTCCCACATAATGGGGATCACGTCACCCCTGTACCTCAAGAGCTTTGTTGACCTGGGGGGTGATTATTCTACCTCTGGCCCTTCTTGGCTGGGTGCTGTTAGAAGCTACTCCCCTACTGCCAACCATCTTCCTAGGGTTACTATGTCTGCAGTACATGGCACATACAAACCCCCAAAGGAGCTCAGATCCTTGGAGCGACCGACCTCCATAAATGCAAGATTTAGAAGCTGTGAGCAGTTTGTGACTGGGAACTCTGACTTCTGCTCCCAGCTTTGAAACTTTAGTAATCTGACAAAGCAGCAAGAAACTATCCTTGCCTGTCTCCGGGCAAGAAGAGCCCACTCCACTCAGGCTCTAGCCAAGAAGGTGGCTCACTCCTCACTCCAAACCTAGTGGTGCCCCAGAAGCAGGGAATCCAGCAGACTTGTGGTCACAGGGTGGAAAGCAACATCCCCACAGCATTTCCAGGAACCTGAGCTAGACTGAGGAGGACCAGTAGGGGACATGTGGGCCCACATGTGTCGCTCTGCAGACGGGAAAGGGATGATCTTATGAAGAGAGGACTTAGGAATGATGAACGCTGAGAGAGCCGGTGGCACAGCTACACACAGATGTCTCCTAGGTTCCCCAGAGCCTTGCTCACCCTGTCTTCCAGAGTGCATCCTATTGGATCAACCATTTCCCTAATAATGGGGGGTCAGCCCTAGGCTCTCACAGCCAAGGAGCATTCATTCCAGCCAGGGCTGGGTAAAAACCACGATCTTCCAGCTTTCAAGCTAAGGGATGCAACCCTTCCCCGAAGAGAAGGGGTGTGAGGTTTCGGGGCTGGGGTCTGGACAGTATCTTTGAACAGGTCTTTACAAAGATGGGAGTAAAGACTTCTAGGCCTTTCTGAGAGACCCCCTTCTGTCCATCTCACATATCACCTCGAGAGAAAATTCTAGAATCCGCAATCATCCATGGAGCTGGCTCTTTAAAAGGAATGTGCTACTACACACCAAGATACAAACATGGACACACCCACGATCCCCAAGAGAAGGAAGGAGCCAGAGACAGGTCCCAGCCTCCAGCTGCCCTGGTGGCTGCCACTAGGAAGGGAGGGCCTCTTGGGTGACACCCCTAACACACACACACACACACACACACACACACACACACACACCACACAGGTATACACACAGGCATAGACACACACACCTATGCTCAGGAAGCAAGGGAGCCTGGCTCACAGATTCACAGCCAGGCAAGGACTTGGGATAAGAACCCCAAGATGAAGACAAGGCAGTGAGGGCGGGAATGGGGGAGGGTGGCTGAAGGATAGGGCGGAGCCAAAATGGGAGGGCCACGCCACACCATACATACTCAATCTTACCCATTCACATAAATACACATATGTAGACTCGCACAAGCACATGCAATATACAGATCATCCTTAGGTATTTCCAGGCAGGTGCACATGTGTTTCCCATACACACGTGCACAGTCACATGTCCCAAGCAACATACATTTACACCACAGGCCCACAGACATCTAAATGCCACCTCAGCCTTCTAAACTCTCCCAACTCCCAAGGCCCTGGGAGGTCACTGTGAACTCCATGGTAAGGCTAGGCTCCCAGCTGCTTCCTTCATCCCTGGGAAGGCAGGCAGCCACTCCTGTCTGATCCCATCTATCAGTGGAGGGCACCTGCCCTGTGACCCTGGCCCAGGTTACAGGCTCTCCTGCACAAAGTCCCTGGCACCTAAAGGTGGCTCCAAGGACTGAGCATCTGGGGTGGGTTAGGGGGATAGCTTCATGCTCCAAAATTGAACCTCTCCCCTCCGGAAACCTGATCTTCCCGGGGGACATTCCGCATCCCTAATGAGGAGCCTCGCATCACCCTACCCCACCCCAGCAGTGAGAACCTGCCCCTCTACAAGGTCCCACGTAGACACCTTCCGTTCCTACACCCGGAGTGCCCCACGCACTGAAACATCCGTTTTCCAGCGTTCCCCGCCCCCGCCCCCGCCCTGGTTAGCCATGCACAGCCACTGCCAGCCAGGTAGTCACCCTGGGGTGGCCGATCCTACCTCCTTCTTCACAGTGCGCAGCAGCCTCTGGCGGGTCTCGGCCTCTGCGGGACAAGCAGGGAAGCGCGGTGAGCGGCACCGAGGCCTCGGGGCCTGGCCGCCCTCCCGCTGCCCGCCCGTGCTTACCCGCAGGGACCGAAGCCATGGCTCAAGCTGGTCGGTGCCCTGTGCCCGGACGCGTCCCCGCTCCGCACCCTGCTGCAGCCGCGAGGGGGCGGGACCGGCAGGGGATGAATGACAGCCCGGTATGTAGACGTCAGAACCTGACATCCCGCCCACCCAACCCGAGAGAACTCAGCGCCGCCTCCTGGACAACATAAGGCAGAGAGAGCATCATGATCCAGCCTCCTCCAGGCGTTAGTGTCAGGCCAAGTTGCCAAGGGTGACCTAAGATGCGGAACCGTGCTCCACACCCCGTATGTTCATCCATGCACGTTTTAAAATGAGGCAGAACCAGGCACGGAGCACACTCCTATCTACTCATCAAAGGGGAAACTGAGGCAGGGGACTCAGCCTGGGCGACATACCCAAGCCCTGCCGCCACAATACAAGTCAACTCATCCTGTATAAAGTGGATATAAATTCTAGAATGAGCTGATAATCAAGCGAGATATATGATGTGTAATTCTCAACATAGACAAGACCAAAAAAA
>NW_022196905.1:106296808-106313381 GCF_008632895.1 Mastomys coucha
AAAAAAAAAAAAAAAAAAAAAAAAAGACCAGCATTCATACAGGGTAGCTGCTGTTGTTTCATATCCCCACTCCTCCTCTTCCTGCTCCTCCTACTACTACTTTCTCCTCCTCCTCCTCCTCTCTTCCCCCCTTCTCCCTTTTTAGACTCTGCTCAGATACACTGGCTCTCCATGTGGAAGAAGCCCGTCTCTTCTTCCCTTGCTGCCTCCCTTATGCTGGGAACCAGGGTTCAGCCAGGAGCTCTCAGACAGAGGGAGAGTTTGAAGCAAAGGAGATGGACACACTGCCGTGGCACTCAGACGATAGACAGTAAACCGTCTGAGCAAGTGATAGAGCGTTGGAAGGATCTAGAGGGAAGTGGAGTCAATGCAGGGGAGATACCAGTGACTGGGGCTGTCCTGGGAAACAAGGGCGGCTGAGTTTTCTCTCTGAGCAAGAAGGAAAAGAAGGAGGCTGGGGATGCTTGGGGAAGAGGAGCAGTGCATTAAGGGCATTGACTGAGCCGGGCAGTGGTGGCACTTGGGAGGCAGAGGCAGGAGGATTTCTGAGTTCAAGGGCAGCCTGGTCTACAAAGAGAGTTCCAGGACA
This sequence comes from Mastomys coucha, assembly GCF_008632895.1. NCBI lineage: Eukaryota > Metazoa > Chordata > Mammalia > Rodentia > Muridae > Mastomys > Mastomys coucha. The sequence goes on from NW_022196905.1 coordinate 106,297,398, forward strand.
GACGGAGCTACACAGAGAAACCCTGTCTCGAAAAACCAAAAACCAAAAAATCCCAAAACAAAACAAAACAAAAAAAGCACTGACTGCTTTTTCAGAAGTCCTGAGTTCAATTCCCAGTAACCACATGGTGGCTCACAACCATCTGTAATGGGATCCGATGCCCTCTTCTGGTGTGTGTGTGTGTGTGTGTGTGTACCAGAACCCCTCTTGTGTGTGGCAGTGGTGTCTCAGTCACGATACTCCCTCACTCTCTCCTCCTCCACTCTCTCCAGTGAGGTGTGCTTAGTGTCTCCAGGATGCCAGAGAATGAGAAATAAGAATGTGACAATTATAATTGAGGACTTACTACGTCTGGAGCTCTGGTTGCATAAACTTACTGAGCCTCCAGCCCCCATGATCCTCACACACAAAGAAAATCAAACCCAAGCTGTGTGAGAGTTTTCTTCAGGTCCATACACCAAGCAAATGATAGCCCAAGCCATGGACTGGGTGGCTTGCCTCACTAGGGGCAGGTTAAGTAGAATCAGACATTGCTCTTTACCACACCAAGCCCTGCAAACCTTCTCAGGCTGATGCTTTTCTTGAGAAGGTAGAATTTTCCTCTAATATAAATGGTTATCTAGTGGTGGTTTGAATATGCTTGGCTGTCCTGGAACTTGCTCTATAAACTCACCTTGAACTTGAGATCTGCACAGCTCTATCTCCTGAATGCTGGGATTAAAGTCTTGGTCCACCATGCCTGGACTTACTCTTTTTCTTCACCTAGATCCAAAAGCCTGTGTCATCCATGTCAATTTGACACCCAATCCTATCTCTTTATGTCCAAATGAAACAAATAACCATGTCATAATAATATTAACTACCCACCGTTTAACTGCAAACACAAACAATAAGCTTAGCTGGGTGGAATCTTTCCCTGAGATCACCACTCCCTTCATCCGTTTATCGCTTTGAATGCAAGATTCAGCTCCTTTTCATTTCCTGGAGCCCCTTTATTACTTGAAGCATACATTTTGTACTTTTTCTTTTTAAGCTTGCTATGATTGCTCAAAATGCTCTTCATAAGACTGAATCACAAAATTGTGTCTACATTTTTTTTTGAGACTTAGTTGCCAATACAATTAATCTGAATCTCTTCACTTTAGCCTCAGGCAGACTCTACAGACAAGGACAAAAAGCAGCCATGTCCTTCACCAAAATACCATAAAAATAGTCTCTAGGTCATAGACTAACATTCTTCCTCTTTGAAGACTCTCGAGGCAGGCCCCCACAGTTCAGTCACCCTCAGCACCAATGTTTTCTGTATTCCTACTAGGATGGTCCATTAAGCCCCATTTAAAGCATTCCGTGGCTTTCCAAATCCAAAGTCCCCAAATCCACATTCTTCCAAACAAAAGCATGGTCAGGCCTATCACAGGAATGCCCTAGGCCCTGGCACCAACTTCTTTCTTAGTTAGGGTTTTACTGCTTTGAACAGACACCATGACCATGGGGCTGACTTATAGGTTCAGAGGCTCAGTCCATTTTGGTCAATGCAGGGACATAGCAGCTTCCAGGGACACATTTCAAGGGAGGAGCGAGAGAGTTCTACATCTTGATCTGAAGGCCACTAGGAGAAAACAGACTCAGGCAGCTAGGAGAAGGGTTTCAGAGCTCACCCCCACAATGACACATTTTTTCCCAATAAGGCCATACCTTCTCCAACAAGGCCAAACCTCCTAATAGTGCCCCTCCCTGGGCCAAGCATATTCAAACCACCACATAGCCCCAGGGCATTTGAGTCCGGGCATTGCCTTGGGGTTGAATCCGGAGCCTTGCACCCTGTCCTACTCAGGTTTACTATTGCTGTGATAAAACACCGTGACCAAAAGCAAGTTAAGGAGGAAAGAAAGGGCTTATTTGGTTTACACTTCTCTGTTGTAGTCACCAAAGGAAGTTAGGGCAGGAACCTAGAGGTAGGAGCTGATGCAGAGGCCATGGAGGGATGCTGTTTATTGGCTTGCCCCAAAATGGCACCACCCACAGTGGAATCGATCCCCCCACATCAATAACCAATTGAGAAAATGTGCCCCCCACCACACACACAGATGGTGGCATCTTCTCAATTGAGGCTCCCTCCTCTCTGATGATTGTGGTTTGTGTCGCTGACATAACACTGGCCAGCACACATCCTATGGGCGGCTTGAGAAGCGTTAGGAAAGCTTCTTTGTAGCCTAGAGGCTTTTCCCAGGCTGCGAACCCCATCAATTGATCAGTGATGGGGCTAGCTCACCCTGCAGCCAGAGCCTAGCGCTGCTTCTGGCAGGGTGCCCTGTGGCGCCCTCTAGCGACGACAATGGGCATCGTGCGCAGCACTAAGGAGAGGCGGCGGATATGCAGCAATTAGCTCTTCGCGGTCCTGCACTGCGCTCTTCTTCACAATTGACCGCGCAGTAAGGATGATAACCACGGCTGCGACTTGTTGATGAGACCAACGCTGTGCCGTCAATGCCATGTATGTTGTCTCATTTAAGCTGCCAATCAACTCCACGAAGGATCCTCCATATTCAAACATATTCAAAGACACACGACAGAGAGCAAGGGGGCTGATCGCAGAGCGAGGCGTTCTCGTGCAGAAGAACCCCAGTTGGCTAGCCTGGCTGCTGAGATGGGTAGTCTGAGCTACATTCAGACAGGAGGTTCAGGCATTCCTCAGAGCGTGCTCCGAGGGTGGTTCTGGGTGAGATGGATAGTAAAGTCCACAGGGAAGGCAGCTGACTGCCTTCCCTAGTGTAGGTTAGCCTTGTGCAAACAGCTGAGACCTGAAGGGGAGGAAAGGGCAGACAGAGGACGAGGACCGTCCTCTCTAAACGCTTTGCTAGGGACGAATGAACTTCTTTATGCACTGGGTTTGAATCAGAATTTTGGCATTTCATGGACTCTAGCTTGCCAGGCACAGACTGGAGCTGAGCTGCCTGCCTCCCTGGCTCTCCAGTTCATTGGCTGCAAAGCTTGGACATCTCAGCCTCCACAGCTTCCCATGTACATGAATGCACACCATACATGTGTGTGCACACATACGGTCAGTCTCTGCCTCTGCAGGTCGCCTGGAGTGAAGTTAACCAATTGTGGATAGAAAAGAAATGACCACGGCTGCTTCTGTGCTGAACACAGGCAAGCTGTTGTCTCGTTAGTTTTTCTTAACCAGTGATGTCCAGGGCCTATCACATGTTATTTACACTGCTTTAAGTATTCTAGGTCATGTAGAGATGACAAGAAGGATAAAGGAGAATGGAGAGAGAGTCTACATGAGTATGATGCCAACCATATAAGGGTCAGGGACACCGGAGGACTCGGTACTTGTAAACACTCCTGGAACCCACCCTTTATGGATCCCAAAGGGTGGCTATGTATACACATGTATATGTGTGTGTATATGTATGATGTGTATGTGTATATTTATGTATATGATGTATATGTATATTTATGTATATGTGTATGATGTATATTTATGTATATGTATATAATGTATATGTATATTTATGTATATGTTTATGTTTACACATATATGTATATGTGTGGTTGCATATACACATATGTATCTTGCATATTGCATACATATGCATGCATACACTTATATACTTACATATATGCTCACCTCATCTATTCTGTTTCTCAAAAGAACACAGATTAATTCAGTCATCACCCAATATTAATCTCTTTCCCCTTCTTTCTAAACAACGTCGAGTTTGTCCTGGTTCTACCTCCTGTCTTGGGTACCTGCTTCAAAGGAGGTATGCCACTTTCTACCCTAGGCAGGTTCTGACTGGCCTCTGCGAATCACCAGATCCTGTTTCCTCTGCCAGTAATTAACCTGTTCATTAATTTACCCATCTATTCGTTTATGGCTTATTGATTTGTGTGTGTTCATGTACATGTCTATGGGAACCAGTGATTCATGTCAGATGTCCTTCTCACCCATTCACTACCTTTAAAATAAGTTGTCTACCTTATATTTTAATTAAAAATATTTATTTTTATTTTATGTGTATGCGTGTGAGTGTGCATGTAGTACCCTCAGAAGCCAGAAGAGGACAACGATCCCCTGGAACTAGAGTTTCAGACAGCTCCGAGCTGCCTGCCATGTGGTACTGGGAATATAACCCAGGTCCTCTGGAAAAGCAACCAGTGCTCTTAATCACTGAGCCATCTCTCCAGGTTCATTACTTTTGAGACGGGTTCTCTCATGGAACATATGGCTCACTGATCGGCTAGCCTATTGGACTGGCAAGCCCCAGGGATCCCCCAGTCTCAACCTCACCAGCACAGAGATCATAGGCTCATGGGGCCTCACGTGGCTTTTATGTGAGCGCTCAGGTTTCACCTTTGAGCAGCAGGCGCTTCACCCAGTGAGCTGGCTTCTCAGACCCCGGTGATTGGTTTAAACAGGAACATGTGACACCATTCTGCCCAATGAGATGCAGGGGCGGTCCCCTGCATGCCTCCTTGTTCACGCAGCGGCCTGTAGATCACACAATCCTGTTGCTGGCACTGGTCCATTCTGTGCTCTGGCTCCCCCCGCAGTCAGAGGGCACTGCTGGGCATGAGGCATGAGGAGTTCCAGAAGAACCAGACGCTGTAGCAACCACTTCTGGATTTGCTCATATTTATATTTAGGAAAACACACCACCTTCTGGTGAAGTTACCAAGTTAGAGCTTTCTCTTACTGGCAGTTGAAATAATCCCACATATATGACTGAGCCACATGAGACTCTCTTTCTGCAAATATGAACCAGGCTGTTGGCTTTCCCCCACCAAAGTTGAAAATCTAGGCCAGCAAATGCAAATCGTTGTAGATCCTCTATGCTCATTCTTGCAAAGGGATGTTCTGGATGCTTCCTAACATATCTGCCATGTTCTAGGATGAAATAATTAGAATGATTACAGAACTTGTTAGTATCAGTTCTATAGTCGTTTCCTTGGCCGACTGGAAAAGGTCTCCTACAGTTTAGACTGTAGGGGGCGCTGCCAAGCAAACGACATCGCCTTGGTTCGCCTAGCACAGGCATCTGGCACAGTCTAAGGTCTGTATCATGCTGCACTCTGGCTAGCTGCACAAGGGTTCAACTTCACATCATTGCTCTGTGTGTGTGTGTGTGTATCTGTTAGCTCTCTCGATCTCCTGATGAGGGAAACCCTTGCCTTTCTGGGACACGGGAATACTGTTGTACTCACAGGGTTGCATGTTTTGTCTTCATAGGTTGCGACCACCATTCAGTTTCCCGAGAGGCAGCTTTGCCGACCCCAGGGCTCTATGGCATCTTGGGCTCATCATGGGAAGGCGCTCAGGGTGACAAAGGTCTGTCAAGAATGTGTTGGTACTATGACATGATCCCACAATGACTTAAGGAATGGGGGTTTTCTGACTGTGAGATAGTTCCGGATACATTCGGTTGGCTCACCAGACCTGTAGGTTCTGGACCTGTGGCTCACCCTACCTCAGAAATTAAAAATGTCAAAATATTTGTGTCCAAGCCCAGCGGTAGGGCTCTGAGGGTGAAGGTCTTGCCAGCAAGACTGACAACCTGAGTTCAATCCCCAGGACCCCCTTGGTGGGAGGAGGGAACTGACCCCACTGTTTGTCCTCAAACCCCCACTTGTGCACTATGGTGCGTGTACATGCATGTACACACAATCCAACTTCCACATATGCACCCTGGCACATACTCATGCTTGTACATACAAACTAAAAGGGTTGTGTGTGTACTGAATGCATACAAACTTTCCATTCCCTGAGCAGACAGGATAGTGCCTCTGTGTATGTCACACTAGGTGTCATGTTAAGCCCCACGGGGAGGGGCGTGCATAGGTGATGTGGAGGTATGATGCTCTGCATATGAACTTTTGTGTTCTGCATCCTGGAACTGTGGATACTCAGGGATTATTGCTATCAGCCCTCTCAGTGAGTTTAGCATTAAATGTTAGACAAGATATAACACAGTAGCTTGATGAACCTGAGAGGCGTGAGGAAGAGCTGACTGGACCCATAGTTGAGGAAGGAGAACCAAGAACATGACCCTGTTGTTTGTGGGGTTTTTTTTGTTTTTGTTTTTAGATTTTTTTACTTTTTTAAAAAAAGATTTATGTATATGAGCACACTATAGCTGTACAGATGGTTGTGGTTGCTGGGAATTGAACTCAGGACCTCTGCTTGTTCCAGCCCAAAGATTTATTATATGTGAGAACACTGTAGCTGTCTTTAGACACACCAGAAGAGGGCGTCAGATCTCATTCCAGATGGTTGTGAGACAGCATGTGGTTCTTGGGACTTGAACTCAGGACCTTCAGAAGAACAGTCAGTGCTCTTAACCGCTGAGCAATCTCTCCAGCCCGTTTGAGTTGTTTTTAGGCTACACATGCACCAGGAGGCAACTGAATAATGGAGAAATTAGGTCCATGCACCCATGGGGAAAAAAATCTACACTAAGGAACACTGGAAGGCCCTTATAAAATGGTCAGGGGGCAGGCAGGTGACCTATTCCTAGGATTGGCGATCTTGAAGGTCCTTCCAGGGAGCTTGGAGTAGACTAGAGTTGCCAGATGGTTACTGCCTCTGCCCAGGTGTCTCTGTGGGATAACGCTGTCCTTGACCGACTGAGATCTTTTCTAACATGTGTCAAAACCACTATGCAGTACTTGATCCAAAGCAACCAGATATCGGGACAGCAGACAGGGCAGAGGGAAATGGGCTAAGATTACGTGAGTTACCAGCGAGGGGCATTCTGAAGAGGCAAAGTTCAAAAGAATTGCAAGAGGAAATTGTAGGAAAGTCCTGACTTTGGAATTCCATTTTTTATATTTTGGTGTGTGTGCACACCCACCCATGCACGCGGAGACCAGACAGCAGCGCTGGGTCTCTCCCTCCATCACCCTGTTTAGTCATTTTTGAGGCAGTGTCTCTTACTGACTGTGGAACTCCTGTTTTTCATCCAGGCTTATGGCCACCAAGCCTGAGTGATACTCCTGTCCCCGCCTAGCTCAGTCCTGGCATCACAGGCAGGTGTGGGGACCATGCACACCTAGCTCAGTTCTGACGACTCAGGCACGGCTAGGGTCACCCCGGCTTGCCACATGGAGGCTGGCCTGCAAGCTTCAGACTTCCTGTCACAAAGCAAGCAGCTTCCTGTGCCTGCCCTTCCAGCTCCTAGTATGGGAATACAACCTGAAAAGCTCTGTTTCAGAGGGGCAGAGTGCAGATGCCCTGACACAGCCAAAGAGAGAATTAGAGAAAGGGACAAACAGACAGAGACAGCATGACTCAGAAAGATAAACAGAAAACACAGACCACAGACAAGGAGACAGCCAGAGAGATGCAGAAAGATAAATACAGGACACAGACCACAGACAAATAGGTGGGGACTCTGTTTCTGAGTTGCCAGAGACAGTTGCTACCATGGAAATACTGAGTGTAAAGAACTGGCTAACACATTTTAAGAAGGAATTATAAAGCTGTTTATGCTGGTGCACGCCTTTAGTCCCAGCACTGAGGAAGCAGAGGCAGGGGGATGGATCTCTGTGGGTTAGAGGCCAGCTGAGATCTCCATAGTGAGTTCCAGGATAGCCAGGGCTACACAGTGAGACTCTGTCTTGGAGAGAGAAACCAAGGGAAGAGATTATAGAGCTGGCATCTTATGATTAAACTCACACTCTGTGGTTTTCCTGGGACCGTCTCTCTGTAGTTGTGTGTATTTTGTTTGTAATTTTCATCCTCACATGTAAGCTCTTGTTTGATTCCTAAGGATGGGGCAGACAGCCAGCTCCACTCAGCTGGACCTAGTCCAGGACTTCAGGAGCCTGACTGAGAATCTAGGACTAACTGTAAGGTTGGAAGAATTAACCACCTTTTGTGAGCTATCTTTTAACTCCTGCACCATGGAACATCTGGGTCCCTTTGGTGGGACATCTGGTTTTCTTCCCTCTTCCCCTTCCTCCCCCAACCCTATCAGTTATCTTTGGTGCTGGTCTGTCTGTCTGTGTCTGTCTGTCTGTCTGTCTGTCTATGTATGTAGTTTCATCTCATTGTTTGATTGTTACTGTTTCATATTAAGAGAGAAATAATGGTTATGGAACAATAGTCTTCCTCCACTGCCTGAATTTACAAAGGAGACGTTTTCTCTGTGGGTCTCTGCGGCACCCCTGTCCCCATGGCTCAAGCCCTTACCCTTCCCAGCCCTGTGTGAGATCACTATGCTCTCTAACTTCTTCCGCACTTTTGGTCTGACACCTTGAGTGGCCAGAGTTCCAAACTGGGCATCTGAGGGCTCATTTCATCTGTCTAGTGTGTTTGTAGCCTGGGACGTCATCGTCAGACTCCCTGGGGGTCTGGTTTGGTCTGATTGTGGCTCTGTTTCATACTTTAAAAGATGGGCTAAACACATCTGCTTGCTGTTCACCCTTAACTCAGTCTCATCACAGGGATTTCTAGACTAGTGCTGCTCTCAAAAGCCCTGCACCTGCAGCTTGAAGCTGAACGGGGCTGGAAAAACTCCATCTCCTGTAATGAATGGAGTTGGTACCAGTCAGGAGGCAGCTTGATCAAGCACAAGCTGCTCTTGAAGGGACATGACCAGCTTCTCAATTGCTTTGGCAAGGAGGCTGATAGGCTAATCCTGCTACAGAACTTCTGTGCCTGTGAGAACTGGATTCAACAGGTATCAAGATGCTCCTTCCTTGAAATTACAGCTAAAAAAATATAAAGGTTTGCCTGTTTTAAATACATAGATATATTATATAGCCACTGCATGCTTATTTCTGACTGGCCTTAAATACCTATCTATCTATATCTATATCTATATCTATATCTATATCTATATCTATATCTATATCTATATCTATGTCTCTCTCTCTCTATATATATATATGGTATTAACATGTTCTACATGTTGGTTATAACATTAATTTATAATTTATAATATATAGTTAATAATCTAGAATATTGGCAACACAAAGTTGGTTTAAAACAAGTCAGGATTAAAGCCATCCCGGGCAACAACACATGGTGTGAACCAACCAAGGTCTCTAAAGATACGTTTAAGTTGGGATAATATTTTGTCCTAGAAACCAGATTTAAAAAGACAGGATTTTAAAATGTCTCTAAAGATACGTTTAAGTTAGAATAATATTTTGTCCTAGAAACCAGATTTTAAAAGACAGGATTTTAAAATGTCTCTAAAGATATGTTTAAGTTGGGATAATATTTTGTCCTAGAAACCAGATTTAAAAAGACAGGATTTTAAAATGTCTCTTTAATGAGGTATTAAAGCTGCACCTTCATGAGTTGGTATGCAAGAACATTTCTTGCTAGCAGCCAAGCTTTGTAATGTAAAAAATAATACGCTTGCTATTGATTTTAGAAACACTGGGTTGTTTAAACTGTTTAAAAATATTAAAAATAGCCGGGCGGTTGTGGCGCACGCCTTTAATCCCAGGACTTGGGAGGCAGAGGCAGGCGGATTTCTGAGTTCGAGGCCAGCCTGGTCTACAGAGTGAGTTCCAGAACAGCCAGAGCACACAGAGAAACCCTGTCTCGAAAAAAAAAAAAAAACAAAAAAAAAGTATATATTAAAAATAGATTTTGTTTTCTAAAATTATGGTTACACTGTTAGAACTTAGTTTTATCTTCTAAAAGTTATGGCTATGATCTATGACTTCATTCTTTAAAAAGATAGTTTATTTTGATATTGCAAAAGGAACTATAAAATTATATATATAATTATATGTAACATATATAAATTATATATATATAACACTATGGGACATTTTAAAATTTATAAAATAATTTAAATGTCTTTGTTGATATGATGGTTACAAAAAAAGTTTCATCAAACAACAACAATTAGCTTATAAACCTATGGGCAGGGAAGACAATTTTGATGGAAAAGGCTCAGGCAATCACTATCACAATGGCCATAAAGCTGATAATAAAAAAAAATAGATACAATAACAAAAGATTTTAAAACAACACAGAAATGGACTGCAGTTATTGGCAAAAACCAAAAACAAAGGGTTAATGGGAAAGCTGCATTTGAGACAGTTGTTCCAAATGCATTAGAAAACCTATGAAAATCTGCCGCAGGAAAGACGAGGATCTATAGTCAGACGGTTACTGTAGCTTCACCAAGGCTGCATAGCACATTTTGCAAGAACTACAGCTATTGATCAATACAAGATTAATGCAATATATACAATGTTAACTAGATATATATTCTTCAGGGTTTTATCCCTTGTAGCTTTGTTTTCTGAAATTAAATAACAATTTAAAAACCATATTGAAAAATTTTAAAGGTTAAGAATCACTGGCTCTTGGAATCCACCCTCACTCAGTCCTTCCTTCTAGTTTGCCTGAGCTCTGGCAAGGCTCCAGCAGCCCAAAGAGCCATGAGCTTTCTCAGCCCCAGCCTTCTAACCTTTTCCTGTCCTAACACTGGTTTCAGCCTAAACTGAATCATATGGAAAACTATAATGTTCTGTCATTTACGTTTCCTTATGACATAGGTTTTGGGGTTAAAAAGTTTCATTTTAATAAAAAAAAAAAAAGCTTCAATTCAAAACTGACTTTCAAGGCTCATATTTAACAGGGATTGATAGGCTAAAAACCGGTGTGGTTAATCATAAATTAAAGCTTTATTTAGTCTCCTGTTTTATGTTTGCAAGGTAACAGACAACTAAAACCGCCAAAGATTGTTTCACTCAGATATGGACGAGGTAGGTCAATACTGGCCGTCCGTCAAACCTGTCAGAGGCCTGCTGAATGTGGCATTGAATATGTTTACACTTACCGTGACAGACAGAGACTCCCAAATCCCAACATCGATCAGTTCACCAAGGTCTCCAAGAAGAGGTGGGTGCCAACGGGAGCGGACACCACCTGGATCGTGGTATGATAACCACTGTCAAGGCATAACTGTCTTTAGCCTCGCCTGCTGCCACAGCCTGGCCTGAGCTTTGGATAGAGGGACACCGTGGAATTGATCCCCACGTGGTGCTGTAGACGAGGTGAGATCAGTTTCTCCCATGTTCCTCTTCCACAGATGCAGGTCTCTTCATCTTCTGGGCCTAATGGTCAAAGGCTGCCTCTGCCCTCCGTTACCATAGAGACGCAGGAGCCCGGGACAATGGTCTGGGTAATGACATATGGACCAGTCTCAGTCGTTTTCATTCCTCCCTCTTCAAATTCTCTGATTGTGTGGGCGGCTACTTGTAGCTTAACAGCTAGACAACAGGCAACTAGCTCCTTATGTCAAAATAATCCACTACAATGTTAGTTCATTGGTTAACTTATCAGGTTAAACCGTTAGGTCTCTTGTTTTGAGAAAGGCAGACAGATTTGCTTTACTAACAGCCTTCAAATTAAGATATAGACAAGTTTCAGATGTGGCTTTTTACTGTTCCCGTATGCTAACTTGCTTGGCAGTAACTGTTCTCGATAAGAATTCCTGCCTCTGACAAATTTCCCCTTGGTCTTTTTTGTTTTGTTTTTTCAAAACAGGGTTTCTCTGTTGTAGCCCTGGCTGTCCTGGAACTCACTCTGTAGACCAGGCTGGCCTCAAACTCAGAAATCCACCTGCCTCTGCCTCTCTCTGCCTCTCTCTGCCTCTCTCTGCCTCTCTCTGCCTCTCTCTGCCTCTCTCTGCCTCTCTCTGCCTCTCTCTGCCTCTCTCTGCCTCTCTCTGCCTCTCTCTGCCTCTCTGCCTCTCTGCCTTTGCCTCCCAAGTGCTGGGATTAAATGTGTGCACCACCATTGCCTGGTGGTTTTGGGATTTCTTACTAGATAATTTTAACTTCTGTCTCTAGTCTGTATTTGTTTTCACCTGGCCAACTCTGACAGACTCCATCCAAGGAACACTTGAGGACAACAAGTTGCTATGGTCTGGCTTGCTGGAAGCTGATGCTAATCAGTTCACTCAGTCTGACAGTCTCCTGTCTTTCAACTGAATCATTTAAACAGATACCTCTGATACATGCCCCACTGCCCAGCCTCTGGTTAGTGCTTCAGCCTTCCTGGGCTACCAAAAGACAGCAGCTGCTACCCTACTTTACAGGCTGAGATGCTAAGTCGAAAAGACCAGCGTTTTGGCAATAACTTACAATTCTTAGGTCCCAATTGACCCCTTGGCCAATGACTCAGACCCTGAGGGGAAAAAAAAACCTGAAAAATCAATGATTCGATCCAGTTGCAAATCAGAGGGGGAAACGGAAGAACTGAATCAGCCAGAGCCAGGCTGACACCATGACAGGCCAGGCTGCAAACTGGAAGTTTGGGAGACTAGGCCTACGTTTCTGTTTCCCAGAAATGAGAACCTGGATCCAGGAACCTGTGGTCAGACAACCACATCCTCAGGGAGCCAATCCGAGCACACCTTGTCATCTGGCCTGAAGTAAGAATAGGTAGCTACAATGAGTAAGCCACCCCCTGGGAGGTCTCTAGAACTGATTGTAGAATCAGTCAAGACCCCTAGAGATAGAGCTAACTTATCAAGGTAAAAGGGCACGTACTCCTCCCTGGAATTCCCCTAACAGACAATGAAAGCTGAGCCAGTGATTCCTAAAACAAAGTTCTTCATTCTCAAATGGGGAGACAGACCCCAGCATGCAGGAAGTTCGGCTGAAGAAATGCTCTACGCTTTTGCATACTATTTGAAGACTATCGTTCTTCAGAGAGTCTTGAACCCTGACAGGTAGAGCTGCCATTGTCATGGACACCTGGACAGACAGAGGAGAAGGTGGGACGCTGAGGCTTTGCTTCTGGGATGAGGTCTATTGTGCCACTACCCAGGCGACCAGAAGATTCCCTCCCAAAGGCTGGAACCCCAAACACTCTGGGGTTAAGGCCTTTATACATCTCAGCTTCTTTGTCTTCTGGATATGTTGACATACGAGGCTGATTACAGGAAAGATAGAAAAGAGAGGCAAGAGACAGGCATGGGAGAGCCTCGGGTCATTACCATGCCAGCAGCGAGTGTATATCTCATGGCCTTCTTATACTTCAGTACCGTGGAAAGCACAGCCACAAACTAACAGCTTGTGCTAAAATAAAATATACACAAGATTTTTGTTCTCATCACACACACACACACACACACACACACACACAAAACCCTATGCATCTTCTACCCAGGTCATCAGACTCTTTAGCCACGATACTATGAGCTCACATTGCCATTGCCATGCTGTGTTTACAAAACATTTCACAGCTCCTCTCCACCTCCCTGTCATGCCCACTCCGTCTACTCCAGTCAAATCCAAAATATCAGGGGTAAAAGCCTGATTAGGATTAGAGGCATTAAGGATCCAAAAGGAGTTCTGAGCCTCCTGGATATTCAGACAGTCGCTGGTATCTCTTAACTCAGACATGTTCCAGATCAGTTTTTCCAATCATCAACACGCCCTCATACTTAGGCATAAAGGTACCCCAAGAAATGATTCGTAAATGGCTAAGATTGGGCATCGTTTCCTGGCCAGCACAATGTTTCCAAAATATCCTAATTCAATTCCTAGCTGTCCTTAGCTTGGAATTTCTCTCAAGGAACCTGCCTTATCAGACAGGTTGTCCTCAGAGTTAGCAACAGAGGTCAAGCACATTCCTTAGGGCAGTCCCACAATAGTTAGAAATGTTTTACATACTAGAGAGTAATAGAAAGGCTTCCCTCATTCAAGGACATTAGCTAGAAGTGTTAGGTCGGAACTTCCCAGAGCTTGCCTCCAGCAAGACCCAGAGAATTAGTAGGAAATGCTAGATCAGAACCTCCTAGTCCTTGCCTCCAGCAGAAACAGAGAATTAGCATAGGAATACCAAAATAGCCTCAACTGTGAGGGCTCTTCTGATCTTCAGCCTGCTTCACACCTGGCTACCAGACCCTATTGACCTTGATGTGGCGGTCACTTGACTACGTGACCTCAGTCTTGTGCCCCTTGCTGTAACCCCCGCCCGCCTATGTGACTCTTGTCATCTGCCCTGCTTGCTGTATGCTACTTAAGCCTGAATTTCACACCTTGTACAAATACATTCAGATTCACCACACCCTTGTGTTGAGTCTGTTTGTCATCCGCCGACTTATTGCCCATCTGACCAGAATTCTCATCCCGTGGAAATTGGGATCCCCATAACGAACCGGGTCCATGGCACCTCCCACCTTCTGACCCTTACATTCCTTCCAACCTGGTCCCTTCAAGCCTGTGTACAGCCAGATCTTGGGGTGGGGGCACATTTTCTCAGTTGAGCTTCCTTTCTCTCAGATGACTCTAGCTGTGTCAAGTTGGCATAAAACTAGCCATAGCACTTTACTATCTGCTAACCCAATTCCAGGAACACAACTTTTTTTTTTTTGTTTCCCCCTAAGGCAGATTAACCCTTCAAGAATAGACAATGCCAGTCCCAGAGGCAACAGGTCACTAGCAAAAGCCTGAGGTCAGGTGAGGGAGGCTCCTGTAGGAGTTGTTGCTCTAGACACCACACAACTTGGGTGCAAGATATAAAGAAGTCAGGCCTTGGTGCTTCCTTCCTGCCAGCTGGCTTTTTAAGTGCCCTGCACTGCTCGGAGGGCCGCTGGGTTTGGGCTGCTCCTGCCCAGCCATGAACTCATGGACTTGGAGCTCTAAGGCCAGGCAAGATGTAGCCATACTTGACAAAGCAATGCCACCACTATGAGATCACCAACTGCTCCCTGACTGGATTCGAAGCCTATTCAACAGGAGGACATCCAAGTCTATTTTTTTTTTCAGTGCCAGAGACCAAATCTAGGCCCTTTTATAAGGACCTTGCTAGGCAAGCACTCTACCCCTGAGCTACAGCTCAGACCTTTTTTTTTTTTTAAAATGGAGGCACAGGCTCACAAAGTTGCTCCAGTGGATCCTGGTGGAACTCATTCTGTTCAGCCCAGGAAGGCCTTGAATTTGCCACCCTGTCTCAGCTTCCTGAGCAGCCACCATTGCAAGCATGGTTCACCCCATGCTCCAGCTAATGGAGAGTTTTCTCATCAGTGGGTGTTGAGGTTCACCAAATTCTCTTCCTGCATCTATTGCGATGGCTGTGATGTTACTTCCACAGTCCATTGATAGGAATGGCTATCAGTTTCCTGTTGTTGATACAACAAATTATCTCCCTGTGATGAAACTCTGGTGCCTTAGGGACAGTGTAGGCTAGAGATCGGGTATGGGCCCCAAGAAGGCAAACAAGGTGCAGGAAGGTAGTGTTTCCTCATGGAGGCTCCAGTAGAATGCCCTTGCCCCTGCCATCTCTGGCTTCTGGCGGCCACTGTACCCTTTGCCTCGAGCCCCTTTCCTCTCCAGAGCAAGGGACATCTGGGACGATCTACAAACAGTTCACAATCTCACATCCTATCACGCTTCCCCTGCTTGCCAGCTCCCCTTTTAAGATGTACCCAGCATGTGCCGGTGTTTTGGTCTGTATGCATGGCTGTGTAGCACATGACTGCCCAGTACCCTCGGGAGGCCAGAGAAGGCATTAGATTCCCCAGAGCAAGAAGGTTGTGAAGCCACCAAACCCAGGTAGGTCCTCTGTAAGAGCAATACCTGCTCTAACAGTTGAGTCATCTCTCCAGTCCCCGCCCTCCTCACTCTCTATGGATCTGGATGACATTATATCGACTCAAGTCATCCACTGTAAAGTCTCAAAGTGGCCCTCCCTGAACCTCCTTGCCCATATCATGTGACATTCTGGCAAGTTCCTTTGGTCACTGGTGCCTTTAGGGTAGTGTTAGCCTGTGGTCACAGTTACACTACATTCCTGTTTTTGAATGGACAACTGCCACCGCAGCTCCATCATGGCCAGAGTTGCCGATTTGGGAAGCTTTGCTCCAGTCACATCCCCTAGGGTCAGGGGAACTGAGAACAGGAAGAGGGCCGAGTCCGGCTCACACTGCTGGCAACAGGTGTCTGAGGAAATCTGTGGCATGGCATCTGGCACTGCTTAGAGCCAGGAGACTC